>NC_143072.1:13203846-13513750 GCF_052426305.1 Pelodiscus sinensis | reverse complement strand
ACCCCCCATTCATAATGTGCAATTGTCCCTTATTCCAGATTCCATCAACCTGACTGTTGCTTCAGGGGGAGCAGAAGATGAAGAAATAAAGAGAGAATGAAGTCGCAATGGTAAAAACTTGTCTTTGTTCCCCCACAAATCACCTGACTGCAGACAGGCAGAAACTACTTTGGCATCAGCTTTCACTGGTCCTTGCTCCTAAAAAGGGCTGCGTCTACCACTTACCTACCTGTCCCATGTGCTCTTCCAGAACCCACATGTGGCCAGTAGTGATTTTTCAGTAGGACGTTTTTTCAATTAAACACACATTTCCACAGAACGCATCTGTTGTGACTCCAAACAATTCTATGTGATGTAGCGAAAGCAAAATATCGGAACATTTTGAGCCAAGCCCACAATTTTTTTTTCATCAAACAGGCTTTGATGAGAAAAAAAGGGGGGGTTGGTTTGCAGCATTTTCAGCCAAAAATGAGTCAAGTTCTGTTGTCAAACATTTAAAAAAATGTCAGTTGGGGCTTTTTGGTTTTTTGACAAGAAGTCAAAACATTCCATCCAAAAACCCTCCAATAAACCCAAATATTTTCCAACCCGTTCTCCTCTTGCCAGGCCCCACAAAGGAAGAGAAAAGCAATAGCGAGGGGGCTTTCTTACACACCACAGGCACAGGGGTGGCCCTAGACTAGCTGCTAGCAACTGGCGCCCTAGACAAACCGTGCAATCGGCGCCCCCACCTCCAAACCCCTCAATGATATTGTGCCACCATTTGGCGCCCCATTTAACTTGGGGCTGTAGGCAACCGCCTAGTTCTCCTATATGGACAGGCCGCCTCTGCGCAGGCCAATATGACCATCACCTCCTCTTCCATGCTGGCATCTGAGTACTACACATGATAGTGAGGTTGTTCTACACATGGCACTACCAGCCTCAAAATGTGACAGACACTTTGCAACTGGAGGCAGAGACCGTCCCAGTAAGTGTAGCGTGTACAAAATGCCAAGGATGCAAAGGGATTATTCAGAATGGTAAAAAAGGGCTGTGACTAAGAATAACGGGATGCATTTATCGGGACGGGCCAATACATGTGCAGTAAGGGGAATCTTGGTAAGAGCAACATACATAACTGTCACATCATTGTCTGGTCGTTCATGACACTAGTTTTCAAAGCCTCTCTGTTGTGCAGTGCACCTGGATGTGTGGTTCTTCTTGCCCTGGTATCTGGCTGCTAGGTGATCTCCCACAACTCCCCACCCCACTAGAAACTTCCCCCCCCCCCCACTTATGTTCACAGATATTATGCAGCACACAGCAAGCAGCAACAACAATGGGAATATTGCTTTCACTGACGTCTAACCTAGCCAATAAACTGTAAAAACGTGCCTTTAAGCGGCCAGAGGCACATTCTACCACCATGCTGCATTTACTCAGCCCTAGGACTATTTGCCAGGGTTGGCCCCTTGTGGGCCGCTGCCTCTATATTTACCTACACAGCTGCAGGTACCAGTACTCACTGTTGGCTGCAGATTGCTGTTCCTGGCCAATGGGGGCAGCATGAAAACTGGCAAGAGATTTTTGAAAATAATACATATCGGCTACATCTACATTAGCATGATCTTGCACAAATACTCTTTAACACAAGAGTTCTTGCGTTAAAGTATTTGCACAAGAGAGAGTCTACACTAGCATGTGCCTTTGCACAAGAGCATCCATGTCAGTGTTCTCTTGCACAAGAAAGCTCTGATGGCCATTTGAACCATCGGGCTTTCTTGTGGAAGAAATTCATGTTGCCTGTCTACACTGGCCTCTTGCGCAAGAACAGTTGCTCAAGAGGGCTTATTCCGGAGTGGGAGCATCGTAGCTCTAGCGCAAGAAGCACTGATTTCACACATTAGACTGTCAGTGTTCTTGTGCAAGAACTCCCCGCCAGTGTAGACAGGCAGCATATTTTTGCACAAAAGCGGCCGCTTTGGCGCAAGATCGTGCCAATGTAGACACAGCCATTGGGTTCTTTTTGTTTGCCTTTTGGTGTTTGAGCTTCTAGGATGTACTTGCTTCCCAGCTTAAAGATTTTCTTTATCACCACAAGGACAAGAACCTTAATTTCTTTTCATTTCTTCTGACTTTCTTCTACAAAGACATGAGTCCAGGAGCTGGGAAGGAGGGAGGGGGTTAAAAACATCATTAATTGTGAATGTTGGCAACACGGAGAACATGAATACTTCCTCAGACACTTACTTTCCTGCCCTGTAACAAAGGCTTGCAGGATATTAGCATGTCTAGTTTGGATTGTTTGTTCAAACACCCTACATATATTATAAATCGGGCCATCAGCTTAGGCTCACATCCCTTGGTTGTGTCAGTGTAATCCCACTCCCAACCCCCAAGAGCAAGCGTGCAAGGAGTTTGTGACTTGACACCAAATTGTGCCCTGCCAGCCAACCTCACACAGGAGAAGGAGGTCTGAGTGGCCCAAGAATCTCAAATATCCCTGCAGGCTCGGGAATGCTGCATGCCTGACATACCCCAAGAAGCAAGGCTATAGAGGAGAAAAGACCCATTGTAAGGCAGGCTCTGAGGCAGGGAGGCCTAGTGGTTTGCAGCTTTCTGTATTGCGTGAAAAGGAGCTCCAGAAAAAGGAGCTAGGTTGGAAGGATTTCAGTATGGTCAGCGAGGGTGTTGCTAATAGCAGGTGTCCTGTGGGTATTTGTTCTGCCCTATCCCAGAAGGGAGGGTAGGGGAAGCTGTTCCTTTGATTTTCCCTGCTACGTCTTAGACTTCATTAAAGAATCCACATTTCTGCTTTTCCATTCGAGCCAGCTCCCATGATTCACTTATTGCTGGGGATCGACCCTACAATAACAAACCAGTGCCCCTGAGCAGCCCGATAATAACAAGCCAGTGCACATCGCCCAGCGCTCTTGCAGGACCCTACCATAATCAGGACATGCAAGAGGGAAACGGTATTTCAGCTCAGGAAGAGATGTCCATTTTAGCCTCCAAGGCATTATTGTGAATGACTGGATGGGAAAAAAGGGACTGAACATTGTGCTGGACCCTCCCCCCATGCTGTATGAAATTGTCTTATGGACACCAAAATGCATAACTTGAAAATGCTTTGGACAAAATAGCTTATGTCACCTACCACATTTAGTGTCGCAGTCTGCTGGATCCCCACCCTCCTCATGAAAAATGACCTGGTTAAACTAGTATACCAGTGTCGTAGAATCATAGAACTGGAAGGGACCTCGAGAGGTCATTGAGTCCAGTCCCCTGCCCTCACGGCAGGACCAAGCACCATCTAGACCATCCCTGACAGGTGTCTGTCCAACCTGCTCTTAAATATCTCCAGTGATGGAGATTCCATAACCTCCCTAGGCAACTTATTCCAGTGTTTAACCACCCTGACAGGTAAGAAGTTTTTCCTAACGTCCAACCTAAACCTTCCTGGCTGCAATTTAAGCCCCTTGCCTTCGTCCTGTCCTCAGAGGCCAACGAGAACAATTTTTCTCCCTCTTCCTTGTAACATCCTTATAGATACTTGAAAACTGCTATCATGTCCCCTCTCAGTCTTCTCTATTCCAAACTAAACAAGCCCAATTCTTTCTGTCTTCCTTCATCGCTCATGTTCTCTAGACTTTTAATCATTTTTGTTGCTCTTCTCTGGACCTTCTCCAGTTTCTCTGGATCTTTCTTGATTTCAATTGGTTTGGTCACATGTTTTTCCAGGCACAATTCCTGCTCAAACGTAAGAGCCAAAAGCAGGCTGCTTACAGGGAATTAAGTTGATCACCCAAAGATCAAGGTTGTCAGAACACTGGACACTCCCTTGATGGCTGGCATTTGCACATTTAAAACCTTAACCCATTCCCTACCCCAACATTTCTAACTTTATGTACAAAAATGATACATCCACCAAACTAAGCGATACAGAGCCAGCAGAATGTGACATTACAATGGATGGGTGACCTGAGGTATTTTGTCCAAACCATCTTCCTCATAGTCCTCAGCAGCTGCACGGAACATTCCACCCGGTTTGGTCTTGAGATGGTTTTACACGTGGAGATGTGGACAGCTGCAGATGCTGCACAGCTGTGAGAAACCATCCCAAACGCACAACGCCTAAGCGCAGAGCATTGCACGGTCCAGAGGGTGCCTCCCCAAAAAGCAGCAGGGGTCTTTGGAAAACACACAGCGTTCTGTCTTAGGAAAGTGCCAAGAGCCAGCAAAAACAAAGCCTGTGGAGGCACCTTTCGCTGGGGTATTTCCACGTTAGTTGTAGTGGAAGGTCATGTTCTGAAATATTTTCTCCGTGTAGAGAAGACCTTATACAGGTTGGATCTCCCTAGTCCGGCACCCTCCCAACATGACTGGTCCCAGATGAGGGATTTTGCCGGACCAGGGGAAGTCATTTCTGGCTCTCCTGTTGCCAGCATCTCCTCAGTCCTGCCCCCCACCAGGTTCCTGGCTCCCCCCACAGTCCAGCTAAGCCATGTGCTGGCTCCCAGACCCCCTGAAGTCTAGCTGAGTCGCATGTCAGCTGCTGCCCCCCCGCAGCCCAGCTGAGCCATATGCCAGCTCCTGTGCCCCCTTCTCCCCACAGCCCAGCTGAGCTGCACCCCCCCTTGCATCACACCGGCCTCCTGGCCCCCTACCCCCACAGCGCAATGGGACTCTTTGATCCTGGAACATCCTTGTGGACCATGGATGTTGCTGGATCAAAGAGCTCCGGTTTATAGCGGTGCCACCTGTATAACCCAGCAGCCTTTCAGCTCTGAGTTAGCAAGACCCCATTCTGCCTTGAGCTGAGACGCGAGTCTAGAGCCCTTGTTTTCTAAGTACAACGCCCTAGCCACACTCCCGGGCAGAGGAATAGGCAACTGTACAAGCAAGTGACTGGCGAGCAACTGCAAGTTCCACTAATTGGGTTGGCGCCGTTAACACCATTGGAGCTCAGCTCATCTCTGAAAAAGGATCAGCATGTTTACCACGAGACCGCTGGAAGTGCATGGAGGTCAACAGCACAGCCTGCCCATGAGGTCATAGATACAATCACAGAGCCACTGATGGGGCCAAGACTCTACCCCCTCCAAGCATGGATCCTTCCTCTCTTAGAAGCATTTCAGAGTCTGGCAGTGGCTTGCGTTTGCACAGCACCTCACACAGTAGGGGTGTGGTCCATTATCAGAATCCCTCAGGCGCCAATCAGGGCTGGGATCAGCACCCTTTCCCATCATATACATCCTGCCTCTGGCCATGAGACCAGGGAAGAGGAAGTATTGTTTAGTGGTTAGTGCAAAGGTTTGGGTTCTGCCACAGAGCAGCTGCATGACCTTGGTCATGTCATCTTACCTTTGCATACCCATTTCTCCATTTGCTGACTATGCCTAGTGATACCTACTTACCTCATGGGCTTAGGGCACATTGTAGGGCTCAGATGTGAGGAGGCATCCGGCACTCTGCCATCCTTGGATGGAGATGAGGCATCAGCATTGACTATAGCTTGACTTTGGCCTAGTTCCAACCCCACCTAGGATCCTGCTTGTCCGTCATCAAATGAGGCAAACCCAGGCTGCCTCCAGGAACATGCCCTCTCATTATCACTTCCACGTCTGATTTCCCCGATGTCAGGGGAGCTACCTTCCTTTATGATTAACATGCTCAGTGTTTTCCCCCGCCTCTCTTCTCTGAAGAAATTCTTTCCCAACCTGCTCATAAACCTGGGATTTTCCCCTATCTATTTCCCCTCTATCCCTGGGCAGCTGGTGGAGGTCTTGGAGGTGAGGCTAGGGCAGGGGTTGGTAAAATCCAGCCCAGTGGCTGGATCCAGCCCTACAAGCATTTCTTTCCGGCCCAGCTAGCTGGTTAGCAGTGTGTGCATATTTACATAGGGCAGGACAGCGTTCCCTGTCTTAGGCTATGTCTAGACTGCAGGCTTCTTTCGAAAGAGGCTCTTTCGAAAGCATCTTTCGAAAGAGCCTCTTTCGAAAGAGAGCGTCTAGACTGCACGGAGAAATTTCGAAAAAGCGGCTTGCTTTTTCGAAAGAAAGCATCCAGTGAGTCTGGATGCTCTCTTTCGAAGACGCCCTATTTACATTGAAGAAAGCCTTCTTTCGAAAGAGGAACTTTCGAAAGAAGGCGTTCTTCCTCGTAAATTGAGGTTTACCGCCATCGAAAGAAAAGCCGCGTTCTTTCGAATTAATTTCGAAAGAACGTGGCTTGAGTCTGGACGCAGGGGAAGTATTTTCGAAAAAAGGCTACTTTTTTCGAAAAAACCCGAGTCTGGACACAGCCCTAGAGACACAGCACGTGGCTTCTCTCAGAAACTTACCCAGCAGCAGCCAACCCACACATTCTGTGTCACTGCCACACACACCCAGTCTGGGCCACGCCGTCTCTGTGCCACAAACAGCCACTGACAGATGGCCACACACACGGTCCTGTCTCTGAGCCACACACTTCTTCGCTCTGTCTCACAAAGGCTGTCTCCCAACCCAAACTCTCGCTAGCCTCAGTCCCACCCCATCCACCTCAGGCCCCCCCCCCAGCAAAAATCCTGCCCTCCGTGGGGATCGTGACACATTCCCCACGGTGCTGCAGTTTGTGACCTGTGCCCCCCCAACATCCCTGTGTGTCAATCGGCAGCGAGCACAGAGCCCCCCGGCGTGAGCCCACAGGAAGAAAATTGAACATGAGCCAACGACCCTTCTTTCGCCACTTCCAAAAGGGGAAGGGGGACTCCAGGCCAGCGCGGCCACAGGCCAGGAAGTGGTTGAAAACATGTCTCAGGGCCGACCCTAGGCATATGCAGCATGCACAGCCCCGTAGGGCACCCACTAAATTTGATGCATCACCCTCAAAGGCGCCCCAAATGTAATCGTGCACAATGCTGCATGTGCCTCAGGCCACCGCCAGCCACGGGCTACACTGGCCACCACAGAGGCTCCAATCCCCCGGCCTGCAGCTCTGGTTGGCTGTGCTGCTTGGTCCGCTGCTCCCCTGCCAGCCTCCTGTTCCTGCCCCTCACAGCCCTGAGCACCTCCTCCCCATGGAACGACCCCCCCCCCCAATGCTGCAGGATAGAGGGTGCAGGTGCTGAAGCATAAGGACGGCCCTGTTGCATCTCCCCAGCGGAGCCAACAGTCTCTGCAGGCCCTTGGCAAGATGGGGAGGCAGCTCTATGCTCTTGGAAGGGGTGGAGCCAAGTGCAGAGGGGGTGGAGCCAAATGCAGAAGGGGTGGGGCCAAAGGGGTAAGGCAGCCCTCAGCGCTGCCTGGAGCATCCCCCTGCAAGCTCTTAGCACTGGCCAGAGTGCGTGGCATGGCCTTCCCATAGCAATGTAAAGGGCCCTGCACTCCGGCCACATCTGTTGCTATGGTGGCAGCAGCAGACAGAGGAATTGCCAGGCCCAGGGGCAATTGACCTCTTGCCCCCTCCTGCTCTTGGAAGGCCTGTGTCTCGCCATCTCATCCCCAGACAGAACTGGGGGTCCCCTGTGCACTGCAGCTAGGGACGGCACTTTCCCCCACGCTCTCTAGTTCAGCTCTGGAGGGAAAAGAAATGAACAAGGCCCAATGCTGGACTCAATCCTTGCTCAGTAGGGGCCTGCTCCGGTGAGGTAAGGCCCTTGCATCCCCCTGAAGGTTGCATGCCAAGGCAGGATCAGGCCCGTATGGCCTCTAATGCTCCTCAGATGCACACCAGTCTGGACCGCTGTGCAGTGTTAAACCAGCTCTTCATGGCAGGGCCTGGGGGGAGGCAGCTAAGCAGGTGGGCAGACGTGGGGGAAAGTGCCCTTGAAAAATCTGCCTGATTGGTTTCCGTGTGCAGGGAAGCCTGGACGGCCCTGCCTCAACATTAATGTCTGCCTCGACTACCGTGCAGACCCCTGAAAAGCAAACCCCAGGCCTAGTTCACATCTGGGGCGCCCAAAGAACACAGGCAAGGTGGGGGTTAATAAGGGAGCTGGGAAAGTCAGGAATTGTTTTGCATAACAATGCAGATTAAGCTTGGTACAGCAAGACCAGTCAAAACCACACAGGACAAGCAGCCTTGTACTGGTACTTTTGTTCTGATAAGCAAAAATTACAGCGTACAGCCATGAAACTGTTAATTGTGCATATAGTTTTAGCAATAGCCTGTGTGGCAGAATGTACGCCAAATATGAGCATAATAGGCGCCTTAAACAATACGTAATCGATTGGTAGAGATAATTAGTCGAGTATAAATATACGTGTAGAACACATAATCGGTGGAAGGGATGAGGTAAGCGGTCCCCACTACCTTACTCACTGCTATTAAGAAGTTGGTGCTTGTTCCTACTGGCAAACGCATTGTGGACACCTCTATGGGCGGGGAAAGAAAGACGCCACGACCTTCCATCTGACAACTGTAAGTTGCTAATTGTGGAACTGTGTGATTTATAGCAATAAGTACATATCTGCTTATATCTATAAAGTTAAATATCTTTTGTACTGTCCTAGCTGTAGGTGTTATTATATTGTCTGTGCTACCTATCCCATTCATTGGAATGAATTTATGTAACTCTGCATTTCTTTCCTTTATTTTTCTGTGTATAATAAAGTTAGAGATCTTTGGTGTTTACTGGCTCCTCCCGTATCTAATATCCTGAGCACACGACACCGTGTCAACTGCAATTAGAAAAACCAAAGCTGAAGTTGACATCTGCAGACGAGAAGCTGCAACAATCAGTTCAGAAGGAAACGCTGTCCCCTTCCCGGATCATAACCCACTTTGTGACTGTATTGTGAACACAGCGATTCCTCGTCTTTTGGCCCAAACCCGCATGTCTGTAGCTGGTGCCAAAGTCAGCCCTTTCCACACCCAGGCTGGCAGCTAAGCAAGGCCAACCCCCAACATTCAAAAGAAACCCACACACCTGTCCACCCCCATCCCCCCCCAAAAAATCTTGAGACTGGCATGAAAATCATGGGATTCCTTCTATTTGCATTCTGGGTGGGGTAGAGCCAACTGCAGACAGGGTGGGGCCAAGTGCAGAAGGGGTAGGGCTTTTAGAGTTCCCTGCTGTCCGGTTCTCCTGCAGCGAGGAAGGCTGGGGACTTGCTTTTCAATGAAAGCTGAATTTCTCACAAAAATCACAGGACTCCAGGAACAGGGGCTTTAAGGAGAATCATCATGTTGGGAGAGTTGGCAATGTTGAGAGCTAAGGGCAAGATCCCCAGAGCCACCTCGACTAATTTGATTGAGGGATTAGTCTGTCCTAGAAGTCTACACTACCGCCGAAGATCGGTTTAAGGTACACAATTCCAGCTATGTCAAAACGTAGCTGGAGTCGACGTACTTCAAACCGATCTTCAGCTCCATTCTCACAGAGAGGGGTTGACAGGAGAAACGCCCCCATCCACTTCCCTTATTGCTCGCGAAGAGTAGGAGTTCCAGGGCCGACAGGGGCAAACTCACCGTTTGATTTAGCAGGTTTTTATTAGACCCACTAAATCGAATGCCAGAACAACTGCCACACCATCAAGCTTCTCTATCGTCTAGACATGGCTGCTTGCAACATGCAGCCTACCTGAGGCCATGTCTTCACTAAGTGGAAAATGGATACTGATGTGGTTGATCTTCCAGAGTTGGATTTAGCAGGTTTAGTAAAGACCCACTAAATCAAACTCAGAGGGCACTCTACCAGCCCAGGGGGTGTGTTCGGTCTCTGGAGATCGAGGTTGGCAGATAGAGCCCCAGGGGGCATGATTGGGCTCAGGAGGCCAAGGTTGGCCACCGGACCCCGAGATGGCATGATGGAGATTCTACAATCTTCCTCGGCAATTTATTCCAGCGTTTAACCACCCTGAAATTAGGAATTTTTTCCAAACGTCCAACCTAAACCTTCCTGGCTACAATTTAAGCCCATTGCTTCTTGACCTATCCTCAGAGGCCAAGGAGAACATTTTTTCTCCCTCCTCCTTGTAACACCCTTTTAGGTACTTGAAAGCTGCTATTATGACCCCCCTTCAGCCTCCTCGCAGAGCTCATGACTTCTAGACCTCTAATCATTTGCTCGTCTCTGGACCCTGTCCAGTTTCTCCACATCTTTCCTGAAACGTGGCACCCAGAACTGGACACAAGACTCCAGTTGAGGCCTAATCAGCGCAGAGTAGAGCGGAAGAATGACTTCTCATGTCCTGCTCACCACACTTCTGTTCATGCAGCTCAGAATCAGGTTTGCTTTTTTTGCAACAGCGTCACGCTGTCGACTCATATTTAGCTTGTGGTCCACTACGACCCCTAGATCCCTTTCATCAGCTCTTCCTAGACAGTCACTTCTCATTCTGTCTGTGTGAAACTGATTGTTCCTCCCTAAGTGGAGCACTTTGCATTCGTCCTTATTAAACGTCATCCTATTTACCTCAGATCATTTCTCTAGTTTGTCCAGATCGTTTTGTATTATGACTACCTTCCAAAGCACTTACAACCCCTCCCACCTTGGTATAATCCAACTCCTCCTTGCCCCCAAATTCATGCAGATTTACCCCCTTTTGTCTATTCCTCAGTTTTGATTTTGGCTTCCAGGAATGAAACTTCCCCCATTGCCCCGGGACATGCTCCTTTTCAGATGCTCCCGGCTAATTCAGAAGTACAAATTGAGGCCATTTCACAGGGTTTTAATAGGCGTGTACAGTGTTTTCTGCTTACAGTACAGGATACTCTCATGGCTCTACAGTCCACATCAAGCCCCTCCCCCATCAGTGGGGGTCTCTGCTTCCTTCCCTTGACCCTCCCCTTAGTCCACACATCTGGGCTGATGTATCAGTGGGATGTAGCTGCCTGCAAACAGAGGCCAGTCTAACCCGCTGTAATGTACAACGTCTTCAGCGTCCCTCAGCTATATTTTGCCTACACTAAGCTCGGGATCTGGCCCAGGGGATGATTAGAACTGATCTCACTTGACACCCAATGAACACAGCAAGTTCAGAGCTCCTGGAAAATTTTTGAAATAAATCTGAATTCACCAATCATTTGGAAATTACGTTCCACAAGCCCCGCATGGGCCCTTTTCTCCTTGGTTTGCTTGTTTTAACGGATAATGTTAAATTTTCCATCTCTCCTTTCTTTCCAGTAAATGGTCTGGTGAACAACCCAGATTTTGCTAAAAAAATGTCAATGTCAGTTTTGATACAAAAAAATACCCAGTAACAATACCATTAAAAACAACATGACCAAAACACACGCCAAAAATCCATAGAAAAAATCAACAGGGTTGGATTTTGCAGGGTGTGTCTTTCCCTCCTAAAAGTTTTTATTTTTGTGGGGGGGCAATATTAGCATTTTTGGACCAAAAAAACACCCTCCAAATATTTTTAAAATCCCAGCCATCTCAACCTTGTCACATGGGGGTGGTAGTTCTGGGATTAGCCAGCCTTGACAGATTGCAAGTGGAGATGGAATTGAATTAGAAAGCTGGTTTCCCCAGAGCATTCTCCTCAGGGAGGTGCCCACGTCAGCCCGTTTATGCGGGCACCAGGCCGGAGAGCTCTGCCCGCTGTTTACCTCAAGACTGGGGTTATCCCTGCTTGCTTGCGGCAGTCATTAGCATGGACCCAGGGACGGGCGTTCCAGTAGGTCACAGACAAGAGGTACGTGGGCAAAGGACTGATGTGGGGAGCAAACCGTGTATCGGAATAAAACCCCTCCCCCTAAAGAGCAGGGCAGGAGATGAGGAGCAGACCCCATCTTTTCGATGCCATGGTCAGGGCCGGACTGCGCCCTTGTCCGTCCCCGTGGCAGCGGTGGGGGGAGGGGGAAGGCACGGCATGGCCCGTGGTTATGTCCATCCTGGGGGAGATCAGAAAGAAGTCTGACTGGAATTCCTGCCCCAGCAGCCAATCCACGGCAGCTGGGCGGCCCATTTCCCAGTCGCCACCACCTGCAGCTTGGCCTGGTCAAACTTCCAATACTGGTCGTCCCGGAAGAAGTACACGAAGCCGTCCTGCTGCGTCAGGGCACCGTTCACCCCGGCCGGGACCCCGTGCCAGTCCCTCAGGCTCCTGGGGTAGTAGGGCTCCACCTGCAGCGCCTCCTCGCGCACCACGTAGTACTTGGGGCCCTTGAAGAGCACCAGGTGGCGGAGCTGCTGGAAGTAGAGGGCCGCGTCAGGGTGGCGAGGGAGGTTGCTGGTGCTGCACTTCTGGGGGAATCCCTCCTCCAGGGAGGACCCGTTGTATCGCCAGCATCGGCCGCCTGGGGAAAAGCCAGAGACAAAGCTGGTTAGGGTTGCTGTGGGGGGAGGGAGGCTGTCTAGGGGGCAGGACACAATCCAGCGAGAGCATTTTGACACCCAAAAGAGACAGGGAGCTGGTTTCCCAAAGGTGTGTAGTTAATATACAACAGGCGGCACCTTTTATCAGCGGCTGTCAAAGCGCTTTGCGAAGGGGCACGGCACCATTCCCACCACTGCACAGATGGGGAAACCGAGGCAGAGAAGGGGGATGCCACTTGCTCAAGGTCACCCAGCTGGCCGGTGGCAAAGGTGAGAATAGAATCCGGCTCTTCTGTCCTGGCCCTGTGCTCTATCCCCTAGGCCACACGGCAGGTCAAACAGGCCCTGGCAGGGGGACGGACAGTGTCCTTGTTCAAAGTTAACACGGATCTAAAGGAGGGGATCTAAAAGCAGGAGCCTCTTCTGCCGAGCTAAATGACCCCCAGCCAGCACTGATGGGGACCAAACAGCTTGTTGTGAGGGTTCCCAGGCCCTGGGGCTGGCTCACCCTGTAGTAGAAAAAAAATTATTTGTAGTAATAGATAGATAGATAGAAAATATTTTATGTATTTAAGTTTTAATATGTTTTGTGTTGTATATTTTGCTACATTATTTTAAAGTAAAAATAAATTTAGATTTGTACGGCTATTATTTTGTTTTTAGTTTTAAAGTAAATATTGTAATATAGTACAGCAAAAAGGACTGGTTTTGAAAAAAAAATTTGCTATTGCATTATATGTATAAAAATAAAAAATGTATAAAAAAATAGATGTAAAGGTCATAATCACACCAAATGCTAGGGAAAAAACCAACTGACAAAAGGCACCAAAAATTACTGCATATCAAAAGAGGGCAGATTGACAACCCCGGGCACTAAGGGAAAAGGCAAGCATTTACTAACTGGGACAAAATATTTGTAATCCAAACCAGCTTAGCATGGCAAAACAAAACAAAAAATCCACCCAAAAATAACAAACATCTGTCAAAAAACAGCATAATAATGCAAAACATACTAATACCAATTTTAAAAACTGCTATTCAAAAAAGCTGCTTTGCCATAATTTGGGGGGACGTCCTGCCAAAGACTGGAGCATCGGTCTGGCCGATAGAGCCCGGCTCCTCTGCCCGTAATCAGTCTTTGGTTGGACACAAATCGTGAACTGGTGAACATAACATCAGTGTCTTTTCTCCCTAGAAGGATCCCGTGTGCTTCTTAGAAGCATAACAGCTCAGACCATCTGCCTCGAACGGGTGAAGCCCTGTGCCCACACCCAGCGCTGCCCACCTCCGTTTGCAGCCAGCAGCTACCAAAGGCGTGGCCTGCCCTCCCTCTTTGCCTTGCATGGTCACTGAGCCCGAATCCTTAGCAGCCCGTTTCCCCAGACACCCCCAGCTGCCCTGAGGTCCCAGGCAGAGCGGGGGAAGAGGCCTGCCACAGAGATAGTGTTAGTTCCCATGCCCAGTTGCTGCCCCCATCCATCTGCACAGGCTGGCCACACGTGCCCGTTGGTGGTGGTCAAGTAAATGGAAGGGGGAGGGGAATCGAGGACAAAGGCTGGGGCAAGAGGCGGACCCAAAGGGAGGCGGGAGATGGGCGATGGGCATAGCCTTCATGCCACTCAACCAGCCGGCGTCAGTGCTGAGCAATTCACAGCCGGCTCTCCGGCCTGACGTCAGAACCCCTGAGCAATCTGCAGGGGGAAGAAGGACATTTACAGGTTTGGGATTTATTATTAAAAGAAAACAGCCCAACTACTGTCCCCCGCGCAGATGAATCGACATGCAACAACAGAGGCGCCTCAGGGGCTAAGATGAATGCAGAGAGGCCTAGGTGCCCTCAGGAATCAAACGCAGGACTGTGCTCACAAGAGAGCAGGCACCTGCTCAGGATATCCTGCCTAGGGCAACTTGCATGGTGACCCTCACTCTAACGCCTGAGCAGCTCATAATCTTTCATGCACTAGGGGCAGGACAGGGAGGGCTGTTATCTCTATGGTACAGCTGGGGAACTGAGGTGCAGTCACAGCAAGGCTAAGTGACTTGCCCACGGTCTCTCAGGAAGTCAGTGGCAGAGAATTGACCCCAGGCTGCAGGATGGAGGCTATGAACAACACACAGCCTGCTGAGCAGCTGCTGTTCCCACTACTTCCTGTAGCGGCTGCTAGAGCCTCACTGCCAAGCAAGTCGCTCCAGAGCAAAACCCAGACTCTCAGGGATGGCCCGGCAGAGGCAGCGAACCGCAAGGATGCTGACTGGCCCTACCGGGGATCCTTGGCAAAGAAAGAGCAGTGCAATTCCTGCTATCCAGCCCCGGCGGGGGCAGTGCGGTGAAATCCAGGCACCCCCAGATCACAGAGAAATATCCCCAGCCAGTGTTCTGGGCTGCAAACGGAAATTTCTGCAGTCACTGGCTGACAATGCGGGACACTTCTCTCTACCAGGGTCTCGTTACCCTAGTATTGGAGCCCCCACTATCTCTGCTGCGTTTATTCTCCCATCACCCCAGTGAGGTCAGGCCGGCTAAGTGATTTGCGTCGGGTCACCCAGAAAGTCGGTGGCAGGGCAGGAATCAACTCCAATTCTTCTAGCGCTCTAACCACTAGACCAGCTTTCCTTTCAAGGGCACGCCTGCGCAGGGAGAGCCTCCCGGACATAATCCTTCTAGCCATGGCCAATGCAGCCCCTTCCTCTCCACAGCAATGCCTGCCAAGCACTATCCGCTGGCGGGTTCTGGCTATTCATGTGCATTACAGCAGGGCCTGGAGGTCCCAGGCAAGACTGGGCCCCTGAGTGTTCAGTGCTGGACAACTGAATCGGCAGGCCCTGATCTCTCCCTCGGCCATTCAACTAAACAGTAACAGCAGCAGCTTCTCCTTCCCCTGCAACCACATCCCCTCAGCACAGGGACGGGTTTCCTCCCCTTCCCCCTCCCCCACAGTAGCCTCCGCACTGTCGGGCTGGGCCCTGGGCTCCCCCCTCGGGCTCTGGCAGGGGAAGAAAACAAAAACGCTTTTCAAAGAGCCGGCCTGCACGTCTGAGCCTCGCCCTGCAAGGAAGTGGGGGCAGGGAGGGGAGAGGCGCTGGCGGCCCCCATCCCGCAGCAGGAACAAAGCCCCCATTCTGAACGGCCTCCCAGATGCCCCGGTTACGAGCCCAGACGACACGGGCGCCCATTCCCCTTTGCAGCCGAGTGCCTGAGCGTGCCCCGCCAACCCTGAGCGTGCCCCGCCGACCCTGAGCGTGCCCCGCCGACCCTGAGCATCCCCCCCCGACCCTGAGCGTGCCCCGCCGACCCTGAGCGTGCCCCCCGACCCTGAGCGTGCCCCCCCGACCCTGAGCGTGCCCCACTACATGTCCAGAAAGCCACCCCGCTGCAGCAGTTCAGTCACATGGGGGACCCCATCCTCCTCCCCTCTAACTCCAGACCCACAGCCCCAGAGTTCAGCTCTGTGCTGGCCTCTTGACAATCAACACCACTTAGCACTTACCCAGTGCTCCCCGCCCTTCCATCGCAAAGGGTTGCACCATGGAGGAGTGTCCCCATTTTGCAAGGGGGAAACTGAGGCACGCCGCAGCGAAGCGGGTTTGCCTAAGGTCAGCGGCAAAGCCAGGAACAGAACCCAGAATCCCAGTGCACCTGGCCATGCTCCGGGCCAACAGACCCACATGGGGCTGATTTTTGCTCCGCCCCCCGGGTCTTGCTACCTTTGAAGAAGTAGAATTTGCCGTCTGCCTCCGACACTGCAGCCGCGTCGATGCCAGCAGGGAGCTCGGCCCATCGGCTCTGCAGCAGCTGCGGCTCGGTGGCGTTGCCTCCCTGCACCACCACCCAGTAGTGGTGGCCTTTGAAGATGTAGAGCTTGTGATCTGCATCTGGGCAGGCAGGGGAACCGAGTTAGCGGGAGCTTGGCTTTGCCACCCTGGGCCCTGTCCCTGTCCCTGTCCCTGCCAGCCAGTGGGCCCCCTCGGATAGCAGCGCGGCCCAGGCCTCCTTGGTGCCCCTCTGATGGATCTGCCTTTTCCCCCACCCTGGGGGAGTCGTCTTCCCAGCCCCAGCCCCACGTCTGTCGGCTCCTCCTCTGAACATGCCCTGGCAAACCTGCCGCTCCCTCCTGAGCCCTCTGCTCCCCGGCCCTTCACAACCCCCCACCCAGCTCCTCACCACGGACCCATCTCTAGCTCCCCTCCCCTGGCCCCACACCAGGATCGGTGCACGTCCTGCCAGCTCCTCTGCTCTGCCCTCTCTGTGCCCCCTTCCCACTCCATGGCGCCAGCCCTCTCCCCCGCCCCCTGCAGCCGCCTGCCCCCCTGTGGCCTCCAGCTTCTCCGCCTCTCGATCCAGGGACCGCTGGGGTGGACGGCGTCTTCCCGTCCTGTCGCGCCTTCTAGGCCACTCACCTTTCCCGCCTGCCTTTCACCCACACAAGTCAGCCCACTGCGACACCACCGCACCCACCTCGTCTCTCTCCTCCTGCCTCAAGTTCATTCTGCCAGCCCTGCCCTTCAACTCCCGCTAGGTCTTCCCTTTGTCCTCTCTCATGCCTCCTCGCACTACCACATGCAGGCCCACTGATGGATGGGGGGGGGCAAAGGGGGTAACTGTCCTGGGCCTGGACTCCCAGCTACCACCCCTTTGAATTGCCACCAGAGCGCCACTCCACGTGGTTCTGTGGGCTGGGGGGGGGCCTGTGCTGCAGTCTGGGTGGGGCTACGGGCTGACTGCCCTCAGGCCCGCCCCATCGAGGGGCGCAAAGCCGGCCCCCACACACACCTTGCCCCAGGGCCCACAGTGGCTGTCGGCCCCGCAGACCACGCGAACGTTTAAGTAGCGCACTGGGTTACACGTCTCCCTTCTGTGCCTGGTCTGCAGAGGGCAGGAGTCAGCCACCACCCTTCCAAGGGACGCCTGGCTCCTGCTTTTCGTTCTGAGGTGCCCGGTTCACGTCGTGGTGTGGCAACCAAGATGGCCGCTCTCCCACATGGCAGGCGCTTCTCCTTCCCTCCCCGCCGACACACCTGCGCATCCTCCTCGCCCCTTTCAATGGTGGCCCAGACTCGATCCCCGCTGGCTATTACCCCTGTGGACACAGCAGCAGCTGGAGGGGGGATGGGCCAGTGGATCTCATCAATCTCTTTTCCACCTGGGACATCCACAAGTGGCCAGCAGCAGGAGAGGGCGGCTGGACGGAGCCGCAGGGAGAGGGCTCCAGCTGCGGCCGGCATCCGGGAGACTCACCAATGGCGATCGCGTCGAAGAAGGACTGGCAGTAGTAAGAGCCCAGCGTCCCCTGCAGCGGATCGGTGCCTGGAAAATCCGGGCTCCAGCCCTGGAAATGGGCAAATAACTTCCCGGGGAGCCGCACAGCCGAGCCCCTGGAAGGCTTCCCTGCCACGGAAAGGGAAATAGAGTCAGCAGCTGCACTGGGGATGCTGCACCTAAGAACACAGAGTCCTGTCTGCCCACAGTGGCCAACGCCAGGTGCCCCAGAGGGAGCGAACAGAACCGGGAATCTTCAAGTGATTCCTCCCGAGCCTCCGACACACAGAGGCCAGGGACACCCTCTCTGCCCGTCCTGGTTAGTAGCTATTGAGGGACCTGTCCTCTATGGATTTCTCTAGCTCTTTTGGAAGGCTGTTATAGTCTTGGCTTCCACAACACCCCAAGAAAGGAGTCAGTCCCCCAGGGGACAGGAAAAGGGGTGCTCCTCGGAGGCACTCAGACTAGGGATGTAAGCCACTAGCCGACTACCCAATAAGCCAATGCTTAGTTGAGTTGTCTCCTGACTAGTCACTTCCCTCCCTTGCTGCCCCTATCAGAGAGAGGCAGCAAGGTGGGGGGGAGCAGGAGCTGGTGCTGGGGGGAGCCGGCTTAAAAGCCGGTTGCCCTCAGCACCGGCTCTGCAGGGGAGGCAGGGGAAGTAGAGGCGCAGCCAGGGGGCCAAGCGCAAGCCGGGAACCAGCTGTCCCAGCTCAGGCCGGGTCCCCCCTGCTGCGTCTCTTCCTTCCAAATGTATTAAGAGCCTGGCAGCTCTTATTACATTTAAAAGGCAGAGCCTGGTGGGGTTAGCTCCTGGGGCTGTGAGTGAACCCTGCTGAGGCTCAGCAGCTTCCCTGCTGATCAACTAATCAAGCAGTCCATGGAAATTCCACTGAGTACTCGATTAGCTGATTAAAGGCAATTTAACACCCCTGACTCAGATATCCCGGGAGGCTTTTATCTGGAGGGGCCTCATCAGCTCTCTCAGCGCTGGGGCATCAGCTGTCCCACCGTCCCCTGCTCTCAGGAGGAAGTGGGCAACACGTCCAAGCTTTGACTTGAGCAACGTGGGCTGCTAATCAACGGGCAGACACCCTGTCCTGCTGTCACACTCCTCTGACCACAAACTGCAGGCATCTCGCTCCCCCACGTCCATCTCCTGAAGGGCAGCACCAGCTGCATGCGCCGGACCAATAGCTCCAAGGCTGTTCCTGGCTCACAGGCTTTGCACCAGTTTCATGGTGTGCGATGTGCAAAGGAGACCCTTTGGCTCAAATAAAGGGCTGCCTTGCAGCTGCTTCCCCTGCCTTTCCGGGGTCTGGCGCAGATCTTCCTCGGAGGGAAGGGTCTCAGAACTAGAGCTCTGTGAAGCTTTTCAGCAGAAACAATTTTTTCTGGCAAAAGATGCCACTTGGCGACCCCAAAAGAGTCTGGAAATTCATGTCAATTTCACTGAATTCTTTAGAAACAAAATCCCCCAAATCCTGAAACATTTCAATTTCCTGGCTGGAAGCCACTTTTTGTTCTAAAATTTCCTTTAACTTGGTTTTAAAAAAAATCAGGCAGAAACATTTTCAGGTGGTCAAAATCGAAATGAAACTTTTCAATGTTGCTGAAACAATTTTTGGGGGGGTTACTTTTCAATTCACACGACATTCTGACAGTTTTTGGGCTTGATCTGACGACGGTTCCCTGCCCTCCTCCCTATTACTTTCTGGAATTGCCCGAAAACCAGAAGAAATGTCACCCACCCAGCTCTAGCTAAAACAAGAGGGTGTCAGAGAGACAGACCCTGGAGCTTTCGGCCTGGGGTAAGATCTGGGGCTCGAACCATAGACTGTGAACCAAAGCCAAGCCCTGATTAAAGCAGATGCTTGGGGGTTCCTTTCCAGTACATGAGCTTGGCAAAGCTAGCATACTAGGCCCTAGATAGTTACATAAATATATTCCAGCTAGTACAGACACATCCCAATACAGATGGTTTGACAAAGCAATGAAGAGGGATGTTTTGTCCAAGATATTAGGAGCAAGGGAAGGTAACCAACAGATGTCATGGCACATGTAAGGTGGCACACATGGGCTGTGTCTAGACTGGCATGATTTTCCAGAAATGCTTTTAACGGAAAAGTTTTCCGTTAAAAGCATTTTCGGAACAAAGCGTCTAGATTGGCACGGATGCTTTTCCGCAAAAGCACTTTTTGCGGAAAAGCATCCGTGCCAATCTAGACGTGCTTTTGCACAAAAATGCCCCAATCGCCATTTAAACAATCAGGGCTTTTTTGCAGAAAACAAATCTCAGCTGTCTACACTGGCCCTTTTGCGCAAAACTTTTGCGCAAAAGGGACTTTTGCCCGAACGGGAGCAGCATAGTATTTCCGCAAAAAGCACTGATTTCAGACAGTAGGAAGTCAGTGCTTTTGTGGAAATTCAAGCGGCCAGTGTAGACAGCTGGCAAGTTTTTCCGGAAAAGCGGCTGATTTTCCGAAAAAACTGGCCAGTCTAGACACAGCCATGTTGTTTATCCCAATGTAGAAATGGGTACCTTGTCTTAACCCAGAGGTGAGGAACTTTGTTGAGGTCAGGGGCCACTGACCCAAAGAAAAATCAGTCGGGGCACACAAATTGGGAAGCAAAAAAACCCCACTGAAACAGAACTCCTCCCTGATATGGCCCCCAACTGAGAAGCAGAAAGACATTTCCTTAGGCTCTGCGTGGGGTCCAGTGTGTGGGAAGGGGCTGCTGGGAAGCAGGCTTGGGGTGTGGGGTCTGGGCAGGAGGGAGTGTGCAGGAGGAGGGGGTTGGTGGGTCTGGAAGGGTGGGAGGGTGCAGGAGTGGGCTGGGGGTGCAGGTTTGGACGGGAGCAACTTCCTCCCCCCGCCCGTGGGTTGGATCAGGACCCAGCTTGCCTGACTCTGGCCTGTGAGACTCGGTTCCCCCCCACCCAGCATTGTGCTGGTGCTCCAGACCCGTGAAGGGGCCTGGAGGGAGGGGGTGGAGCTGCAAGGCTGGAGCACCAGTACCAGCTCCATGATGCTGGGGGGGGAACTCTGAGCCTTGGAGGCCAGATCCAGGCAAGCTGGAGGCCACATCCGGCCCCTGGGCCTTAGGTTCCCCACCCCGGCCTGGGACGATGGGGTGGGGGGAATCCTAGAGGGCTGTGCTCACCGTACAGGTTCTGGACAGCGAGGATGTCATCCCAGCTCAGCACAAAGTCCTTGCCCAGCTTCTTATAATAGGGAGACATCAGGGCGTTGCTGACGGGCGAGTGCTCCAGCCCCAGCGTGTGCCCGATCTCGTGCGCTACCACCACAAAGAGGTTGCGACCTTTGCCACTGTGCAGGGACCACCGCTCGTCGCTGTCGAAGTGGGCCTCCCCCCGGCGGGGGAAGAACGCGTGCGCCAGGGCGCCCCCTGGCGGAAGGAGAGGAAGGGAAGTCGTTACAATTCACGCAAAGCTCACCCCCAAGTGCCAGTCCTGTTCTACCGCTAGTGCAGGATGTCAGGGCACAAAAGCGCAAAGGACAGAGACCGTGGTGGGACGAGACGCAAGCAGATTGAGCAATTTTCGCACTACCCTCAAACTATCAACCAGCCTATTTAACATGTGTATCAGCATGGGCTATGCTGGGAAATTCTTTGGCTTGCGGAAATAACGCAGTTAGTATTTTAGGGGGTGGATGACAAGTAAGAAAGGGAAAAATAGTCCTGCTTGAGGCAGCGTTCCCTATAATTATTGATGTCCATGTGCGGAATGAATTTTGTTCTGTGCACCACGATGGCACAAGCTCCCCATTGGTGGAAATATAAAAAGCAGGGCACTGATCCAGGCCTGGCGTACGTTAACCTAGCTCTGTCACAGTCAATGCAGCTACGTTGTCCATGGAAGATTTCAGGGCACCCTGCAGGAGGCGTGTTGTTCAGTCCTTAGGAGACAGACACAAGGGCTTGCGTAGTTGGTCCGTGTCCTGGCCAAACTGCAGCTTGCTCAGGAATACATTCTGCCTCCCCAAGCTCCCACCTCCATTGGACAGCGTGGCCCCGAGTCTGCTCTCATTTACTCCGTATAAACCAGGAGGAACTCCATGCCCCAGAGTGAGACTCAGAAATGCAGGGCTGGAAGGCATCTCAATGAGCCATCGAGCCCAAGCCTGAATGAGTCCTGAAGATGCTTGTGCAGCCTGCTCTGAAACCCCCCAGTGATGGGGATTCCAGCACGTCCAGGGAAGCGTGTTCCAAGCTAGACTCCCCTTGGAGGGAGGTTTTCCCTAGTCGCTAACCTCAGTCTCCAGACCCAGCCCGTACCTCCTTGTCCTACCTCCCACGATTGAATCTCAGAGCCAGAGGGCTAGAAAGGACCACGAGGCCCTCTGGCCTGCCCCCACCTAGAGGCAAGACTCTTTGGCTATGTCTACACTCGCGGCTTCTTGCGCAAGTACTGCCATTCTTGCGCAAGAATCTGCAGAGCGTCCACACTGCCCACCTGCTCTTGAGCGAGGAAATTCACAGTACGGAGTGGTAAGAGGGGGCTCCGAGCGCAAGAGCTACGCTCTTTTTTGACAGGTGTAAGCCCTCTTGCACAGGAGCTCTTGTGCAAGAGGGCAGTGTGGACGCTCGGCAGGGATTACCTGTGCAAGAAAGTGTCCACACTGCCATGGACGCTCTTGTGCAAAAGCACAGCTCACACGTGACAGTGTGGACATTTTCTTGCACAAGAGTTCTTGCACAAGAACACTTGCGCAAGATGTTCTTGCGCAAGAAGCCGCCAGTGTAGACATAGCCCCTGTGTTCCAGTCACCCAGGACAGATGGCTAGCCACCCATCCTGCCTGCTTTGGAAACATCCAGTGAGGTCATCTATGGTCCCACAGAGAGCAAGGGGTCACTGTTCTGTTCATTGCACCCCTCACACATCTGAGGACTGTTATGCCGTCCGTCCCTTCTCAAGGCTCAGCATCACCCGTATGTGTAACCTTGGCTCATACGTCAGGTTTCCTCTGGACTTGCTGCAGTTTGTCCCCATCCATCCCGAAGAGCAGCACGGGACTGGACACAGTGCTCCAGCTGAGGCCTCCCCAGGGCCAAGCAGAGGACAGTGACCTCCCTTTAGAGCACTAGAACAGGAAGGGGTCTCGAGAGGCCATCGAGGGGTCCCGGCAGGACCCAGCACTATCTACATCAAGGGTTCTCAATCTATGGGTCAGGACCCAAATACGGGTCGCCATTACATTTCAAAAGGGTCGCCAAGTATCTCCCCAGGTGGCTCTGCCCTCCCTCCTCCCCCTGTTTTGGAATTGCCATGGGTCACCAAGTCTTCCTGAATTGTCAAAATGCGTCCCCATCTGTTGGGAACCGCTGATCTACATCTAAACACCATCAATGTCTCACATCTGCTCCACTTGTCATTACAGCCTGAAGTGATATTTGCCAGGCCCATCCTTCTCTGTCCGCCAGGGGGCGCTACTCCTGGCCAGCAGCATTAAGCTGATCCCTCAGGCTATGTCTACACGGCCGGTTTTTTGTGGATGAGGATATGCAAATCGCGTTCTCATTTGCATATCTTCTTCCGATCCTTTTTGCAGAAGACGTTTTTGCGATAAAAAGCCCCGTGTAGATGGGGCCACTTGTCGAGGAAAAACCCTTTTTCGCAAGATCCCTTATTCCTCCAAAAATGAGGTTCACAGGATCTTGCGAAAAACGGGTTTTTTCTGACAAATGGCCCCGTCTCCATGGGGCTCTTTATCGCAAAAACGTCTTCCGCAAAAAGGATCGGAAGAGGATATGCAAACGAGAGCGCTATTTGCATATCCTCTTCCACAAAAATCCCACCGTGGAGCCGTAGCCTCAGGAGGGTGACACCAGAGCGTGACAGACCTCTTCCCCCTCCCACCTCGCCTGCCCCCTGGTGGCCCGGTAAGAGCCCCGGGTGTAAAAGAGAAGCTTACGAGGAGGGAGTGATTAGCACCTGGCCCGTCGAAGGCATTGCTGAGTCCATCATTGTGGTCGCCGTGGAAGAACGCCAGGCGGATGTCGGCAGGGCCGTCCAGCACCTCCCCGAACACCAAGGCAGAGACGTTGCTCCAGAGCTCGAAAGCTGCCTTCACCGCCAGCCGCACCTGGTGCCGGGGCAGGTACCAGGGCCAGTTCACGATCCGGTAGGTCAGGTGCCGCTTGTACCACTTTCCACCTGGAAGAAGAGAGGTTTTAATGACTCCCTCCATCAGGCTTCCCATGCACAGACCTCTCTGCACCTTCCTTAGGATGGTTGGGATCAGTATCCCCACTTTACAGATGGGAAAACTGAGGCACAGAGAAGAGAAGTGAAGTGATCTGCTCGAGTTACAGCCAGGCACAGAAGCAAGGTATCCTGTCCCCTGACCCAGCTTCCCATCCAAAGAACTACCTCCTCTAAACAGGGCACTGAGGAATCCTAGAGATCCTGATCTCAGGTACAACAGAGTTAATCTGGAGTAGGTCCCTTTAATGGAGTGACTGGTTTCACATTGGTGCCAATGAAATCAGAATCCAGCCCCGATGACCCAGGTCAACACACCTCCTCCCATTCACACACTGGGCAAGATTCAGATCTCAGCAGCAAGAGGGTGAATCTGGATTAATTCCAGTGACTTGAATGGATTTACACCAGTAAAATTGACAGCACAATTTGGCCCACTGAGCAGCAAGGATCTCCATGCCTCCCACCCCCAAAGATTCGGACAAAGGCACAATCATGGACAATGCAAAGATCCAACTCTTGGGCAGCGTATGGGGGGGGGGGTCTGAAATGTGTCACGGCAGCCAGTGCGCTGGCACTTGTGTAACATGCTTTTAACCCACAGAGCCAACCGCGCTTTCCAAAGCAGTCAAGGATCATTGCCTGGCCCCTTTACAAATGGGGAAACTGAGGCAAGGAGTGGTTCCCGCCTCTGCCCTAGTCTATCAGATAGGGTCCTCTCCCGGTCACCTGGACTTCTTCGCCTCTGTGGAGTTGATCTTTTGTCCCTTGATAGGTGCTTGGATTATAAACTCTTTGTGGCAGAGACCGTCCTTTCATTTTACGCCTGCGCAGAGCCCTGCAATGTGGGGTCCTGATTCCAGAGCAAGACCTGCCTGTCAAGGACTCTCCCTTGCTCAATGAAAATTGGTTTATGAATATGCATAACTCAAAGACACTTTATGCAAAACGGATGATGTAACATGTCATTTTAAATGCTGTGATCTTCTGAATCTGTATATTCGCTTGCTGTGCACATATCTTTCTTGTCTGTGAAGTTAGAAATACAAAGTGGAAACCTGTTTTATTAGTCCAGGTAGTCTAACAAAAGCCACAAGGGAGAATTTAGGAACTTAATGGCTTGGTGATCAAGTCAATGACCTGGGAATGGTTTTGTTTTTCCAGTGAGCCCAAATTGTAGTTGGTCCTGAAAGGACAGCTGGCCAGGAACCCATTTTGGATCTGGTACTTTTCCACTCAAGATGAGAAAAGTCTGAACCGAACACAAAGAATTCCTGCCTTGGGCAAGAGGGTTATAAAGGGGGGAACCAAACAATAGTGAGAGTTGCCAGACGCCAGGAGACCCCCCCACTTACCACCCAAGATGCCTCTGGAAACATCTAAAACAGGAAAAACCAGAGTTGTTTTGTATCAGCACCGCCAGCTGCACAAACCAGAATCTCAGGGGAGGGGGGAACTGCATTGCAGCCGGGAGGGGGTGGGGGAGGATGATCCTGCTGGGTTCAGATTTCCATGAGGACAAAGTGCCTGATGTTTGTCCATTTCTGTGAACATTCCTCCGCCCCCACGCGGAATTTCAACCTTTGTTTTTCTAGAGGTTTTTTCTAATAAAGTAGAAACTGTGCTAAGTAAACACAACTAGGACCAGATCCCTGGTGTAAACTAGACTGGAGCTGCATTGAGTTACAGCAGCTGAGAATCGGGTCCAAAGAGACCTATGTGAACGCTGTTCTCCTTGCCCTAGTACAGCCCTCGGGTGGAGGGGGTTGAAAGAGCTAAAACATTCTGCAGCTTCAAACTTGCATTTTGCCAGCACCAAGAGGACCAGGAACTTCAGAAGTTTTGTATTAATCCAGCAGGAGCCGCAAGTCCTGGGCTTGGTGGCCTAGCAGATAAAGGTACAAAACACTCCAAAGGCCGGAAGGCAAAGCTAGACAAATTCCGACCAGAATTAAGCATCCATTTTCATCCGTAAGGAGAATTAACCCCTAGAACATCTTACCCAGGTTCGCAGGGAATTTCTCCATCGAAGGCAAGTTTGAAAGTAAAATGGGGTGTTTTTTTCTCAGGGATCTGTGCTAGGAATGATTCTGGAGCAGGTGGCCAGCCTAGGGAACCAGAAGGGTCCTTTCTGGCCTTAGAATCGATGCGCATGTTCTAAATGCGGCCCCACGAATCGGTTCTATTACAGAACACTTTATGTCGCCCATTGCAATGCAGTTTCCAAGCGATTTAGCGGCATCCGCTGCCGGCGCGCCTCTCTCCAGCCCCGACTGCTGTAGTACCCGAGCACCTCACAGTATATTGACCCACAATGCCCCCATGAGGGAAAGCAGTGCCATCAACATCATTTTGTCAACAGGGAAGAGACACTGAGAGGCTAAGTGACTGGCCCAAGGTCACACAGGCAGGCTGTGGGTGGGTCGGGAATTCCACCCAGGTCTCCCAAATTCTAGGCTAGTGCCCTAACCACTAGGCCATCCTCCCTCTCAGAGGATCAGTGTAGCACCATTTAGTAAATGGATTGGTGAACACCAGTGAACATGGGCGATGGGTGAAAGCCGAGCTGGGGAAGGCAAGCCCCAGGCCTACCCCCTCCACTTCCATCCGAGGCCCCGACCCTGGAGTCAAGTCCCGCCCACCCCTAATCTGATCCTTCCTGGCCACATGTGGGGCTGAAGCCGCAATGCCGCAGCCCTCCCTCGTGGCTGGGGAAGCTGGGCCTTCCCCGGCCTACGTTATTGGCTGCCCTTGTCCACGAACCCTCGTTGTGCTGAGAGCAGGGCTCATGACTTCCAAACAGCCGAGGAGGGCCACACTCATACCTGCAAAAGGCAAAGGAGGAGAAGCCTTTTCTGTCAGCTGCGAAGAAGAGAAAGAACGAAATTCCTGCTTCCACACATGATTTGCGGAAGGACCAAGGGGCCAGCATTAATCACCAGCTGGATGCAGTACATGGGAACTGCACGTTTGGAAATGCTCCACATAACTGTGCCTGGTGGGGCACCACCCCGGAGAATTTCTGCACCTCTCCTAAAGCCCCCCATAAGGACACACGGCTCTGTGGCGCAGGGAGCAATGGCAGAAAAGCTGAGACAGACCCAAGGCACTGTACACCTGGTAAGAAGTGCCAAACACTGAGGGCAAAGAGTTTTCAAATTGCAAAATTTAAAGATATTTTGGCATTAGAAAAGGTTCAGAAAAGAGCAACTAAAATGATGAGGGGTTTCAAATGGGTCCCGTATGAGGAGAGGCTAAAGAGATTGGGACTTTTCAGAAAGTTTAGAAAAGAGGAGACTGAGGGGGGGATATGATAGAGGTCTATAAAATCATGAGTGGTGTGGAGAGGGTGAATAAAGAAAAGTTATTTATTAGTTCCCATAATAGAAGAACTAGAGGACACCAAATGAAATTAATGGGTAGCAGGTTTAAAACTAATAAAAGAAAGTTCTTCTTCACACCGCACATAGTCAACCTGTGGAACTCCTTGCCAGAGGAGGCTGTGAAGGCTAGGACTATAACAGAGTTTTAAAAAGAGCTAGATAAATTCATGGAGGTTAGGTCCATAAAAGGCTATTAGCCGGGGGGGGGGGGGGGGAGAAGGGTAGTAAGGAATAGTGCCCCGGCCTCTGTTTGTCAACGGTTGGAGAAGGATGGCAGGAGACAAATTGCTTGATCATTGTCTTCGGTCCACCCCCTCTGGGGCACCTGGCACTGGCCACTGTCAGCAGACAGGATACTGGGCTAGATGGACCTTTGGTCTGACTCAGTATGGCCATTCTTATGTTCTAAACCCCAAAGTGGCCTTTTCTGGGCCTTCTGTGGCCGGCACCACTCTGGCTGAGACCAGACACGAGGCCTGACTCGGATGGTACGGGAGCCCAACACGCACCTCTGGGTAACCTTTTCAGAGAAACTTTCAAGAGACAGGGTCAGGGAATTTACAGGCTGAGGGGAGGGGGAAGGTCAGGGAAAGAAACTCACAAAAAACCTAAATGAGAGACCTTTGCAGCATTAGGCTGTCTCTGCCTCAGTCACAGCCACAGAAATTCCCTTGGTGGAACTGCTCATAATGTATCCTGGTACATAGGGACCCAGAGCCTCAGAGGTACTTTAGACCCCTAATTCCCAGAGGATGCAGGCACCAAGCTCCCTTTGCAGAGCTGGGCCTTGAACCCCTCAGATTTTAAATCCAGACTTAACCCTTGCCCTGCGGTGTTCACGAGCCATCGTTGCAACACGCGAGAACCAGAAAACCTAACTGACTCAACACCACCAAAACTCCCCGATTCCCTTCCCCAGGAGCATCCGCCGTGCCAAGGGACTGAGCGGGACAAAGTGTGCGCTGGGACTAGCCCCAGGGTTGGGCTGCGAGGGGAGCCAGTTTAAAAACCAGCTTTGTGCACTGGGACTAAGCTGGGACTTAGGCAGGGAAGGGCATTTGCGTTTTACAGGGCTAGGGCTCCATTCGCCAGGGGCTGCACCTCGTGTCTTCCTCGGCTCCCGTCCAAAGGCAGCGTGAGGTGCGGGCAGCCCAGCAGAGAGGGGCGGCGTTTTACCCTCCCCAGATCAGTGCTGGGCAATGACTAACGGGTCGCTGGCATTTACCCGGAGAGTGTCTCTCTTTAGAATTCCGAGTCCAGCTGATCACTGAATGGGGAAGCAGCCAGTTCAGGCTGCGGTGGAGGATTGCCTCTCTCCTCTCTCAGCATCAGCCCCTTCGAATGGGGCAGACTCCAGGCACAGCGCTGAGGCCCCCACTTGCTCCTAGACGCTGCAGGCAGGACTCGGATCTCCTCTGGGCTGGTGTGAATCAGGAGCAACTCCAGCCAAGTGTGTAAGTTCCAGTGGAGTATGTTTAGAGTCTGGGAAGAGCCAGCTGAAAACTAGAGGGTGTGAATTAGGGATGTTAAATATCAGTTAACTGAATCATCAATTAACCCCATGAATTGTTATCAGCTACTCGACTATTCTATAGTCTGTGGGGGGCAGTGCCAGCAGCCAAACTATTCTATAGTCTCCCGCTTCACTCTCAAGGAGGCCCCTGCCACTCAGCGCTGCTGCCTCTGTATCAGAGGCAGCAGCACAGGGTGCCAGCTGGGAGCTGGTCTGCGAGGGGAGCTGGCCCACAAGGGGTGGGGCTCAGGGCTGGGGTGGGGAGGTTTAGGAGGGAGTTAGGGTGCTGGAGCAGGCTCAGGGATGGGGCTCTGGGTTGGGGTGTGGGGTCTGGGAGGGAGTTCGGGACTTAGAGCTTGGGAGGGGGTTCGGGGCTGAAGCAGGAGATTGAGGTCTGGGGCAGCTCCCGTTTGGTGGTGGGGAACAGGTGGCTCTGTGCAGCCTGCGCTGCCCCGCACTCACCTGCGGCTCCCATTGGCTGCAATTCCTGGCCAATGGGAGTTATGGGGGCGGAGCCTCCAAGTGAGGGCTGGGTGGGGACAGAGCTTCCTGGAGCTCGCAGCAATGCAGCTCCAGCCAGAGAGCTGCCTCCCTCATCCGCCAGGAAGGGCTGGCCCTGAATATGGGCCTTCCAGGCTGTAGCCCAAAGCCCCCCAGCCCTAACGCCCCTTTTTTAATCCAGCCCTTCAGCTGGGGCTGAGGAAGAGCATCTTCCCCCCCCCAGCACAGCAACTCCCTGCTGGCCCTCCTGGGGACAGAGAAGAACAGCTTCCCCCCAGACATAGCAGCTCCAGGAAGCTCAGCTCCTGCTGAGTCCACAGGAGCCCTCCTCTTCTGCAGCCCCAGCACAGAGCTACCAGGGGAGAAGGACCAGCACACTCCTCCGGGCCCAGCAGGGAGTTGCCATAGCTGGGAAGAAGAGCCTCTCCCTCGGCCTTCACAGCTCCATGCGCAGCAGCTCTGAGCCCTTGTCCCGCGCTTATTAGACAGCTGGTAGCTGCGCAATTTAGAGGGACCCCTGCCCAACACTGTCTGTACAGCACCGAGCACACAGGGGCCGGTCCATGAGGGGAACTGTTTTTTAAACTTGTTCCCCTTGCAGACCAGCTCCCACCTGGCACCCTGCACTGCTGCCTCTGATAAAGAGGCAGCAGCCCCTGTCTAGGGCCGGGTCTGAGCTCCTGGACCCGGCGTGAGCCAGACCTGAGTCAGGCTGCCTGCCCACCTGGTTCCTAATACACTTTAAATGCAGAGGCGCAGCAGTGGTAGCAGAGCGGAGTGGCAGGGGACTCCTCGGGAGTGGGGCTAGAGTGCACTGGCTGCCGTCCCCGTTCCCGGGAACTATAGACTAATCGACTAACCGGTAAGAATTCATGAGGTTTCTCGACTATTCAATTAACAGATATTTAACATCCCTGTTTTAAACAATGCTTGTGCCGGGTTCAACTCAACGCTGGCTCATCCATTAATCTCCCCAGGGCCGGAACCGACAGAGAGCGTTTTCCAAACCTTCCTTCTCACTAACAAGCCTGGAGCCCAGTTACACAATTTTAACTGGGGGCAGTTTCTTTCCTTGATGTTGATCAGAGATGTTATGTTACAATGGGTGCAATGATACTTCGAAAATGGGCAAATGTCCGTCACAGGGAGAAAAGATCATTCTTTTTTCATGCCCCCTCTTGTCCAAGCCTAAAACTACTGCAGCGCAACCAGCAAAAGAACCAAATAGAAGATACATCCAACTCCTCCAGCCCAGGCTAGAGCATGGATGAGTAGTTTAAAACAGACTTAGCAGGACATGCAGAGATGCTCTGGAATCAACAACATAATTTCGGGGTTGCTAGACCTGGTCGCAAAATGTCCGAGAGAAGAGTTTTCTATTGGAAAATGCAGCTTTTGTCAAAATGAAAAGGTTTCAAGGGACCACGCCAATATCAAAAAGGAAAATGTCAGAGCAAATCGGTACGGTCTCTCATTTTGATAAAGTCAGAACGTTGCATTTCGATAAAATGCCTGTTTCATTTCAGATTTATCACATCACAGACATTTTTACTGCACTAAATATGCCGTTTACTATTATAATATATAAACTATTTATTATATTTTACATGTAATACTTTTAATTACAGGATAATGGTTTGTCCTTACTAACACAAAGTGCTTCAACATCAGCAAAACGGAACAATTCAATGCTCCCAAACAGAAACTGTTTGGAATTTTTGTTCCATGAGGAAGTCTGGCTTTTCTTTATGATCCAGGACAAGGAAAATAAAAAGGACGTAAATTTCGCAATTTCTCATGGAACAGAAAATGCAATATCCACTCGGCTCTAATTGCTGCAGAGGTGACCTTGGGCAAAAGAATGGCTAAAACCCAGCAAAAGGACCAATCTTCAGGCATTTTCTAGGAACAATCCATCCTAGGCAGCAGCAGGACAAAGGAACCTATCAGGTCTTCTCCAACTCAGTGCTGGGGGCTCTGGGAATCAAGCCACAAGAGCCCAGGTTTTATTGGCCAGCAGCTGAATGACTTCACTCAGCCAATGAAAATCACGGTGAACTGTGAAAGCGCCTACCTTGCTGTGCATAGCGCTTCCCGCGCCTCGCCTTGGCTCGCCGGCCGGAGAGCAGGGCCCGCACCCGCTCAGCCCAGGCAGTGTGGCTGTCTGCGTCGCTCACGCCGCACCGCGGCAGGCTCATCTGGCGGGCCGTGGAAGCATCCAGCACCCCGCTGAGTGGCAGGTGGGTCACCCACTGGAACTCCCTGGGAAACAAGGAGCCACATCAGAGCAAGCAATGATCAAGCAACGTGGTCGCAAGACCGGGAGCCGCCCAGCCCTCGATCACTGGATCCCACAGAAGAGCCACTGGCATTGGTGCATTATGGGAAATGATGGTGCTCTACACCCGTGGTGTCCAACATGCTGGCCACTAGCCACATGTGGCTATTTGAGTGTGGCTAGTTGGCTTGAATAATGTGGCCAGGACTGGTTGGACACCAGGGTGCGGCAAGACTACATTCCTCTTTCGAAAGAGGAATGTAAATGAAGGAAATAGAAAATGCAAATGAAGCACAGATTTACAAATCTCCCGCTTCATTTACATAATCACATCCGATCGCTTTTTCAAAAAAGGTTTTTTAGAAAAAAAAGCAGTCTAGACGCAGTTCTTTCGGAAAAAAAACACCTTTTTCGAAAGAACCCGTATTCCTGAAAAAATTAGGTTTACAGGGTCTTTTTTCGAAAGAACCGCGTCTATACTGCTTTAAAAAAAAAACCTCTCTCAAAAAAGTGATCGGTTGCAATCACGCAAATGAAGCATGAGATTTGTAAATCTGCACTTCATTTGCATTTTCGATTTCCTTCATTTACATTCCTCTTTTGAAAGAGGCATGTCGTTTCAATGCACCCCAGGGCTCTACACCTATAGAGTCAGATCGCAGTCCCACTGAGTCCTATGGCAACATTCGCATTGTACTGACAACAGCGCTTGTCATCCTCAGGTCTGAAAGCAGTTTCTAGTCCTGTTTGCCTCTGCGGCACAGATGGGGAAACTGAGGCACAAAGCAGGGCCATTACTTATCTACGGCCACCCAGCAGCAGAGTCTCCAGTAGAACCCAGGCCACCCTGGCTCCCAGGCCTGTGGCTCTAACCATGGCACCACGCCGCCTGCTGTGTTAACGTGCAGTGTTGTCTTCAAGTCATCATTGTCAAGTCCTAAGTTGAGTCTCAAGTCTTAATTTAAAAAATGTCAAGTCACTTTTGTACAAGCCATCCATATCGGCATTTTCGGACAATTTTTTCACCAAGTCAATTTAACAAAATTAGCAAGTTTCAAGTCGAGTCTCAAGTCACACACAACGAACCCGAGTCAAGTCTCAAGTCGAGTCAGCAGGGCGACGTAAGTCGGACTTGAGTTCAAGTCGTGGGACTCAAGTCAACAACTCGGCTAAGGTGAGCTGGTGCTTCCTGGTTCAGTTTGCCACAGGCAGGTAGCCACATCCAACTCCTAGTGGAGAGGTGAGATACTCGGTTGGGTCTGGCTGGCAGGCTTAGCCGGGGAGGCCCAGGCCTGAAGGGACTTTGATTGGACTGGGACAGGCATTGCAGTCAGTGCAGTAGCCTCGGTACGCACCAGGGTCTCTGAGATCAGGGTGGCTGGAAGAGGCGTTTCACACACGGACCCCTCCCATATGACAAAGGATTGTGTAGCCCTGTCCCACATAGGGGGATCAGGCCCAGGCAAATAAAACCAGCTTCCTCTGGCATTCCCGGGTGCCACACCTTTATTGCTGCCAGACTGGCTCCTAGGACTGCAGCCAGAGGTCAGTACAGCGTTTGCACTGGCTGTTGGTGGCCATGTGAGGCCCTGGGGCATTAATCAGTTAACTGAAGTCCCAAGGGGAGCGCAGGTGGCCACCTCTCCTTCCATCGCAATAGATCTTTCTGGCCTTGGACTGTAAGGATTCTCTGTGCCAGCGCAGGAGAGAATGGAGACAGTGTGGCCTAGTGCACACAGCACCTAACGAGACCTCAGGAAACCTGGTTCTATTCCTGGCTCTACAACGGTGTCCTTGTGCCTCAGTTTCCCCACCTGCAAAATGGGGATGATAGAACTGCCCTCCTTTGTAAAATGCTTTGAGATCTGTCTCCTCATGAAAAGTGCCAGATGGGAACCAGGTAGTGTTATTGTAACTGTGGCCGCCATCCAATGTGACCTCTAATTTTTTCCATCTAGGTGTGGCATAAATTTGGTCATGTGCACCAAGGCACGTGCAGCATCAATAGACACACATGCTGCCGGCTGTGGGTGCTCTGCTAATCAGCCAGGCGGTGTTTGACTCTCTCCTGGGTGGCTGCCCAAGCGCTCAGCTTACAGGGAACACAGCTGTCATCCCAGACACTCAGAAAACCCTCCAGCCAGCCAGGAACTTGCAGCATGACTGCAGCTCTTATTCTAACCAGGACACCAGGCCATAAAAGGCAAACAAATCAGCACAGATCCAGGGCTGAATACTAGTGCATCGCTGCTGGGAGCTGGGCACGAGGCTGAGTAATTTAAAGCAACCGGCTGCCCTGGTGTCTGCCCAGAGCGCAGGAAAAGACCTTTTCTGTTCAGGACTCTAAGGCCGGGTGCAGCTCACACAACCCAGAGGCCAGGGTTCCATGGGATTCCTGCTTCGCTGCATTTGACATTTCTACACAGCCATCTGGATTGGTTCTTACCTCACTGCCTCCTTGAACCGTGCAGACCTGGGGCCGCTAGCAGCCAGCTCGGCGAAGTAGCCGTACTTCTCAAGGAACGTCTGTCACCAGGGGAAACCCGGAAGAGAGAAAACTAAGTTGTAGCAGAAGCACAACTGAAAAAAAGAAAAGCCTGGGAATATGCATAGTTGTTCAACTGCACTAGGGATGAACTGTTTGGCTGTGTCTAAACTACATGGCTCCATCGATGGAGCCATGTAGATGAGGGTTGTAGGCAAAGGGAAATGAAGCCGCGATTTAAATAATTGCGGATTCATTTAAATTTACATGGCTGCCGCGCTGAGCCGACAAACAGCTGATCAGCTGTTTGTCCGCTCAGCGCGCTAGTCTGGACGCTCCTGCGCCGACCTGAAAGCCCTTTACTGACCTCCCCGTTATGCCTCGTAGGATGAGGTTTACCGGGGAGGTCGATAAAGGGCTTTCATGTCGGCAGGGGAGCGGCCAGACTAGCGCGCTGAGCTGACAAACAGCTGATCAGCTGTTTGTCGGCTCAGCGTGGCAGCCATGTAAATTTAAATGAAGCCGCGATTATTTAAATCGTGGCTTCATTTCCCTTTGCCAAACAAACAAATCTACATGGCTCTGTCGACGGAGCCATGTAGTTTAGACATACCCTTTGTGTCTGGAAATAGTGCAGAAAAACCAGACCCAGTTGGGAGCACACAAGGTCCTAGAGGCTGCTTACTGTAATCTTAGTGGGGATAGAACTGAGCTCTTCCTGCCCCAAAAGCATCAAGCACTACCGCTTGAGCTAAAAGGGACTCTTCTTTCCCTGCCAGCAGTATAAGCCTTATGACATTATTGGCCAATTCTGATTCCAGCCAGCAGAGGGTGGTCACGTCTAACAGGTGCAAGCCTTCACCACTAGATCTGGGTTCCTTTCCCAACTCTGCCACAGACTCCCCGGGTGACCTTGGACATGTCACTTAGCCCACATTTTAGCAGCATGGCGGTGTTGATTAGTGTGTGAATTTTGTGGACCCACTCGGAGGTTTAAGGCCTGCCACTGGCCCTCAGGTAAATGGAGCTGGAGCGCCCTGCGCTGTGGTGGTGAGAGCCACATGCGCAGACAGAAAGTTTCCAATTATTGTTCTTAGGTGAATGGCTCTCAATTCACTAGCTCTGAATCTGCGCCTCGCTGATCGAACCGGGTAACCCTGCTGTGGGAACCGGTCTTGGCAAGCCCGTTCCCTGACACAGGCGCAGCCTGCTACAAGGAGAGCACACGTCTGACAACGCCAGCCTCTAGCCAAGACTCGGCAGAGACCTGCAGAGCCCCTGGGGGCTGTTCCGTTCCATTGCTGCTCTCCCTGGCACTCCCAGCGCCTTATCAGCATTCCTGGGATAAACACCCCCCAGCAGACAGATTCCATCACAGAGCCCTGCCAGAGACTGCTCTCTGATCCGAAAAGCCATCACCTTTCTGATTGTGCTATACAACCCCATTGTAGCCAGCACATAAAAAAGTTAAGAGACCCAAGGTGGGGGAGGTAATATCTTTTATTGGCCCAGCTTAAGTAGAATTTGGTGAGAGAGACAAACTCCGAGAAGAGGGAGCTCTGTGTGTAGCTGGGAAACTTCTCTCTCAGCACCAGAAGTTGGTCCAATAAAGGCGATTTCCTCACCCACCCTGTCTCTCTAGCTTCCTGGGAGGGACACCCAGCTACAACACAGCAGGCCAAAAAATACGTCTACCCCGCCCTCCACCTTTTAACTCCCGTGCCTTTGTACTTGCTGCTGTAGAGATGAATTTAGAAGATCACCAGCGATTCAGAAGGCACTTGCTGGTATTCGCATTTCAGAGTGTTTCACTGTGCAAAAATGTGCTACCCAGCACACGTGGGAAGCCGACTTCCCTGATACAAAACGCTGAGTTGTATTACAATATTGCTTTGTCACAGCATCTTTTTTAATCGGAGCAAATCCTTGGGAAATGTTAAAAGGAATACTTGATTTTAAAAACACCTCATGCTTTAAGTGCGTTTCCATGGGCATGTTTTAGTAAGACCTCACATTCTTAAAATGAGAGGCCAAAATCTCATTTATTTTTCTATACAAAGGGCTCATCTCTAGTTGAAAGTTCACTCTGATTTTGGGAATGTAAAGCTATTCTGAACCAACCGTGTGTGTCAGCCAAGTCTGCAGATGCGAAGAGTGAGGGGGGATTTGATAGCAGCCTTCAACTTCCTGAAGGGAGGTTCCAAAGAGGATGGAGAGAGGCTGTTCTCAGTAGTGACAGATGGCAGAACAAGGAGCAATGGTCTCAAGTTGTGGTGGGAGAGGTCCAGGTTGGATATTAGGAAAAACTATTTCACTAGGAGGGTGGTGAAGCACTGGAATGGGTTACCTAGGGAAGTAGTGGAGTCTCCATCCCTAGAGGTGTTTAAGTCTCGGCTTGACAAAGCCCTGGCCGGGTTGATTTAGTTGGAATTGGTCCTGCGGAGAGCAGGGGACTGGACTTGATGACCTTCTGAGGCCTCTTCCAGCTCTTGGTTCTATGATTTGTCTGCACTAGAAAGTATAAAGGACAGCTGTGACAACACTTTAACGCAGCAGCGTGGCCACGTAGGTAAACCACTTACTTGAGGGGAGTAGCTAACTGTTGCCACGGTCACACTGCTACTTTACAGAGTTGTCACTTGCTGCGCTTGGGGGGTGTTTTTTCACACCCCTGAGCCAGAAAGTTGCAGTGCAGTTCAGCACCAGTGTAGACCAAAGTCTCATGCTGTTTGTGAAAGGCTCATCCATAGGAAGAGTTATTCTGGAATTGCAACTCCCGATTAGCTGTCTGGATGCTCTTAACCCAGAGTAAGTCCTGGTCTACACTAGGACTTTATTTCTAAATAACCCCCCTTAGGTCGAATTAAGAAGCTGAGCATCCACATGACGCTGCTTATTTTGAAATCTGTACTCCTGTTTTCCTCAAGGAATAAAGCTAATTTCGAAATAACGGTAGTGTGGACACTCCAATGCCGCTATTTCCAAATAACCACTCCCCAGAGACATTCAAACTAATGACTCCCCAGGGATGACTGGGGCTCTCAGTCAAGGTAGCATGTCCACATTAAGGTAGCCTGCCTCGGACTCATTTCAAGGCTTCCCTGTAGTGTGGACACACCATTTCAAAATAGCTATTTTGGGAGTTATTAAATCCATTTGAGTTCCCTTGAAATAGTTTCCTGTTCTGAATCAGCTTAATTCACAGAGGGTACATCTACACTGCAACGCTATTTCGGGATACCGGCGTATCCCAAAATATCTATCCAGTGTCTTAACAGCAAGCCCGTTATTTTGGGCTCGCTATTCCAATGTCCCTGTAAATCTCATTCTACTAGGAGTAAGGGACGTTTCAGAATAGTGGGTTATTTCGAAATAATGGCGAGATAAGCTATTTGGAAAAAGCATCAAACTAAGATACACAATTTGCATAGCTCAAATTGCTTTTCTTATTTCAAGTTACAGTGCAGCATAGACACACCCAAAGTGGGGTTAATCAGGAATACCTATGCTGCTTTAATATGACATCACATCCAATCTGAATTAGCTGCCCAGTATAGACAAGCCCTTAAAACTTTCTGGACTTCATTCAGCTTTAAAAATGAAACTAGTCCCTTTCATTTCAGGCCAGTTTCTCTTGCCAGCTCTCATGGGATGCCATATTCGGGTTGCAGGCACAGCAGGGGCATGTCTGATCCATTAGTGTTCCGGGTAGCGATCTGATCAGTTGCACGGGCCCTGGGTACAGAGTGATTATTCACTGTGGTGGGGTAACATTAACCCCTGCACAGAGAGCTAGTGAATAGAGCCCGGCAAATCTGCAGATTCCCACAGACCTTTTTTGCAGATTGGATGGGGAGACAAATGTTGTATCCGTGCAGGGCTCTCGTAGGAAGTGGATGTACAGGTCTCATGCTGGCCCTCCACGGAGGGGGGGGGGGGAATCCCTATGGCTCTGCATGGTGATGATCAGACATTGAAGAAAACAAGGACCTTGGGTCCTTCAAAGATATTTAGGCACCTAATTCCCTTGAAACCAATGGAAGTAGGTGCCTTAATATCACTGAGGATCGGGGCCAAAGTTCCTGCATCAGAGCCCTTTGACTAGAACAGTGGAACCAAGAGCCCTGACTCTCTGCCGCCTCTGCACTATCCAATAGGCAACACAGCCTCTTGATCTGTGGCAGCTCTGAAAAGTAAACCTGCCCCCAAGCATACTAATGGGGGGGGGGGTTATCATGTAACATGAGCTAACCAAGAGGCTTACATCTCATTAGCACCATCGTTAAACATTATTCTGCAAAGCTAGAAGCCAGCATTCAAAGACTTGCAATGCTAGGAAAGGGCCAGGCCCACCCACCCCTCATCCCATGCTGAAGGGGAAATGCAATTTTCCATGCCATATAAAAAGCAGCAGGAAATGAACAGCTGAGCATGAAAGGACAATAGACCCAGCACTCCCTCTGCCCTGGGGAATGGAGCAAAACAAGAGAGAAATTCTTCTGGCTGCTTGGAAGCCAGAGCTGCTGGCAGAAGGCAGCAAGCACCCCCAGCAGGGCAGGACAGGGCAGGAGGGACTTACTATGCACGGGGCTAAGGATGCTGTGGGGGAGGGGATTCAAGTGGTGAAAGTGATGTGTATTATGCATTTTGCAGGCAGGGAAACTGAGGCAGGGAACCAAAATGGCACAGCCTCACTATGCCTCTATTCTTTATCTGTGCCATGCTGCCCGGCCCCACAAGGGGGCTGCAAAGGTAAATACACCAGAAAGCATGAGGCACTGAGGTCCAGACCCACAAAGGTATAAAGGCACCTAATGGCCATTGAGATCAATGGAAGCTTGGTACCTAAGACCTTTGAGGAGCTGGGACTTAGGCAGTACGACAATGGAGGCCTGATAAGCCCGGGCGGCAGGTGTAAGAGGCAGGGGAAGGCAATGCCTTCCCAAACTGTCCAGTGGGTCCAGCCCACACTCCACCCCAGTCCCCTTCAGTGCGGCTCCCCCCGACTCCTGGGACTGCCGCTCACCCTCCGAGGCTGGTCTCTGGCTGTCTAAAAATGGGGTTTAGGGAGAAGCAAAGACATCTCACAGAAGTCTGTCCGTTTCCCACTCTCCCAAGCTGCATGCTTGATCTCTTGGAGTGAGCCTATCCTCCCCCCTGACTCCAAACTGCCCCCAGAGAAACAAGACTTCAAGTGTAGCCCTCGTTTCCTCCATCCCTGAAAAGGCCCAGGGCAGGGACCTCCCACACCAAGTTCAACAGACATTGGCTAAACCAACGCCCTGCTTTCCTCTTCCCCCCATCCCACCCCGCCTAGGAAACCCCCTTGTTGAGTCCTTCCTGCGTGTCCCTGGCAGCCTATTCTCACTCGAAATGAGCCAATAGACACGGAAGGACAAAGGCTCTGCCGGAACAGAGCTAGAAAGTGGAAGCCGTGTACAATCTGGCTGCGTGCAGTAAGCCAGGGGTGGGGAACCTAAGGCAGATCCAGCCCCCGAGGCTCAGGGCTCCCCCACTGCTGTTTGCCCGCATGGCTGGAGACCACAAAATCTACTGGCCCAGGCCCCCACAGGCTGTGGCGTGCGAGGGGGATGTGGGGAGTGTCTTTCCGCTTCTCAGTCAGGGGGCCATGTCAATGTGGATTTGTGAGGGGGGGTTGCTTCTCACTTGTATGCGTCCCCCCCCACACTGATTTTTCTGGGTCAGCGGCCCCCGACCCAAGAAAAGGTTCCCCACCCCGCCCTTCATACTTTGTGTGCTTGATCTGCCTTTACAGGGCAGGATCTGAAGGGTCAATCGTCAGCTGATGTAAACTGAGCAACGATTTCAATGGAACAGATCTTTGGCAGCAGCCCGCCAGCCTGGCCCCTTGGCTTCCCACTTGTTTGGAAAGCATCAAGCAGAGCAGAGGTGGTCCAGGGACACTAACATGAACCAGAACATCTCGTTAAAAGCATTAACACACGCAGCCACCCCGAGGAGGTTAAAATGTGCAAAGTTTCAGACCTTGGTTGTTTTCCACTGAGGAATCCATGGGATTCTTCTCCGCTGTTCTATTGCACATCAACATGAACTAGAATTTCCCCTGTGATTGCGAACCGGGGGACTCCCACTTCCTTTCATCTTCTGGCCCCACACTCGGGCTACTGAACACTCCACCCCACTCAGCATGCACCCTGGAAAGATAGCTGCCACGGTGACTGAAGACAATCTCAGCTTTGCGCTGCCTGCAACGACCGCCGTGGGACTGAGCCTGGATTCGCCACATGGCGACCCATCGCATTCACACCCAGGAGAGGCAGACGTTACTGCGATGCAGGTGAAATCAGAAGATCCGAGGAACTTTGCCTGCAAGGAGAACGAGGCTCTGACCCTACAAACACCCAAATACCTGACAAACCAGTTTGCACTTGCTGCTCCTTTAAAAAACACCAATGTTTTAGGGAGCGGGAGGTGTTTTAAGGACAGGGTGAGGAACCTCAGGCCTGGGGACTAGATCCGGGCCCCCAGGCTCAGGGCTCCCCCCAGCATTGGGGAGCCTGCACTGGTGCTCCAGTTCCCCTGCCATCCCCCCAGGGGACTGGAGCACACACAGTCTACTAGCCTGGGTTCCCCTAAGCTCTGGAGTGCAAGGGGAATGTGGGGACAGTCTTTCTCCTTCTCAGTCAGTGAGGGGAGGTTGTTGTTTTTTGTTTTTTCTTTGCTTCTCACTTGCGTTCGGCCCCTGACTGATGTTTCTGTGGGTCAGTGTCCCACAAGCCAAACAATGTTCCCCGCCCCTGTTTTAAAGGGATCTCAAGAGAGGGGAAAAAGTTGAGGCCATCACCACTTATCAATAGAAAAGTCAGTAAAGAGAAATCCGACTGGTCCCAGAAGCTTCCAAACATCTGACTCCAGGGTGTTACTCTCTGGAACAAGCAATGGCTGTTTCATGAACCCGCTGTCAAGAAAGTCTTGATTGCTCACATCTGTGACTCCAGGAACTTCATAGCAATGATTCACAAGGAGGTAGGTGTTGAAATCTTTGAACTGTGTGACACGGGGGTGCTATCGCTAGCTGTGTTTCGCAGCTCCAATCTACTGTGCCTTTTATTCCTCCTTAGATTAAAGGATCAATAAAATGATGACCAGTACGCCTTACAGGAAATTGACTAATTACCACTGTCTCCACCCCTGTGCTACTTTTCCTCTCGTTAAGGCAGGAAATAAACTCGTGCCAAATTGAAAATTATTCCAGCAGTGGAATCGTTTCCAACATTTTAATTTAAATCTCTCACAAAGTTGGGGGGTCACTCTTAATAGAAATACGGTAACCCCTACAGAGCTGGGTCCTACTGAATGAGGCTCTGCATACACAGAGGGAGAGATTGTCCCTATCCCAAAGATTTCAGCCTATGTCTATCAGCACGTCTACACGACAGCAGCTACAAGAGGACAGCTACGGCACTACAGCCAGACTGCCATGGCGCAGACACTTCCAACAGTGACCAAAGGGGTTTTTCTATTAGTATAGTTAATCCATGCTCAGAAGCGGTCGCTAGTTTATTCTTTCACCAGCCTAGTTGTGTCCACCCCATGAGTTAGGCTGACCTAGCCACAGGAGTCCAGGTGAGAAATTTAATTTTTAAATGGAGAGCAGGCATAAGTAAATTGAGCATGGAAAGTCCGTGGCCAAGCTGAGAGTGTAAACAAATCAATCCAAGACCAGTGCTTTCCCCATTTATTCTAGTCTAGCTAGGTTCCTCTATCACACTCATCGTCTGAACATTAGGGTTGGCAGAATTCGAGTTTCACTTCCTCATTATTTCAACAGATGCAATCAATGTTTATTGCAAGCATTTTTTCTCAATTTAAATGATCGCTGCTGTGCAAAATGACGCACTCCTCCCTCCGTTTTATCAAAACAAACATTCACAGTTGCAGGAAATTATGGGGGGGAACTGACAACAGAGCAGGTCTGACAATAGTTATTTAAGGACAGAAGAGGCTGAGATTCTAAATATTAAAGCTTTGTAGCTCTCAAATCACAAACTGTCAACATCACCTGTCCAAAGGGAGAAAGCAAAATAGTCGTAAATTAAGATCAAATTAGTTTTCAAGCAGCATTTTTTCTTTGTTTGCCTACCTGGAAATGTTTTATTATCCAAACATTTTTCCTCCATATGTGTGTATGCTGAAACTGATATTTATTGACATGTGCCAATAAAACCTAATCCTGGCTCTGATGAAAAGCCAATGATGTAGCCAAGGAGATGCATGGTTCAATAAAGTAGAACATATTTAATTTCGGTGACTGCAATATCCTCTGCTTCTTGCTGTAGTAGGAGTATGTAGTTACCCCTCCCCACTAGAGTGGAGTTTAAATGATTAAAAAACAATTGCAATTCATTGTAAGATTAAAGAAATATTCATGATTAATCACAGGTTTAAACATTAATAGGATACCAATTTAAATGTATTATCGCTATTTGGATTTTGTCTATGTTTTCTAATATGCTGATTTTAATTACAACAGAGAACACAAAGAAAATATGCCAGAAATATGCAAATGAGGCTAAGCGTGGAATATCGCCGAGCCTCATTTGTATATCTGAGCCACCATTTTTTCAGAAGAGGCTCTTGCGCAAGAAGGAGCATCTACACTGCCCCTTCTTGCGCAAGAAAAACCCTCTTGCGCAATGCTGTTACGCTGATTATTTTCAGGAATAACGGCACTGCGCAAGAGGCTTTTTCTTGCACAAGAAGGGGCAGTGTAGATGCTCCTTCTTGCACAAGAGCCTCTTCCGCAAAAATGGTGGCTCAGATATACAAATGATGCTCGGCAATATTCCACGCTTAGCCTCATTTGCATACTTCTGGCGCAAGATCGCGCCAGTGTAGACAAAGCCAAAGTGTACAGGGCTCACTTTATATTATTATTGATTACAAATATTTGCACTGTAAGAACGATAAACTAAAGAAATAGCATTTTTCAATACCCCTCGCACACATACTGTAACGCAATCTCTTCATCGGGATAGTGCAACTTTCAAAGGCAGAATTTTTTTTTTACATAACTGCACTCAAAAACAAGACAATGTAGAACGTTGGAGCATATAAATCCACTGCATCCTACTTCTTGTTCAGCTAGTCGCTAAAACTGGGGTGGGGAACCTCAGGGTTGGGGGTCAGATGCAGCCCGTGGCTGGTGCTCCAGTCCCCCACTGACCCACCGCAAGGCTGGAGCCCACAAAACCTACTAGGCTGGGCCCCCCAAGCTCTGCTGTGGGAGGGGAATGTCTTTCTCCTTTTCAGTCAGGGGCCATGTCAGCGAGGGTTTGGTTTTTTGTTTTCGTTTTTTTGCTTCTCGTGTGTGGCCCCCAACTGATTTTTCTAGGGGTCAGTACCCTCCCCCCCCCAAAAAAAGGTTCCCCACCCCTGCACTAAGACAAACAAGTTTGTTTACATTTACAGGAGATAATGCTTGGCGCTTCTACTGTCTTACAACATCACCTGAAAGTTAGAACAGACACTCACATGGCACTGTTGTAGCCAGAACTTCAAGGTGTTTAAGGTGCAAGATACACTGACAGGGATATGCCCCTTCACACCTGGACCAGCATCCAGATGACTCACTTCCATGCCGATGACTCTCATAAAAAAAAAAGTTAATTTCTGCTGATAGCATCTGAGTCAGCTCAGGACAATGAAGGTGCGTCGGCCTACACAGCTTTGCATTGTTAGCTTTCTTACAGTTCAAATACTTGTCATAAAAAATAATATAAAGTCAGCACTTACACTTGGAGTTCTGTGCTATAATTGAAATCAACAGATTAGAAACATTGAACAATAGACTACATTTTAATTGGTATTTTATTACTGTTGGATTAATCACAACTTTTAACATCTAGTTAATTTGTTTTGCACGCCTTAACTGAGACTAATTGACAGCCCGAGTTTTTAATTCCCTTTAAAGGCTGTTTGCCTTGCAGCAAATCCATGGAAGCCACATGATACCACACCGCAGAGGGACTTTGCCACTCTTAGCACAACTGGCTTAATTGCTGTGCTCTGTAATCAACAATGCGAAACCCACTCCAAGCCCATGCTGGCAAGACCAGTTTTATACACAGGGACTGAGTGGCTACATTGCAGGGGCTACTGTGCCACATGAGGGCAAATTTAAGAATAACATGGAGGATTTCTTAGCACCTATGTGCACGCCAAGAGAGTACATTCAATTTATTTTAAGGCTGACTGTGCGGGGGAGAGGAATGAAAGCCAGACCCCACGATGGTATTAGGGGAGGAGGGATAAAAAAAATTCCTAAGTAAGAAAGTTTTAACCAGGCCTTACAGTCCCTCTGTCAAGCTTTTCACTGTTTTTCTTTTCTAAACCAGGTCTGCCTTTTTCTAGTGGACTCACGTTTCCTTCATCAAGCCATAGGAATTTTGTCATGTCTTGCATTGTACACAGAGAGCCAGGTTCGGGAAAACACTTCCCCACACGCTTAACTTTACACGCGTTTCACTTTAGTTGACGCAAATAGGACCAAACCGCATACTCCACTGTTTTTAAAAAGTCCCCAAAGAGAACTGGCAAAGTTAAGCAGATGCTTAAGTGCTTTCCTGAATGAGCTAAACTCTGGCCAGTTCACTCTGCATGGGACTGGAAGCCGATTCTCCCAAATTCTAATCCGAGCTGAATCCACAGCCTCCCTTTCTCCGTGTGCATAGGCGGGCAAGAAGGGGCCAACATTCAGATATTTCACATGCAGCTTCTCCACTTTTTTTTCTTGCCACTACAGTCGTGACTAACACAAAGAAAAACAAAACCCAAGGCGGGAAGGAAAGTGATTAGCAATTTGCACTCAAATCTGTGTGCCTACTTTATACAGGTGCGCATTACTAATTCCTGTGCTTTTAACCACAAGTCTGGCCAAACTGGATGTTTTTCTTAAAGGCTCAGCTTCTGGAGTCATGGGATTGAGGATCGTTATTATTCTGATTAACACGGCCACCTGGCTGGTAGGTAACACATTTCGTCAGCAGATCTCAAAGCACTCATCTCAGCTTTCGTTTAAAAACAAAAAATAAACATCTAAAATACCTATGTTGCTGCTGGGACAGCAGTATCTGAGCAGCATGTGCCACTTTAATGTGTTAACCCTTCCAACTCTGCTGGAATGCAGTATTATTCCCATTTTACAGATGCAAAACTGAGGCACGGAGAAAGATTACATGCCCAAGGCCACAAAGGAAGTTGATGGCAGAGCAGGGATTTGAATGTGGGATTCCCAAGTCCCTGACCCTACCCATTGATCCACCCTTCCTCTTTTCTAACCCTCAGCATTGAGGGCAGACACTTCAAAATGTGGCACGCCCCCGTTAAGGCTCAAAACCCAGATGGAATGAAAAGAATTCACTATTCGTTTTCTTTTTACATCTAATGGCTTGATGCCAACCTCACAATCTGAGGAGCTGGACTGGAGCAGCTGGGGTTGGCAGTACTGTTAATCACCTTTGGGGGGAGGAAAGGAAAGAGCTTCTCCCCAGTCGTGTAGGTTGACATTTAAACCAGGATCCTGCATGATTTTATGCATATGCTTAACTTAAAGCAGATGCTTACTCTGAAACCTGCAAGCAGCCCCATTTCATCCGATGGGACTGGCCCTGGTTTTAAGAAGAAGCATCTGTGTGTTGCTGGATCACAGCCCAAATAAGAACCTCCACTCCCTGGTGGCTACCTATGTTCCCTGCCAAAATCTGATATGGAAACTCTTCCCAACACACAGGAGAGGATGCAGAAATCCACTGCCATCGAGACCAAAAAGAACATTAAAGCCAAATAAGGAAAAATGCAAACTGAGCCAGACTAAGGAATGCCCCGAATTCCTTTACAGCCAACCTCAGCTTGTCACTCAAGGAGCCCCTGTTTTTTTAGGGTGAGTGGTAGCAAAACCTGGATCTTGTTATGAAAGAGGTTAGCTTCCGAAAGTGCACACAGGAAAATCCCAGAGCCCCCAGTCCTGCCAGCAGGCTGCAGAGGGGAAAGTCGGGGGGCACCTTCCAAAAACTCTGTGTCCCCCAGGGCTAAGGCCAGAGGTCCAGCCGGCAGCGGAGCTAAGGGCCCAGCCCTCCAAGAAATGGCACCTCCTGGAGACAGAGCCACTACCCAGGGAAGGCCAGAGGAAGACACAAGCTCCCTGCCGCCGGGGTGAAACTGGGAAGGGCAGGGCAGAACGGGGGTCAGACACGATCGCTGGGGGCACAGCAACTGCCTTAGCTCTGCCCAGGCTGCTGTGGGGTCCCCCCCAGGGAGCCTCTGAGTGCTACATCTCCCAAAGTCAACCCCCCAGGGAGCCCCCAAGTGCTACATCCCCCCTCAAACTCACCCTCCACAGGGCCTCCCCGGTGCTACATCCCCCCAAACTCACCCCCCAGTCTCACCTCCCAGGGCGCCTCCCCAGTGCTACATCCCCCAAAGTCACCTCCCAGAGCACCCCCCCCAGTGCTACATCCCCCAAATTCACCTCCCAGGGCACCCCCCCAGTGCTACATTCCCCCAGTCTCACCTCCCAGGGCCCCCCCTGCTACATCCCCCCAAACTCACCTCCCAGGGCACCCCCCCAGTGCTACATCCCCCAAACTCACCTCCCAGGGCACCCCCCAGTGCTACATCCCCCCAAACTCACCTCCCAGGGCACCCCCCCAGTGCTACATCCCCCAAACTCACCTCCCAGGGCGCCCCCCCAGTGCTACATCCCCCCAAACTCACCTCCCAGGGCGCCCCCCCAGTGCTACATCCCCCAAACTCACCTCCCAGGGCACCCCCCCCCCAGTGCTACATCCCCCAAACTCACCTCCCAGGACTCACCTCCCAGGGCGCCCCCCCCAGTGCTACATCCCCCAAACTCACCTCCCAGGGCGCCCCCCCAGTGCTACATCCCCCAAACTCACCTCCCAGGGCACCCCCCCCCCCCCAGTGCTACATCCCCCCAAACTCACCTCCCAGGGCACCCCCCCCCCAGTGCTACATCCCCCAAACTCACCCCCCGGGGAACTCCCAACTGGAAGGGGCCGGGACACTGGGCACACTGGGGTGCGAGAGGAGGAACCCTGCGCAGGACGGACACCCCTTCCGACCAGGGGGTGCAGTAGCCCCCAGCACCCCTACTTCCAGCACCTGTGCCCCCGCCTCGCTGCAAGCCGCCTCCCCACGCCCCCCCTGGACCCACATCCCTCCCCACGACCCCCGGGATCCATACACCCCCCCCCCCCCCGACCAGGGCCCCTCCCCGCCGCCCCTCACCTCCGCGGCGCCCCGCTCCAGGCCGGCCCCGAGTCCGGGCAGCAGGAGCCGCAGGGCCAAGCTCGCCAGAGCCGCCGCCGCCGCCATCCCGCTCGCCGGCCGGGCAGGCGGGGCGGGGCGGAGCCGGTCCCCCGCCTCCGGGCTGCTTCGGAGCCGGGACAGGACCTGCAGCGCCGGGAGCCACCGCGCCCCGCTGGCAGCAAATTGCGGGGTCCGGGACCCCCCTCCCTAAACCTTCCCCTCCCCCGCCTGCACCCCCGAAACCTGCCCCCTTTTGAACCCGCGCTATTCCCCCCGCCTGCACCCCCGAAACCTGCCCCCTTTTGAACCCGCGCTATTCCCCCCGCCTGCACCCCCGAAACCTGCCCCCTTTTGAACCCGCGCTATTCCCCCCGCCTGCACCCCCGAAACCTGCCCCCTTTTGAACCCGCGCTATTCCCCCCGCCTGCACCCCCGAAACCTGCCCCCTTTTGAACCCGCGCTATTCCCCCCGCCTGCACCCCCGAAACCTGCCGCTCTCCTACTTGCACCCCCATAACCTGCCCCTTGCATCCCTGCTATTCCCCCCTGCAATCCCAAAACCTGTCTCTCCCCCACCTGCACCCCCTGAAACCTCCTCCCCCCAAAAATCTGCCTCTGCCTCCCCCCCACAAGGGGTTTCCATGCTATCCAGGGTTTGGCTCAGTGGTTCTCTGCAGCCTCACTCTACACAGTGTTCCAGCCTCTACTTCAGTCCCGTTTTGTTCCGACAAGCACTTTGAAGGCCCCTTTCCAGGCCCCCAGGAGAGCTTTCTGTGGGGCTCCCAGGCCTGGCTCTCTCCCCAGCAGGTCTTGGTCCAATCAAAGAGCACCTGGTCTCTGGGGTTCTGGAAACTGGGGGATGGGGCAGAGAGCAGTGCAAAGGAGAGGTGTTTGGGGTTACTGGCTGTTTTGAAATTTAAAAAAAATTGTTTTGGCTCAAAGCAGGGGAGATATATTTTAATCCAAGAATTGAAACATTTTATTGGAGGCCCAACAGAACGTTTGATGTTGACTTTCCAGTAGGAGCCTCTAACAAAACTGAATTTTAAAATGGCAGGTTATTTTGACTGAGGGGTTTCTTGGAGCGGAAGGGGTGCGGACGGGGTGCAAAGCAGTTGGGCACCATGCACACAAATTCACAACACATTTGGGGATCGGTGAATCTATTAAAAACATTGACTAAAACTTTGGCTAGTTCTACTCTTGGGGTTCTGCTGGGGCTCCCTGATAGCCGTGGGCTTTGTGGGGAGGCAACACTGTGCATGTTCCATCTTACCCCCCACATCCTCACCAGAACAAGGTGGCAGATGTTCCCTCTCTAAGCAGGCATGGCTGCTCCTTGCCACAGGGACTTGAGTTGAAGGGCAATAAGATTTATAGTTGTTCCTCTGTCCCTGCTGGAGTTCCCAGCACCTCCTGCTTCGTATCCCCCTTGCGGACGTGTTCCGTTTAGCCAGGTATTGCTCCAATCTTTTCCAGCTCCTGAAAGAAGATACTAAACAAGAGCAGAGCCAATCCCTACTCCTCTCAGTCCCACCCCACCCCCAGCACTTCATAGATTCAGTAGCAAGCTACCTGAATTCACACTACGCTCAAGACATGCATTAGATATTTGTATCGCTGGAGGACTGCGTTTGAGACCCAACTGCACACCTGGAGAGCTTACTGTAAAGAGAAAGTTATCAGCCCCTTTTACAGATGGAAAAACTGAGGCATGGGAGCTATAAATACCATCCATTGAGTCCCTGGCCCATGAGACCATCCAGGAAATTCAAGCATGCTTTCATGGGAAAGCAAGCAAGCAAGCTGCGGTCACCTTGACTTTCTTTGCAGCCCTTTGTTCCGAGTTTATTCCATCGTGAGCTGGTAGCCCAAAACCAGCCGGGAATGGGGTTCAGAAACTCTGCTCCAAAGTATAACGTGGTGGGTCTATTTGCAGCTCCAGGCCCATCTCAGCGAGTTTCATTCTCCCTTGCGGAGACCCACCTGTGTTAGGTCTGATCACGCTAATGTGATAAAACCGGTGTCGGAGCTAGCCACACCAGGGACACACCTGAGACCCTAGGTCTGTTCTGGAGCAGCTAACCCCCAGTTGACTGCTGCAATGTCCATGTACCCCCAGGATCATTGCAACTGACCCCCAAGATTTTCTTTCTTCTTCCTCTTTTCTAGTCCTCCCCTTTCCTCCAGGATCCCTTGGAGCCTGTCTTGCTCCCATGCCCCCATCCCTGCCTGCAGACAGACTTCCCAGGCCTTCTGCTTCCCTGGAGCTGCTGGAGAGCTCATAGGGATGGCGAATGCAGGGTGGGCAACTCAGTTCTGCGGGCTGCCAAGGCCTGTCATTCTCTCCCAGACGGACTCAGCAAGGGGACAACCTCGAGCGGTGCAGAGCCCTCAGGAGTCATCGCGTCTGGCCCCCTGCCCAAAGTGGGACCCGCCCCCACTCAATCCTCCCAGCCTGGGGTGTGTCAAGCCAGGACTTAAATGAGGGATGTTAAATATCGGTTAATTGAATAATCGATTAACTTCATGAATTCTTATCGGTTAGTCGACTAGTCTATAGTCCCTGGGGCTGGGGCCAGTGGCCTATGCGCTCCAGCCCCTCTCCCAAGGAGCCCGTTGCCACCCCACGCTGCTGTGTGTCTATCAGAGGCAGCACCACGGGGTGCAAGGTGGGAGCAGGATGCAGCAGGGCAGGTGCCAGCATGGGGTGCCAGGTGATACAGAGGCAGCAGTGCAGGGTGGCAACAGCTGCTGTCTGGGAGCAGGGGGTGTCTGAGCTCCCGGACCAAGCGTGAGCCAGAACTGAGCTGATCTGCCTGCCTGCCCGCCCGGCTCCTAATACATGTCAAATGCAAAACTGCAGTGGGGGGAGGTCCCAGACCCAGTACAAGCCAGGACTGAGCCAGGCTGCTGGCCACCCTTCTAAAAAATTTACTGGCAAGAGGAGGGGGGGAAATGCAGGTAGTTTATAGCATTAACCTATATGCTTTTGCTTATTGGTTAATTGACTGCACTATTACCTCCCTAACTTAAACACCTCTAGGATGGAGACTCCACCCCTTCCGTAGGGAATCCATCCCCGTGCTTCCTCGCCCTCCCAGGGAAATAGTTTTTCCTAAGATCCAACCCAGACCTCCCCCCCTGCAACTTGAGACCACCATTGCTCCTAGTTCTGCCATCAGTCACCACTGAGAACAGCCTCTCTCCAGCCTCTCTGGAACCTCCCTTCAGGGATTTGAAGGCTGCTCTCAAATCCCCCCTCACCCTTCTCTTCTGCAGACTAAGCAAGCCCAACTCCCTCAGCCTCTCCTCAAGCCAGCACAGCCCCTGTTTAAAACAGCCACAGGCAGCACTGAGCCTCCCAGCTGAACACCGTCGCTGGTTCTCCCAGTGTGCCTCGTCTGCCGTGCAGATTGCAGACCATGAACATGACAAGCTGGGGAGCCCCTGGCGCTGGGGGAATCAAGGGAAGTTTTTCCAGCTGTTCAACAGGCGGCACAAAGACAGGAACTGGGCAGGGTGAGGCTGGAACTGTGGCCGTCGCAGTTGGACTGAATGCCTGGCCAGACTGACGGCTGGCAGAGCAAGAGGGCAAGGTGGGATGGCATAAGGGGAACAGGCCGAGAATGGGAAGTTCTGTGGGTATTTGGCGGCTGTTCACCCTCTGGTGTCGGGCACAGCCCAGCAGAAACAAGATCAACATGTGCCTCAGGGCAGTTCTAAGCAACGGTCGCCTTAGCAGCAAAGAAAGGGGTTTGCCTGCACGTGTGAGGAAGTAACTGCCCATCTGCTGCTTCACTTGAGAATACAACTCCAGGAAAGTCACGGCTTAGAGCCAAACAAAGCAGGAAACTCCATCCTCTTGTTCCCCAACACGCAGAGGTGTCTGAAAAGCACCGACACTGGGCCCCATGATGACTCAAGAGGAAGGTTTGAACCGTCTAATTGAATTTCCTGGTTTATTTTCTGTGATTTTTTAGGCGTGGGTCTGACCTAAAAAGCTGGGTCAGGAGCCAGCCTTCAGGTCAAGGCTGCACCAGGGCCCAGGTTCAAGTCTGGAGCCTGGAAAGCCCCGTCTCAAAAGATTTTGGCCCCGAAGAACAGACATGTGAGTTGAGCTGCTCCGGTAAGCGCGATTGTTCTCACCAGAAAATGGACCCAGCCCTAAAGACCTTTTCAAGTTCAGGATCCAACTCCAACTTCCAACACAGGGAGAAGCCTGGATAGAGGAATTTGAACCCTGCCACTTTCTCCCCCAAACTGAAAGAGACTCGGGTTCAAGGCTTCAGTTTTCATCCTCAAAGATCCCAAGGAATATTGTAACTGACCTACGGCCACTAGGGATCATTAATCCTAGCTGGAAAAGCAGCCACCTCTGGGGAGAACAGCAGCCGGTAGGGGACGTTTGGGCAGACAACAGTGCGAGGCTTCTTGACCATCCCTACAGGGCCTTGTTTCCGTAAGAGATGAATTGCAGGGAATTCCCATTCTCTTTCTCTCCTCCCAACAGGAAGTAAGACTTCCAGGATCTGAACCTGCGATTCTCGGTGGTGCGCAGTTGCAGCCCAAAGCTTAACTCTCGCTGTGGCCGCTAGCACTGTTAATTGTAGCCTACACGATGTAAGAGGGCAAAATACCTTGCTGCAGCACCACCTCTGGAGCCGCTAAGGTGGATGACGCTAGAGGACGTGCCCTGGAGCCGCCATTTGTGAATGAATCACTGTCTGTTTCCAGCGGAGGCAAGTCAAGGATGTTTGCATAATGAGCCACTATTGGCCAAGCCTTCCAGTCTCCCTGACCTGCTTCTGTGTGATGTTGGGCACAAAACAGCAGCAATAATTGCTCTGCGGTGCCTGCCAGCACAGGGACTTGAGGCTTGGGATCAGAGGGACACCCATCAGCTGGTGAGAACCCTTCCGTCAGCCTCATGTGGCCAAGGCCAGGCCTGAGCTCCTGCATAGCCAGCAGCTTTTCAAAGGTAACCTTCCTCCCAGCCCGCCACAGAGCTGCTAGCCGCCGCTTAGCACCAGGAGTCACCAGGGCTGGACGGAGGCATGGGCGAGCCGGGCAGCTGCCCAGAGCACCAACCCACGGGGGCCGCCTCATGGCAGCAGTAAGGGGTGCGCAGCATCCCTTGCAGCTGCCATCAGGAGCCGCACGCCCGGCTCCCACAATGCCAGACAGCAGTACCCTTGCCCCTACGGCTGTGGGGCCATGCACGGCCCGGCACATGCGCTAGCAGCGCTGGCTGGGCCAGGCAGCGCATGTGCCGTACGCCCCGTGGGCAAACGGGCCCGCGCCCCACAGGCAGGCCTGCGCATGCGCCCTGCACCAGCACCAGCCACCCGGGCCCAGGGCACCAAAAGGGCTCAGGCCGGCCCTGGGAGTCACCACCCGCATGACAAATTTAGCGGAAGGTGCAGCTTTGACAGACTGGAACCTACTGCTCCTAATACCAAAGCAGCAGAAATGTTATAGCTCCCCTGCCGCCCATCAGCACGCCTCAGTCTGGCTCTGCAGGAGGCCTACTGTCGAAATACAGACCAGCCTCTCCAAGGGTCAGGCAGGCTTTCCGGAGATACCTTCTTCGACATTACACTGAGCCACGTGCATGTTTAAAACCAGCCCAAAATCCTCCACCACACGCGCCCACAATTCCTCCCATGGGGGGAGGCCCTGGGAGAGAACTCATAGACTCATAGACTTTAAGGTCAGAAGGGACCATTATGATCATCTAGTCTGACCCCCTGCACAGTGCAGGCCACAGAATCTCGCCCACCCCTCTTAGAATAATCCTCTCACCTATGTCTCAGATATTGAAGCCTTCAAATACTTTGAAGGCCCCAACATACAGAGAGTCCTTCAGCTGTGATCTGTGCCCAATGCTACAGAGGAAGGCGAAAAACCTCTAGGGCCTCTGCCAATCTACCCTGGAGGAAAATTCCTTCCTGACCCCAAATATGGCGATCAGCTAAACCCTGAGCATGTGGGCAAGACTCACCAGCCAGACACCCAGAAAGTTCCCTATAGCAACTCCTATCATCCCTCCATTGACCTATTTCCAACTGATAATGAATGGTCAATTAGTTACCAAGATCATGTTATTTCATCCAACCATCCCCTTATCATAGAATCATAGAACTGGAAGAGACCTCAGAAGGTCGTCAAATCCAGCCCTCCGCTCTAGGCAGGACCAATCCCATCTAAATCAACCCGGCCAGGGCTTTGTCAAGCCGAGACTTAAACACCTCTAGGGATGGAGACTCCACTACTTCCCTAGGTAACCCATTCCAATGCTTCACTACCCTCCTAGTAAAATAGTTTTTCCTAATATCCAATCTGGACCTCTCCCACCACAACTTGAGACCATTGCTCCTTGTTCTGCCATCTGTCACTACTGAGAACAGCCTCTCTCCATCCTCTTTGGAACCTCCCTTCAGGAAGTTGAAGGCTGCTATCAAGTCCCCCCTCACTCTTCGCTTCTGCAGACTAAACAGACCCAAGTCCCTCAGCCTCTCCTCGTAGGTCATATGCTCCAGACCCCTAATCATTTTGGTTGCCCTCCGCTGGACCCTCTCCAATGCGTCCGCATCCTTTTTGTAGTGGGGGGCCCAGAACTGGACACAATACTCCAGATGTGGCCTCACCAAAGCCGAATAAAGGGGAATAATGACATCTCTGGATCTGCTGGCAATGCTCCTCCTAATGCAACCTAATATGCCATTAGCCTTCTTGGCTACAAGGGCACACTGTTGACTCATATCTAGCTTCTCATCCACTGTAACCCCCAGGTCCTTTTCTGCAGAACTACTACTTAACTGGTTGGTCCCCAGCCTGTAACTATGCTTGGGATTCTTCCGTCCCAAGTGCAGGACTCTACACTTGTCTTTGTTGAATCTCATGAGATTTCTAGTGGCCCAATCCTCCAATTTGTCTAAGTCACTCTGGACCCTATCTCTGCCCTTAAGCGTATCTACCTCTCCCCCTAGCTTAGTGTCATCAACAGACCCCCCCTCAATGGTAGGGATTTGTCATGTCACTTAATAGCTGCCCAGGAGATGCCTCAAAGGTGGCAGAGATGGTGTAAGAACCTGTATAGAATAGAATATGCTCCTTGATCTCTGGGCTGAGGCTACCATGTTAGGGTGAGAGGTGATGAGGGATTGGGTTTAATACCACCCCCACCTCACTCTTATCTAGAGCTTTTCATCAGCAGAGCTCAAAGCCCTTTCCTAAGGAGAGGTCAGACTGATCATCTCCATTTTACAAAGGAGGAAAGAGAGGCACAGCAAGATGGCACTTGCCCAAGGCTGCCCAGCAGGTCAGTGGCAGAGCCAGGAGTAGACTAGAAAACAAGACCCCCAAGCAGGGTCACCTTATCCATTAGGCACAGAAGGCACAGTGCCGAGGGCCCACGAAAATGTTTTAATTTCTTTTAAAATCAGTAGGAAAAAAATGAACTTTTAGGGTCAAAGAAAATGTTTTAATTTTTTTCTCGCATCAGAAAAAAAAACTTTTAGGGCCCACAAAAATCTATTAAATTTTGCCTAAAACAGAAAAAAAATGTTGAAGTAGTTAAACGTATATAAAAAATAATTGTTAATATTGATATTATGGTGGGAGGGGCCCACGAAGGCAAAAGTGCCTAGGGCCCATGAAAGTCATAATACAGCCCTGCTCCCAAGTCCCAGTCCAATGCTCTATCCCTAGGCAACACTGTCTCCCTGCTAGGAATTGGACTGAGAAACCCCCCAGCTCATTTCCCAGAGGCAAATCCCTTTGATTTTCAGGTTTTATTTTGCTTAAAATTTCTCAGGAATGTAGAAGTGTTTGCTATGAATTTTGTTTAAAAGGCAAATATTAACTGTGCAGTTCTCTGAGGAAATATCAGGATTAACACCAGGAGATAGTATCAGAGGGGTAGCCGTGTTAGTCTGAATCTGCAAAAGCGGCGAGGAGTCCTGTGGCACCTTATAGACTAACTGAAGTGTAGGAGCATAAGCTTTCGTGGGCAAAGACCCACTTCGTCAGATACATGCATCTGACGAAGTGGGTCTTTGCCCACGAAAGCTTATGCTCCTACACTTCAGTTAGTCTATAAGGTGCCACAGGACTCCTCACCACCAGGGGATAGAAATCCTACCAAGAGAAAAGTGGGCCCAGAAGCAGGAAAGGTGGAGGCAGCGAGGGTGTCACCTCCTCATGCTGCCTCCTCCACTCTTGGGTTTCTGGGCCACTCCAGGAGATGGCTGTTTGGTAACCCAGTTACCGAGCTCCTATCTCTGCTTCTGCAGCAGGGATCCAGGTCCGGGGTTCTGTTTTCAAGAATCAAATAGCCACCTCCACACGTGCTTCTCTTCCACTGCCACGCCTCACTTGACAGACCACCTCACCCCTGCACTTCATCTAATTTATTATGGAACACGCCTACCTAATAGGAGTTGGATTTCCTTAATGTTATGTGTTTTCACGGGCTTGAGTAGCCAGAGTCCAAGTGAAAATCAGCACAACAGAAGAGCAGGTTTTGTAGAACTCAAGACATTTTTGGTAAAAATCGATACAACAAAAATGAGAGGCCTTCCCCAAACCCACAGTAACAACATTAGTATGCACAAGGCTCCATTCGCACCATCGTGCTGAATGGGGGAGGCCGGGTAACTCTCCTCCCCAGGCCCCCCCCGCTCCCAGACCCTCTAAACTCGAGCTATTTGAGTGATGTGTGCGCAAAGATAAGTGGTGATGTACTTAGGTCCCCAATCCTGCAAGGATTTATGTGTTTACATTGTGCTGGGAATAGCTTCCTTAGAGCCAAAGGAACTTTTCACTGTGCCCATTGTTAAGCCTGCACACAACCTCTTTGCAGGACCAGGGCCTTATTTGAGTTACAGAAGAGTCTCAGATCTAAAGATGGATTCTTTTTAAAGCTCTCTTGCAACCTAGAGTGAACATGCCCACTTGTGTAAGGCAGCAGAAGGCAGCCAAAATTAGGACAGGAGCAGACGCCACCTACTGGGGGCAACAGACACCCGTGTCTAGACGCCACCTACTGGGGGGAACAGACACCTGATGGGGAAGGACAAGCAGCCCTTGGCACACAGCCCTCTCATCCATTTATTCAGACATTCTTTATTCTTTCCCTAGATCAGTGTTTCCCAAACTGTGCTCTGCAGAGCCCCAGGGCTCCACGAGACATCTCCAGGGGCTCCGTGAGGTTGACAAACTGGAAACATCGATAAGCACAACACATACAATCAGTGGACTACTGGGGCACTGCATAAATTTTTACACATGTAAAGGGCTCCGGAGCCCAAAAAGTTTGAGAACCGCTGCCCTAGATGGCTTAGTCACGTGTGTAGGGACAGTTGGCCTGTGTTAACTTTTGCTGCATTAATTATAACACATCATAACAGCTTTCTATTGTACTGACGCATGGCCTGACAGATAGCACGCTGGACTAACTTGAGAGATCTGGGTGCTAGTCCTGGCTAAGCCATTGGCTTGCTGGGTAACTTTGGCCATGCCACATCTCTGCTCCGTGCATCAGTTCACTCATCTGTAAAATGGCAACAATTTGCTCCGCTTTGTTGTTAACTTGCTTGGGGGTCGACTTATGAAAGTTGCTATCAGAGGACAGGGTATTAGAAAAAGCATCTTTTAAATTATGTAAGTCCATAAAAAATAAGAAACTCTCCGGCGGCCCTTTGGAAGTTGCACTGACTTAGGCTTTGTCTACACTTGTACATTGGCAATGGTTTAACACAGCAGTGTGATCACAGTGCCAGCGCTGTAGATAAATCATCTCCACAAGGAGTAGTTACAGCACTGGGAGCCTGTTTACACTGGCACTTTAGAGCACTGTAACTTGCTGCACTGGGTTGAGATTTTTTTACACCCCTGAGCAAGAAAGCTGCAGTGCAGTAAAGTGGCAGTGTAGACAACCCCTTAGATTTTCAGCTGCTTAGCAACTCTGGGAGTAAATGCAGGCAGCTTCCTAGCCTGGGTCCAAGGCACAATAGTTTAAAAGAGCAGCAACCTGCTTAACTGGAATGCAAACAGCTGAAGTGATGACTTTGTGTAGAAAGCACAAGTCTGGACAGAGTCCCTAGGCAGGTAGCAGCTGTTCCATTTTCTTTGTAGCTAGACAACCAGATGCTAACTCCTCCCTTATTAAATCTTGTGCCACTGATCTTCAGCCAGTATCTGCTGAGGGATCTGGTAGCAGAGTAGGGGGCTGACAAACTTTCATCTAGGCTTGCACTGGTTATGAGACCTGAAAAAAACCCACAACAAAATACAAGTATTCTATATTTAATGCTGTATCTAAGAAAGACCAGCTAAGAGAATGGATTTACCACCAGGCTAATGCTACCCCTTCCTTCCCTAGCTGGCCAGCAAATTTCTCACCTGAAAAAGCATTTAGCAAAAACTGTCCTTCATTTCATGAGGCACAAAAAACATTGGTCGCAAAACTAGCGGTACAGCAAACAGTTCTAAACCCAACCCAAGTGAGATTTTTCATTGCAAGATTGGGAAAAACAAAATTGGGCTCCACTTCAGTAGGTCTGCAGTTGGCCTGGCTAGTTTAATTGGTCACTAACCTGCTTAGTAAAACAGATGAACTTCAGTCACCCATAAGAACAGCCACACTGGGTCAGATCAAAGGTCAGTCTAGCCCAAGAGCTGGTCTTCTGACAGGGACCAATGCCAGGTGCTCCAGAGGGAATGAACAGAACAGGCAACTATCCAATAGTCCATCCCATCACCCGTTCCCAGTTTCTGGCAACAGGGAGAGGGTAGAGACACCGTCCCTAGTGGACATAGAAAATGCCCAGCAACCATCCTACTCTAAAAACGGACACACATGTATTGGTTAGAATAACGATTCCTTGATTTCCCTTCCCTTAGCCCCCACGGTTGTTTATTGTATCTTATTTAATGCAAATTTTCAGGGATTTGGAAAGTAGATAGATATTCCAGTATATAGATAGCACTTCTCCCCTCCCACCCCAGCATTGAGAACTGACCAGCAAGAATTTCACTTTATGTTGGTTTGATTTCTACAAGATCTTTGCTTTGCTCACATTAAGCTACTTTCCTTAGGGAAGCTGTGGAGACTAATGACCATCAACAGTCTCCCAGCATGATGCTGAATTTTCATTTGAGAGCAAGACACGCTAAGGCCAAGTGTACAAACTTGTGCCAGCAGAGTTATATCCATCAGGGATGTGATCTCTGACAGCTACACTGGCCAAACTCCTGCTCCTTCCACCATGTGTGGCTATTCGTACCCAACAAAGAGAAGCTAACAATGCGCTTCAGAATGATAGCTCTCATTTTTACATCCACTTTGCACAGGTGGAAATGAACACATTGGGTAGAAGGCATAGGAGAAGCAGGTCCTACTTCTTGTTTAAGATCAAGTCCTAGATTGTAGTTATTCGACCTTTTAATTTCATCTGCTCCTTACCTTTCCATAACTCCTGTCATCCCAAAGCTATTTATAACCTCACATATCCAGCAGCATTGATATGCAGCCACATTTTGGACATCAGGTGCCAGCAGCCTGCACTAAACAGAGAAGGGCGACCACTTTTTGGCCAAAGATCTTCATGCAAATGCATCTGAGAGTCGTGGTATCTTTGGCACCCACACAGAATTGACAAGAGGTCTGTTTTTGAGATGATGCCTCAGACCCTTACACGGTGAACTGTATAAAACCAATGGATCTACAAGACCAAGAGGTTGATGCTGTTAATATTCTACTCATTGCTGGAAGGTTGTCAGATATTACAAACTGAATGCAGGGCATGCCCATGTCAGCGTTTTTCCCCCCAAGTCCATGCAGAATTGAACAAAGCAAACCGATGACAGGCACTGACCAGCCACCCCTTCTAATGATCAGGTTCAAACCAGACCCTCAAACCCACAGTGATACGATTTTGCTATGCAGGAAGGCAGAGGTCATCAGCTGTCCTACCGATCTTTTAGGAAAGCAAAAGTAATTCTGGTGTAAGATTGACAGCACTGAAGACAAAGGATGTTATCCACGAAGCAGGCGGCACAGTGCCAAGACTCTCATGGCATCCCACCAACCCATCTCAGCCTTGATGTGGAAGGTTTGGTCTCCCTTGTTTCTTCAAGCTATGGCTTCCCTACTGAGTGCCAGCTGCGGCTAGTATTGTGTGTACTCTCCACTAGGAGCAGGGCTGGCAGCCCAACTCACCTCTACCTCTTTACTGTTGCTTGCCACCATGTTAATTTCCACAACTGCGGCTCAGAGGTGAAGTGGTTCATAGCTAGGTACTTCTGTTTTGAGCCGACTGTCCCATCTTCTGACTTAACTCTCTCTTCGTTTGATCAAGTCCCAGACACAATGGGAACACACTGCCTGCCACCTTTGGGTTCCCCGGAACGACTCCAGTGACTACCCAAGTGGGACAGACATCCCCGATGTAGGCTGACTCGAGCTTCTGCTCAGCAAGGTGAGAAGGGAAGTGCAATGTAGGGAAATGTGCTGCTAGTTCTGAGCCCAAAGACATGGACTGGAAATAGCTTCTCCAGGGACTAAACTAAAAAGGTTCTAAGGGCATTTCATAATGGTAGGGACTTACAGAATAATGTCATTTGTGAGCAAGACCCTGACTTGTAACCCAGGCTGCTCCACAGAAGACTGGGAATGTGGAGGGAAAGGATGGGGCTTAAAGTGATGAAGTAACTGGGAGAACAATGTAATATTTCACAAATAAAACAATCAGTTTTTATTGTTGTATTACAAAACATTCGATTCTGGCAATATTTTACAATTCTTTCTGTTCTTTCTTATAGGCTGCTGAAGAGCTGAAAGAGTGAAATCAGGAAAACGTTGGAAATTAAAGATGAAATTTCAATGGACTTGCTGGAAAGAAAAACTAAAAGAAACTGTCCCAGTCCCTCCCACTAAAATATAAATCCAATTCTGCGTAATTTGCCATCCAAAAGAGGCCATGGGTAAAGCAGCAGGCAAAGCTCTACTGACTGTGTCAGAGACAAACAGAACATTCCCAGCGGTCTCTAGTATGGCCTGTTGCGCTGGTCATTTCTGAAGTCGTTTCTGAAAAACAAATTCAAGTCTATTGAGTCCCATTGCAACTCCAGCAGCTGGAGACCACCCCAAACACCTACCTGTGCAAATCTCTTCTTTTGGCTCCCCTTCTGCTGTGGGCATTGGCCACTGCTAATAGCTAGGCATCTACCTGCCTGAAACTGTTCTTAGTGGCCTGTGTTTGTATGTCCTTTCAGCAAAAGGAATCTAACTTGTGAACTGTACACACTATTATGCTATGTAAAATATCTGTGCTTTAATAACAGTTACTCCTTGATACCACCTAGGGTGACCAGATACCAAGTGTGAAAAATCAGGATAAGGAGTAGGGGGGAGGGGAGAATAAGCATCGATCTAAGAAAAAAAACCTTGAATATTAGGATTGTCCCTATAAAATGAAGGCATCTGGTCACCCTAATCCAGCCACAAGTTGTATTTATCAAGGAAGAGCCCACCCTCTTAAAATCTACATTCCACAAGTCGTCAAAGCAGCAAAGATAATATTTACCTTCCTCCCATTTTACCACCATAGCCACCACCTCGGTCGCCCCCTCTGCTACCACGCCCTCTGTATCCTCTTTCACCTCCAAAACCACCTCTCCCGTGGAAATCTGTAAGGGAGACAGGCAAGATCAAACACTGACGAATGTGTTGCTACAACACCACAATCGCACCGAACACAGTCAGAAGTAAGTTGTTACACTTGCACTGATCTCTTACACACCTCCACCTGATGGACGTGACTCTTCTGGTCTGGGCTCATTACACTGATTGCAGGAATTCCTGCGAGCAAAGTTCATATTACCACAGCTCCTGAAAGAGAGAGAGAGATTCCTCATACTGAGTTTTGTCAGGAACTGAATGAACACATATAAAACACTCCTAACCCAATTAAAACAACACTTACGGGTTAGGACAAATCCAATCACCATTTTTGGGATCCCCACCTCTACCCTGGAAGCCTCCACCTCTTCCAAAGCCCCCACCTCTTCCAAAGCCACCTCGTGATCCTGTGGACAGAATGATAATCAGAATAAAGCAGGGGAGGTGTTCCTTTAACCCATACACAAGAAGTTTATCTGCAGGCTCTCACTGGCTTCGGCAAGTGACAGGCATAATTCCTTGGTGGAGGAATGAGCCACTGGGGGTATGTCTACACTACCCCGCTAGTTCGAACCAGCGGGGTAATGTATGCATACCGCACTTGCTAATGAAGCTCGGGATTTGAATTTCCCGGGCTTCATTAGCATAAGCGGGGAGCCGCCATTTTTAAATCCCCGCTGCTTCGAACCCCGTGTAGCGCGGCTACACGGGGCTCGAACTAGGTAGTTCGGACTAGGGTCCTATTCCGAACTACCGTTACTCCTCGTGAAACTAGGAGTAGGTAGTTCGAACTAGGAGGGTAGTGTAGACATACCCTGGGTGATTTAATCAGCCACCTTCTAAGATAATAGTTTCCATGAATTAGGAAATCTGGAAATGGATGGCAGCCTGACAAGCACACCAATGTGCAATTTGCAAATTGATTCTTTTAGAATTACTTATGAAATGCTAAAATTTAACTAGCCCAAAGAGAAAAACCATGTCATGTTTTACATTTAAAAGGTAGCGCAAATGCTCAAACATTTGTCAAACCTCTGAACTGCAGGACTCAAATCTCCCCCAGTGGAGGTCTGTGGGCAGCTGTAAAGCTTAGAGTATGAATGTTTTTATTTCAACTCATACAAAAGAGGGAATATTGTGCAGGAGCAGCACCTGGTGGCCATATAAGTCTGTGCCATGTGTTTTCTATTTTATTCCCTTTCAGCACTGTAAGTACTTTACCAGCTGATCAATTACAAATCTGTTTTATGTATTAGTGAAGTTTCATTGAGATTCTAACTACACATCCGATTCCAACTACAGACAGATCAAATCACAGAAGTAACCAAATATATGCTCCACCCTGCCACATATGGCAGGATTCTTCCAATACAGGCTCCAGGATTCTTGTTTTTAGCATGGAAGAGCCCCACCTATCACATAGAACTAGGTTTTAAAAAATGACCCCTTTATCAACCCCCTAAAATTGCTTGGGCCTAAAAACCAGTGTTTGTTCGTAACATCACAGCATATAAAGCCCGCCTGTTAAAGGAAGTGCAGTAAGATCAATACCCAACAGACTCGTTTGATAGGGCTGAACTCCACAAAGCGTCTGGGATTTTTAAAGAGGACAATGGGGGTTGGGTACCCAGCTTCTATGGACTTTTGAGCAGGAATTGGGTACCCAACCCCCCTGAACTCCCATTGCAAATTCCCAGCAACGCATCCCAAGACAACAGCTCAGAAAGCTGTGCTATGTAATTAATGACTTTAAGACTGGCCACATATTTTACATTTTCTTTATAAGCCAGGATGAATGTTGAAGTAGGCAACATCTCCACATTGGGAATGTACAGAACTAGATGTACCCTAGTCCAAAAGAGTGGACTACAGAATTTACTTAACTTGCACATGCTACTGCCATCTTTACTAACACCTTAAATGCCAGAAATCTTTCACTATGCCTTCCCAAAACCCACATACATTACTGCCAAGGGGTTAGCCCTCTTTAAAAAGATCACAAGTGACTGCATTTAACATACAAAAGGAAAGATACCCTATAACTTCTATTGTTACCTCGACGACCACTGCCACCACCTCTCTGAAATTCAGGCCTTCTGGTTGCAAAAGAAACTTTGATAACATTGCCCTGGAATTCTTTTCCTAAAGGGAAAAGAGAAAGAGAAACAATTCACAAGAGCTCAATAATGGACAGCAACATCCAAAGTGATCATAACTTGCATTGTTAAATTCAACACCAGCAGTACCAGAAAAAGTATTATGTTCAATCAAAATGCTGCTGAAAATAGGATTCTAGCATCACTGCACAGATGGCAAACAGTAAGGAGACACAAATATGTATTTACAGGCAGTCCCCGGGTTACGTACAAGATAGGGACTGTAGGTTTGTTCTTAAGTTGAATTTGTATGTAAGTCGGAACTGGTACATATTGTAGGGGAAACGCTAGCCAAACATTTCTCCAGAGCTCAGTTTTATTCTCCCACACCTCACTTCCCTCAGTCCTTTATTCTCAAGCTGAGGTGTCTGCTGAGAAAAGCCGCTCCGCGTCTCCCTGGTCTGCTGAGGGGGCAGGCGCTAGCTTCGCGTCTCCCTTGTCTGCTGGGGGGAAGCAGCTAGTGCGGGGTTGCCTCACCCCGTTTGTAAGTAGGGATCCGATGTAAGTCGGATCCATGTAACCCGGGGACTGCCTGTATATCTATTCTTGATACAATAGGCTTTCAAAAAGATGCACATTTAAATCAAAGCACAATCTATAAGTTGAAATTTAGATTAAGGACACAAGATGCAACCATGGATTTACCTGCTATGCTTGTCATCAGTATAGTTTATTAGAGGGCAGTTTAAATATCTATGAACCTTGATCCCACTAATCAGACAGTATGTTTTCATACCAACAGATAGTAGAGAATCAATATCGCTCTTCCCTGCACAAGGATGTGCACTTCCATATTACAGGATTGCAACTAGAATGTATTATACAATTAAAATCTTATCACAGGGCACTCTGGGGCCTATTATCGTTTGGATGCATCGCACAGCAACCACTGCAATGGCCTTAAAAATCAATCAGTGTGCCCCAAACCTCAGGAAACTCTGTAGCGGAGAGGGGGAGCAGGTTCTGGAAACACACTGAAAAGTTTAAAAAGGACCGTTATATTGCTTTCTAACAACAGAATGTTAAACAATATTAACACCAGTTCTAATGGCGTTGTGTTTCCGCTGACTCTTGGAATACGTAGACCTAAGCAGCAAAGATGGAGGGATGTGCTTGGGTTTGGAGTTGATGTAACGATCCGCAAGAAGAAATTGACTAGCAAATTTATTTTTTATGCCTTATTTTTTGCAAATATGTTTCAAGTGGATTGATTTTTAAGGGTAAGGCTTACCATCTAACCATTCACATTGCTCATTTCTAGTTCTGTTACTATCTGTGTGGCCTTTGACAGATGACTTTTCTGTGCCTGTTTCCCCTCCTGCTCTTTGTTCATACAGTCCATTAGATTGTCAGTCCTTTACAAACACAACAAAAGTAATCCAGTGCCCTAGAGTGCCTTCCACAATGAGTTTTCAACCTTGGCTAGAGTTTTGAGGGCCTGCTACCAACTCCATGGTACCTCACCTACCACACCTCCGTTTGTAGTCCGCTTACTGTGATGTTCTAGTTTCAATAAGCTAAATGACACCATAACAAGTTGCATGGTGTTGAATTACATCAGAAAAACTCACTCACACTGACTAAATTGTATTCAGAGACAAGTGAACACGCAGCGACAGAAATAATGGCTTTCTTCTGAACCAGCACATCAGAGGGGGGAAAAAACAGGGGTCTGTTTGAAATGGATTTAAAAAGAAATGACACTCAGTCCAAAGGTGATTATGAATATGCAGTCTCTACTGACTGCTAAGTGTCATGCACAAAAGGAAAAAAGGCAATCTTACCATCAAACCAGTCAATGGCTGCTTTTGCAGAAGGAGGGTCATCAAAAGACACTGTTGCTTCTCCTTTTGGTTTGCCTGTATCCTTATCTGTATATAGATTTATCATAAGCTTGCCAGTCTTTTTGTTAGTCTGGAAAAAAAAGGTATTTCCTCAACATTCAGTTAATGGAGGAAACTACTCAAACCAGTTAACAGTATAAGCAATTTTTATTAATGAGTGGTAGCAGAAGAGATTCGTGGGGGCTAGTTTACATGAAAAAAAATTTGGTTGATGGAAGAATACTGACTGCTCTCCAGCTCACAGCATGAACTTTAAAATGAAATGGCCTCGACTAGTTAGAACTTTAGTTGAGGTCAAGTATAATGAAGGAGCGCCCTTGATTTGGATTTCTGAGGATAGGAAGAAAAGCCCTGAGCAAGCAGGTAAGAAAAGCCCTGAGTGAGCGGGTAAGAGAGACATAATTACTTATTGAAGCATTAAATATTCACTCCTGATAGGGACACATAATAAGGAAATTCTTAGAGAACTAGGAGTAGAAAAGAGAAATGGCAGCTGACTTCTGTGCTAGTAAGTTGGTAATACCAGCAACTTCTTTTCTGTAAGCTGCCATCTGTGAATCAGCAGGAGAAAAGACAGACATATAGTCGCTCGAAAATAAAAGGCAGGGAATGTGCTGCTTTTTAAGATATTTCCAACATATTTGATCTATAGCCTTCCAAAGCTTTGAGTGACAATGATTTGTCACCACACACACCTTTATAATACCTATTTGCTTGAAATATTCAGCCACTTCATCTGCTGAAACACCTTCTCCAAGTCCTTGCACAAAGATGGTGTTGTTATCAGAGTTGTCAGATTCTGTATCTATTAAATAAAAGTACTGGTAAGTCATTTTTACCAAATGCCTTTGCATATATTAGCCAGAACAGTTATATGCTGCAGAAATTAAAAATGCCACTTTGTCTGAGGTCAGTGAAAATCTCCATCATTTTTGGCTCAGACATCGAAGGTCCTTCAACATCTCCTTGGATACCTGGTAGCTTGGGAGCTCTCATATTAATGAAGTGAGAAAAGTCTGAGTTTGTGCTGTAAACTCTAACAGCAAGAACTTCCGAAGTAGAGGAAGACAGCCTTACGATACTGCAGAATGATCGCCTTGCACATCTGATTGCATGGCAGCCAGTCACAACTTATCTCTGTAAGTAGGGCATTCAAGTAGGCCCAAAATGTGTATAATTTAAATAAAAAAGGACCTATACAATTTAACTGAAACACCACATAAGACCCAAAAGCACTGTTTCAGCATAAAAGAATCAGAAAAATCCAAGACAGAGTGCAAAAAAATCAAAAGTACTAGTAAAAATTCCTTTTTTGAAAAGTCCCTCATGTTTTAGAATCTATAGTAAAACAAATATAAATATTAGATTTTGGCAATGTTCTTTTAAGTCAGAAAACCAACCATATCCAGCATCTACAAAGAAAACAAGAACATTATCATTTACTTGACTCAAGCTGATCCAGAATTTGCTAAACTGTATTTGATGTTAAAATACAGAGACTCATAAAAATATACAGGCAGTCCCCGGGTTACGTACAAGATAGGGACTGTAGGTTTGTTCTTAAGTTGAATCTGTATGTAAGTCGGAACTGGCGTCCAGATTCAGTCGCTGCTGAAACTGATCAGTTTCAACAGCAGCTGAATCTGGACGCCAGTTCTGACTTACATACAGATTCAACTTAAGAACCCCAGGCATCCCCAAGTCAGCTGCTGCTGAAACTGATCAGCAGCTGATTCCAGGAAGCCCGGGGCAGGGGCTTCCTGTAGTCAGCCACTGGTCAGTTTCAGCAGCGGCTGACTTGGGGACGCCAGGGGCAGAGCAGCTGGGGTGCTGCTGGGTTGGTCCAACTGCTACGGGACCAACTGGCAGCGCCCCAGCTGCTGTACCACAGGTGTCCGGAGCAAAGCCACGGAGCACGGGGGCAGCAGGACAGCCCAGACGCGTCTGGGCTGTCCGCTGCCCGCGTGCTCCGTGGCTTTGCTCTGCTTTGCCCCCCCGTCCCCCTGGTCTGCAGACCAGGGGGATGGGGGGGGGGGGCAAAGCAGAGCCAAGCCTCGGAGCGCGTGGGCAGCGGTCAGCCCTGTCCGCTGCCCACGTGTTCCGCCGCTTTGCTTCCTCTCCCTGGTCTCCTGGAGACCAGGGAGAGGAACGGCCCCGTTTGTAACTGCGGATCCGACATAAGTCGGATCTGCGTAACTCGGGGACTGCCTGTAGGCTTATTTGTATAGCCCTTTGTACTGAAGCAGGACCAAGTAAAACTAGATCCTCCTGACAGGTGTTTAAAACTCTCCAATGATGGGGATTTCACAACTTCCCTTGGAAACCTGCTCCAGATCCCAACTGCTCTTGTAATTTAAGTTTCTCTTAATATCTAACCAAAATCTCCCTTGCTGCAAATTACACCCATTACATCCTGTCCTGCACAAATTGATTGCCATCCTCTTTATAACATCCCTTAACATATTCAAAGTCTTAGAAAGTCTCCCACAGGCTGATCAGATTTCCTAAACTTTTGATCATATTTGTTGCTCTTCTCTACACTCTCATGTATTAATGTGTTTAACATACCCCAAAATATTAGTCCCCAGAATATTAGTCTCACATACAACTGCATAGGATTGTTGACTCATGTTCAATCCCTGACCCTTTTTAGCAGTACTACCACATAGCCAGTTGTATTTGTGCATTTGTTTTATTTTTCCTTCATAAGAGAAGTACTTTGCACTTGTCTTTATTGACTGTCATGTTAATTTCAGATCAGCCTTTAACTGGTCATGGTCCTCCAAAGTGCGTGCATGTGTTACAAATGCTATGAAGTACAAAGAGTTGCAATCCACACACTGCTTGTTTTCTTACCAGCATCTGATTTCTGTCCATAATCCCTCTGACCTGGAGAATGGTTAAAAAAATGAAAAAAGGCTACTTTAGAAAGGAAAGCTGTTTAAAAGCTTGTTAAATAAGACAAGAAAATAGTCAAGCTACATACTCAATGTATCTGAAAATCTAAGCTGTTAACCAGAAATCTGGAGAATATTTAGAATAAAATGTTCACTAGCAGGCATCTGTAGAACGTTAATATGTTCTTGAACTTACGGTATGTGGCATCAGCCACACTAGCATTAAGCTGGTGTTTATCTTGCAAATGCTGGTTGTCAGATGACCAAGCAGTTTAACCACAATTATTTTGTCACTAGTACCATTCAAAGCAGCATTTGTAACAAAAAAACCCAAAATCCAGTGAAGTTCTTAGATCTCCACCATTTCTTTCATGCAATTTGACAAAGCAGATATCCAGTTTATTGTTAAAAGATTGACTTTTAAAGCACACAAACACACCAGCCCCAGCAAAATAGAAACGCTAGAATGCTTCTACTGGATAGTAATAAGATATTGGTGGCTTTTAGATTTATACAGAATTTCCACTGAAACATTTTTGATACTCAGCACTTACCACCAAAATTTTTGAAGCCACCACGGTCACCACCACTGCAGAGGAAAAATTGAAGAAATGATTTCTTCCTTAAATCTCTATGTGTTGAGCCCAAGGCTCAATCTACACTTAACTGATCAAAAGTTACTGTCTAGTGGCTTAACGTATCACCTCTGTTTTTGCACACTACTTATTTTCTTTCAAAGATTATTCTTTCAGATTGCTAACCTCCCATGGCACTAATCCCTGAAACTAACCTCCAAAAGAATTGTTGAAACAAAGGAGCATGTGTGTGTTTATATACATCACACACACACACACACACACAATTTTAAAACCACTTTTCCCTAGCCCACAAGCCAAATGAATACTATTTAAAACTGGGATTTAAAACAGAGACATGGTTTTTATAAAGGCTATGGGCTTTAACTACTGATGCAGATGTTAGATTGGAGTTGTTACCACTTGTGAACTGAAACTAGTTAACCTCTATTCTTATGCATTCAAATGAATTTGGATAAATTAGCATTACTAAGCACATTCAATAAGATCTGTGAATCTGTACAGTGTACTACTAGCACTTGGTATTAAAATAAAGCATGTATATAAAAATAATCTTCAATAGCAGAGGCTGTGAACTTTTAACAATTTCATTCTGAAACCTGTGGCACAAAACAAACCAAATTAATAGATTACACACACAGATCTCCAGGAATGAAGAGAGTTTAATTGTTGCAATTCCCATTCCAAATTCAATGGAGTAAAATCTTGATTTCTCTCATGTTTATTCTATTTAATTAACGTGATGATCATGGTATTAATATTTCTTAGTTAGCATTTTTAACTTAATCCATTTGTGAAGATTAAAACACTCTATATTCAAGGTCAGTAGGAAAAAGAATCAATGGCATTTAAGTTAACAGCAAGCCTTGCAAAGATTATAAGACTGCCTGACTGCATACACCAGAAGTGTGTGCAGGAAGGCAGGTTTTTCTTCAACAGTTACCTGCAGTAAACGTGGCAAGTTCATTTATTTCTTATCATGGGAACTCTAACTGGTACACTATTTCCATAAAATTTCTCACCTAGCGCTCCATGTCCAACCCTTGGAGATTCTGCCTTACAGCTAATGCAACAGCCACTGCAGTAGATTGCTTATAATTAGGATCCTTTCTGGTTTTAATGAACTCCAATCGCACAACTTGTCACAGTCCAAGTGTAGGACAAGAACTCAAAATAAGGGACATTAGTAAAATAGGCCATTAATTCATGTCTTTAGGATACTGTATATACATTTTCCATTACAGCAAACGTGAAGTCATGAATGTAAGATATAATTTACAATTTTTAAAAGTCAAACAAGTGTGTGTCAAACAAGGGGCAGGAGTTCATTAATAATTATGTAAGCTAGCTTTAAAGTCTTAGTACCATACAAGGAACACAACTGATATTATCATTACAAAACTATTTACATTCATGGAATGCTACCTTCTGCTAGGCTCTATTTTAATGAGCTTGCTGTGGATTTTCAAATGTTTTGGATACACTAAGACTTATTTATGCAGTTATATTCAGCTGCATAACACTATTTAGAGAGGTTTCTATTAAAGGATGGATAACTGTAAAGACTGATAAAACAAGAAAGGTAATCACAAAAATTCTATTGCAAAGACAGGCTGCCACCCATAATGCACTTCAATTCCCTGAGAATGGACCAAGAGTTTTCCCCATAACTTTATTAATGAATGCCAATTGTTAATTCTGCCCCACTGGCACAGAACTAGGTACACTGATTTATAGTGAATGAGTGAGTCATGCAGATTTTGCACTGAAGATTTCAAAGTCTGGATTCCTTCCCCTGTCCCACAAAACTGCATGTTCAGAATGTGCATTTTTTGTGGTTTGCAAACATACAACATGAAAGATGTAGATCAGGAAATAAAACACACTTGTTTACAGCAAAAGGAATGACTAGAAAACATATGCCCCAGGGTTCAAGAATGACAGAACTGAATAAGTAATGCCTGAAACCAGGGGCTGAAAGCATTACTGCCCAACAGAGATCACTTCCTGCAACTTGGTGTGAAGTAACTCTCCACTTTCGATTATAAATGGTTTGGGGTTGTTAACAATATTCTGGAAAGTTGTGTTTTTTGCCTACTGTGCTTCAGAGTTGGCTAGTCTCCTTTATGTCTTGTGTAACCAACGGAACGAATGTCTCTGATTCAGATGGCAGACCTCTTGGATGAATGTGACAATTTTGCTCTTTCACATGCACTTCAGAGTAGTATTTTTCTGTTCCAGAGATCATTGGGAATAGCTGCTGGGGACCCAGGGACATAACTCTCACCTTCCCAACATGCGTTTAGGTTTAAATACTACACTAAATGAGGGGAAAAGCACAGACATGTTTGCTTTAAACAGCTGAGGCTGGACAGCCTCAGGCTTATCATGGAGACCTAATTAAGACAACTGTCTCAGCAACTGGATTGTTTGGCAATAATGAATTTAATACAGATGCAATATAATGCAATATAATTGCCCTAGAGCATGTGTAACCTAATTAGCATCACACTCTATACTGCCGTTATCAGCTTTATAGACAGACTGAATATGGCAGATAACCAACCAGAGTTCTAGTTTTCAAAATATTCATTGATCAGTCAAGAGCAACTAGCAAAAAATTTAGCCATCCCACCAATACAAAACTTAAATTCCAGGCAGCCAAAGTGAATCAGAATCATCACTGACAATAATTAACCATAATACCACAAAAAGGCTGTCATCCAAAAGATTTTTCTTGTAAGCTGGCATCCACCCATTTTCAAACTCATTGGCATGATCTGAATAACCGCTAGAACCCAAGGCGTACAGGTTACCACCAGTGTTTAAGTTTACAGAAGAAAAGGGATGCATCAACTGAGCATTAATCATGGTTGAAGTAAGCAGTAATCATGGTCTTTCAGCTAAAACCCTTCCAACAGCATTATGGCTTCTTTTTGCCACTGATGCAAACGTGTACTAACTTTAGAGGGCTTCAAGACATACATGTTTTCAATGAGAAAAAAAAGCTGCAGTTACTAAAACAAGTGACATAAAAAGTCAGGGATCAAATTCTGATATCTAATGTGCACATAGACTTATCATGGAGTACAATAGGAGTTACATGCAAGGACTTACCTTTCTAAATAGAACATAAATTAAAACTATTTAAGATAGCAATAAAACCACATATTCTGCTAACTGGATTTTCCTTCTATCAAGGTATTTTACATTTGTGATAGTACTCAAAAAAGCCTGGAATTTCACCAACTTACAGACTCCATACCTAGCAATCCTCCTCTGTTAAAAAAAGATGCTAGCAAAGAAAGTCAAGGTATTGCCAGCACAGGTGGAGCAATAAGTGTTGCTGGAATTTTAACAACTACGTTGCTCATTGTGGCTCACCTTCCCAACATGCATTTAGGTTTAAATACTACACTAAATGAGGAGAAAAGCACAGACATGTTTGCTTTAAACAGCTGAGGCTGGACAGCCTCAGGCCTATCATGGAGACCTAATTAAGACGACTGTCTCAGCAACTGGATTGTTTGGCAATAATGAATTTAATACAGGGTTAGACTAAGTCAGGGAAGTCAACAGGTGGACTATGGAACAAATCCAGACCATCTAACATTTTGAATGGACCCCAACAATCTGTTTATCTTTTAAAAATTATTTTCTTTGAAGTCTGGACCTTGATTATGCCCTGACTGAGAAATCTGGACTCAAACTAAGAGGAAAGACCACCCGTAGCTGGACTACCCTCTTGCTCACTGTTACAATCAGGGGAGCTAGAATGCCTTCATAAAGAGCTGATATGTAAAGGACATCCATTAGTCTCAGATTAGCTAATGCAACATCCAAGGGAAGTGCAAAGTAAGCACTTCAGAGAAATGTTACCTATCATTAAAGAAACACAAATTATTTTTAAGTTGTAAATGTTTAGTATCACCTCAGGGGCTGGTCTAATTTTCTTTTTAAATCACTGACGGCAAATTTTTAAACCTATGTATTGATAGCAGTACAAAAACAGTGTTTACACAAGCCCTCAGTGTTAAATACATTTGTTATTGCCAGTGAAATCAGGATGTAAGTGATACCATGCAAAAACCTATTGCAGTCAAACACTATGTACCAAATAGTTAACAGAAGTAGCCTCTGTGTACCTGCACAAATAGCTTTTCAGAGCTGGTTTTAGACTCAGGGTGGGGTTTTGTTTTGGTTGATGGTGGTGGTGGTGGTGGTGGTGGGGAGGGCAAATATTGTTCTCAGGACAAAAAGCTGGGATCTGTTACCTCTCTGAAGTTGTTTTCCCTCTACCGCATTTTATGATTGCAAACAACTTGAACCTGGTCAAGAACCATTTGAATATGGAGTGAAAGTTGACCTTTTAGGAGCAGAAACCTTAAATCAAAATAGAAGACAACTGTATCTAGGCTAAACAATTCTGACATTGCAGTTTGAATCATTAAGCATAATCACCATCATCACTGTGCAGGGCTGAACAGAGGAAACGGTTATTAAAACTGACTCCATTCCCTTCCCACTTGAAAACATTCCTTCACATTTGTCAATGCCCATCCACGAACTTTGAGGAGAGAAAAAGTATGTCAAGCAATGGGATCAACCATATTTACATACGAACGAATTATTTACACACCAACGGATATTTACATGTCTCTTGAAATAACATTATTGGATGGAGGGACTATTTATTTGTTTTACTGGCATCTGTTCCACCAGTCTGTTTTGTATGGACACTGTCTACCAATTGTATTAAAGTTTATTTTACAATTTCTTCATTAAAAGAGGCTCAACTACAAAGTCAAAAAAACTATATCATAGTTATGTTAGAAGATACCCTTATTCACAATGAAACACCTACAATATTCTTAGAAACCTCAATTCTAACAGAAATTGACCATCTGAACAGGTTTTGCTGCCAGTGAAGCTTACACTATACAAAAGTAGCCAATTATAAAGGAGCACAGAGTTTCCTCACTCTAAGACCCATCTAAAATGAGCTTCTATTAACTTTGATAGCATAATCCAAAGTCAGAACATTCAGGATCCATATACACTATGAAATCAGTTACAATTAAGAAGAATTTGGGAACAACCTAGTTCTAACATGATTTGGACATTCCAATATGTATGGGATCAGATTAAACCATGTTATAACTAGGGATGTAAGCAGGTACTCAAGTAGGAACTCGATTCCCCCACCACCTTGCTGCCTCTATCAGAGAGGTGGGGGGGGGGGGGGGGCGGAAATGAGGGAAGGGAAGCACGAGCCAGTGCTGGGGGGAGCTGGCTTAAAAGCTGGTGCCTCACCCCCACCAGTACCGCCTCCATTGGGGGCAGGGAAGGCAGGGGGCAGCAGCATTAGTGGGGATTGAAACAGTCCCGCTCACGCCTGTCCCACTGCTGTTCCTCTCCCTTTGGAATGTACAAGAGCTGTGGCTCTTGTACATTTCAAAGTTAAAGGGGAACCCATGCCAGTTGGGAATGCTTTGCTCCCTACTGGTGTGGGTTCCAGCTGCCTCTCTCCCATTGAAATGCACAGGAGCTGTTGCGGCTCTTGTACATTTCAAAGGGAGAGGCACAGTGGGAGAGCGCATGCCCCCCTTATCAACTAGTCAATGGAAATTCCATCGACTACTCGATTAGCCAATTAATCGAAATTTAACATCCATAGTTATAACCAGGTAAAGACTATGACCTCTGTTTATTTCACTATCAGAAACATTGACAATCACTTTCATAGTATAAATGAACCCTAACATTCTAATATTACAAGAGCAGCTATGGAAAAAATTCAAAAAATATCCAGACAAGTATCATGTTACATGCTATTACATAAAAGACAGGCTTACAATATTACGAGTCACTGTTATTTTACTTAAACCTTGACTGTTTCGCAGTGTTATTATATACTTCTCATTTCACATCAGAGGATCTAGCACTATCCCAAAGCAGGAATAATGGTGTTAATGAGCATTAGTTCATGAATTACTGATAGCTTTATTTTCTAGTTGATATGGCCTTGCTTTACAACCACAGAACTGCACCTCTGAAATGTATGTAGGGGTACAAATTAACAGTCTTTTTATCTTTGTTAACTCTGTACGTAATTTGGGCATGAATACTATACGTACAATTAAGCATGCTCAAATCTGTCTTTGTCATATCAGGGCCTAAGTCAGCTGCAGAAACATTTACGGTAAGTATACAAATTTAATGGCTATTAAAGGCAAATAAAATGACAATAGCCTTCTGATTCAGTTTAGTTTTACAGCTCAAATAGTGACAAATATATAGCTATTTATATATATTGCTCCATTTCTTCAGGTTTATGTTTAGTTATTCAGTCACTACTTTAAAGGAAATATTGAAAAACAAAGTAGTCAAGGTCAAATAATCCTGTATAGTTAATTAACCTCTTTTAACAAGCAGGAAGACTATTAACCAAACCTTGAATGTTATAATACTGGCCTTCTTTGTAAAGCACGCTGAAATCTACTAATCAAAAGCACTATATAAAACCCAGATGACACTACCGTAAATCACCATACACCAAACATGCTTTCCTTTCAGAGGGTTATCAGTCATTAGGCTACAAAACCTCAGCTCTAAATTCTATCTAGAAAGAAGCTTTGTTTATGGGATGTAAAATATTTTGCTTCAGGAATGGTCTCTGAGAGGCCTTGTACAGATACAGAATGTAGTCAAGAGACTTTATGATCATCACTAAGTCTTGTTCTAGTTCAATGTAAGTAATATTCCCTGGTCTAAATCCTTGGTATTTCAGTGCAGGCTGATCAATAGTTTAAGAAAGCAACTACCTTCTGTTTCTGTGCTCAAAGATTGAATTGTGTTATCTTAAACACTGAAGCTAAAGAGCAAGATATTAGAAATACATTGGTAGGTATTGGGATTAGATCACTTACGTTAATCCTGACATGTGACCTCTTCCATCCACGTCATATCCCCCTCTACCGCCTCCCTGTGAGCCGCCATATCCTCTATTATCTTCTCCATACCTACTCTTTTCACGGCGACCATCTAAAGAACCACAAAGTATGCGTAAATGGCATTGCAAGTTTATACCCATTGCTTAAATTTGACAGTGAAAAATAGATGTTTTAAGCTCTTTTAAGCTGTTCCATTCAATCACAAGGTCTAAACCAAGTTCCCATTTGTCTTCCTAGATTACTATGGGATGGGATATTCCTTAGAATATGGATACCACTATATTCTGGGTACTTCACATTTTGTAGAAAATAAATCCATAGTGCCTAAAATCCCAGCTGAGTTTCTCTTACAAAATTACTTATGTCCCTTTTTCAGGGTAAGACAAAATTTTAATCTCCACATCACTTGTTTGTCAAGACAGAAGCTGAGATGTTGATGCTGTGATAAGGAAAGCAGACCAGACCACTGCCCAGGGCAGAAAAGACAGATTCCAAGGTACCTAGTGCCTAGCTGCATGGAGATATTTCTTCCCTCCACCTCCCAGTAACCTTCCAATATGGGCAGGCAAATAAGAGTACAAAGCTCTGGAAGATGGGACCAGTAATAGCCAGCACTGATTCTGCAGCTTCCATAATATCAAGGAAGGAGCAAGAAACCCTTCCTCACACCGCAAAACTCCCACTCTTTCTGTCTCTCTTCTACCTGCAGCTGCAATCTCTCTGATCCTCTTCCTCCACCCATGCTGTTCCAGACTCAACATATCGTTTCACTCCCCACGTGTCTAGTCTAGAAAACAGTGGACTAAAGAAGAGACCCTGAAGTGAGAGCCACCAGGGCAGAAGGATGCAACTAAAGTGCTGCAAGCCGATGGGACAGAGTAAACAGAGGGAGCAGAAGCCTCAGGAAAATACAGGCTCCTATGCCTTAGCCACTTTGACGAAGTGGCAGAATTTAGAACAGGAGCAGCTTCCCTTTCCTGAATTCTGCCCATAGGACTTGGCTCCCATTCAGAGCCCTTCTCTTCTTTTCAAACATACTTTATGAAGAGGGGAGAGACGAAATATTGCTTGCATACAGGGACAGTTATTTCCTCTGGCTATCAACTCCCCGTACAGAGCTTAGATCTCCTTTGCACACCACACAACCAGCCCCACATCCAGTCTTAACAAGGAAATGATACAAGGGAAGTAAATTTACAATCTCTCTAAATATCTTCACCTTTTCTCCCCTCTCAAAAGGAAAATGTGCTTCTAGGCACTAAGGACTTTCTGGAAAGCACGTCTGGTGGGATTCACCCTTTGCAGACATTAACTTCCTTCCCTCCTCTTAAAAACAAACACTCCAAATGAAAGAAACAATTGGAAGGCTGAAAAAGGGCATGCCAACCACTTGATACTGTTTAATTTAATTAAGGAAGCTGCAGGCTTAGGGTGAAGATTCTTAGAATAGCAGTATCCATCAGCAAATGCCACCCTCTAATCTGAGGTGGAAACCACTCTTCCCCAACAGAAAAATGAAAAATGTTTCAAGGATCAGAAAATTACTCTCAAAAGGTGTAGAAACTCACATATGGACACAATTGTTAACCCCCCCCCCCCCCCCAAATGTCATGTGTACGTAAGTTCTGCATCTCCATCATTTTGCAAAAACCACTCCCCAAATTTGAGAAAAAGGCTCTCTCTGCTTTCCACCTCCCCCACAATAATCATCTGTAGGTAGAAACCCAGAACAGTTCATATCACAAAGCAGAACCAAGCTCTTCAATTTAACTTGGCTAAAGACTGCTAAACTCATCCTGCGTGCTCTACCTTGTGTGTTGTGACTGTAGCTTTCCTTTTGCTGCGATTGATAGGACTTCTCATGCTGACCGTATGAACCTTGTTGCTGGTCATAGTTTGACTGTTGGTCATATGAGCCCTGCTGCTGGCCATAGTTTGACTGCTGGTCATATGAGCCTTGCTGCTGACCATAGTTTGACGGCTGACCATAGCTTGACTTGGGTTCATATGAAGAGGATCTTCCACTTAAAATAAAGAGGAATAATAATTATTATTTACATGTGAAAGATTTGTAAACTGCTAAAACTTCCTGAATAAATAGCAGTTAAACAATAAGAGATGGTCTTTAGCCACTTCCTGATTGCTAAAACTTTATGTTGTTGAGAAAAACATCAGACCCTTTCTATTTGCTTGCCCAATCTTATTCCTAAAGCAAGTTTGCCTAAACAGGAAAAAACAGCAGGTAATTAGTGTTTAAAGTCTGCAGTAGGTTGTCTTGCAGTGTCCTGGAATTGCCTCCTTTTCATGCAAACCACCTTATAATGAAAGTAAGAAGCCTTTACAAAAATCAAATACCTCAGATGTCTATGTATGTTCTAACTACATGACTATACAGACTATTTAGATCATAATGCATTATGGCTTTTTAAATAACCTTAACTTTAAAGCAATATTATGGTGTCAACAATGTAAGCACAAAAGTAGCTAGAGAAATCAGGCCAGAAAATTGTTAGAAGAAAAAAGGTTAGTATGAGTGTTTACCCCACACTAAAAGCTGGAAGCTGTTGTTAAAGGTTGTTTTAAGAAGTTTCCTAATATAGCTACCAAGCAGACAGTGTTCCCACATCACATTCATATAGGTGCACAAAGCAAAAGTCAAGCGGTGAGGGTGGTACCAAGTGTGGTAGGAGGCTCAAGCCTGGGGTAGAGGGTTGGGGTGTAGAAGTGTGAGTGCTCCACCTAGGAGCTCGGATAAGGGACTTACGGTGGAGGGTCCTCCAGGGCTACTGTGAGGAGAGAGAACTCCCCCCATCTCCTCACAGCAGCACCTGGGCTGTGGAGGGAAGGAACCTCTTCCCACCCAAGCTGCTTCGGAGCTGGGTTGGGGAAGGCCACTCCAGTAGTGGCAAATCCCAGCACTACAGCAATGTTGCTGTGGGGTTGGGCCGTCTTGGCAGCATTCGGGCTGAGGGAGAGGTGCCAGGACAGCCCGGCTGGAACATCCCTTCTTCGGCTGATAGGTCCCCACCTTGAGCAGATTTCTTGAATGCCTGTGAAGCACTAACTTGGTGCAGCCACACAGCTTAGATAATATTTAGCTAACAAAGTATCTCTGGCAGATTATGCTTGAAACGGACAGAGTTAACTTTGTTTTCTTACCCTCCTGATGATTCTTTTTGTTGTTCCTGGTTGCCGTAAGATTGTTGACCATAGGAGCTCTGATTTTCATAACCAGAACCACCACCATATCCCTGTTGTGAAGTGTGTCCATAAGCTGAAAACGAATGGAAGAACCCTTTAGGGTAATCAAACCATGAATATTTACTAGATAGTAAATTAAAAAAAAGCCAAAAAACTAGCCAACCTGTTTGACTTTGTCCATAGGTTCCTGGATAACTTGTACAGTTCTGTCCATAAGAGGAACTCTCTCCACTTTGCCCATAGCCAGAATAACCCTGTAATTTAGACAAAGGTTTCAAAATAAGATTCACCAGAGGAAATGGTACTTTTCCTTGTCTAGACTGGGGGGTTTACATCAGTGCAGCTCTTTTCCACTGTTTCAGAGCAAGGATGTAAAATCCCGTTTAATCAGTTATCCAGGTAAATGTTATGTTTCACCAGTTAACCGATTAAATGGGGGGGGATGCATTCCAGCCCTCACCATCTGCCATGGCCAGGTTGGAGTGCCCCACCCCTCGCCATGCTGGTTTCCACATGGGGGGTGCTCCAGCCCAGTGGTTATCAGTAAGTATCACCCAATAAGGTTGTTTGTTACTGGGTTAATACTTACTGATTAGAGTTAACCACTGGTAAGGTTGTTACTTACTGGGTTAGCTAGTCACATCCCTAGGGATAGCCGTGTTAGTGTATTTCAGCAAAAATGATGAGGAGTCCTGTGGCACCCTAAAGGCTAATACATTTATTTGGGTATAAGCTTTCGTGGGCTGGAGCCCACTTTGTCAAATGCAAGAATTGGAAACTTCAGTTTGGTAGGGATGTATAACACATGCAAAGATGAGTGTGTTACAGTACTCTGCGGAGGATGAGTGCTAATGAGGTCGAGTCATTCAGAGTGAACATGACCCAATCCCAAAAACTGATAAGAAGGTGCAAACACCAAAAGACGGAAAATTATTTTTGTCACGAGCTAGCCACTCCCAGTCTCTATTCACACACAGTCTAATAGCGTCAAGTTTAACCATCAATTCCAGCTCTGAAATTTCACGCTGAAGCCAGTTTTTGAAGGTTTTTTTTGTTGAAGTATGGCAAGTTTCAAGTCTGTCACTGACTTTCTAAGGAAACTGAAGTGCACGCTTACAGGATTCTGAATGTTACCATTCTTGATATCGAATTTCTCCATTTATTCTTTTGCGTAGACACAGTCCTGTTTGGCCAATGTACAGAGCAGAGGACCACTGCTAGCACATGATGACAAATTAGCTCATTGGTAGATGTGTAGGTTAACATGATGGATTGGCTGACATGGTTAGGTCCTGCAATGGTGTCACTTGAGTAGATATGCAGGCAGAGCTGACGACGGGGTTTGTTGCAGGGATTCATTTGTGAGCGTTTCTGTTGTGTGGATAGAGAGTGGGGGTGGCTAACTTGTTACAAAAAGTAAATTTCCCTCTTTTGGTATTCACATCTTCTCATCAACTGTTGGGAATGGGATGCAACCACCTTGATGAATTGACCTCCTTAGCACTGGTCTGCCTCACAGTAATGTAACAGCCATCTTTGCACATGAGTGTGTATATATACACCCCTGTCAACCTGAAGTGGATTCCAGCCCATGAAAGCTTATGCTCAAATAAATCTGGGAGTCTTTAAGGTGTCACAGGAGTCCTCATTGTTTCTATTCCACTGATGACTGAAATTAGGGTATTTTCCCTAATGCAGACAAGGCGATCCAAGAATAATCTCTTATTCAGAAAAGGTACTATCTTCTTTTAGCTATTCACTTTAGAAACATGCATCTCTCTGTCCATCCATCAGCCCATTTGTTCAAGAATGCCTCCTAAATGATAAGAGCAAGGCCCACCACATTTGGTATGTAATTTCCTCTTATCCTAACTTAGAGCAAGGCCAAGGCTTGGTTGTGCCAGGACAATGGGATGTGCCTGGAATTCGATTGTTTCTTATGAAATGGAAAAAGAGGGGTCTGGTAGGAGGTAGAATTATACTGTGAAATGACACAGGAGGGCAGCAAGCATTCCTGCCAGAAGCTGCTGGCTAGTGGAGTGAACACCTTGGCCTGTCCTGGGGAGTAGCTGCCGGCCACTGCACGGCCCTTACTGCCACCAGGACAGGCCCTCGGAGTGCCAGTGAGAGGCCCGGGAGTGCCACCCCGTCTGCCCCCAAGAGTGGCCCAACCCTCCCCCTAGCTGCCCATCTGAGACCTCTGGGCTGAGCAAGCCTTCTAGTATTTGATAAGTACAATAAGTATTTCAACCTACCTGTGGTCCTTGTCCATAATTTTGACTGCCGTATGATGAATAGCTGTAAAATATAGAACTTTTTTAAAAAACTTGTATCAATACATAGTATAAACAAAATTAGATAGTAAACTATGTTACATAAGCTGCAAATTTCTTGGACTTACTATAAATCTGTGAATATTTCTAATTTAACTATTTGCCATGTAGGTGTTTATCAGAGGAGTTGGGGTGTAAATAACAGAAACCAAGATATACATAACAGCAAAAGTACCACTTGTCAATTGCAGGACCTGTGTTAATGAAGCTAATTAAGTGGGCTGGATATGTCCCATTTGTAGCTTTGAATGTGAGAGGCAGGGGAAATTGGCTTTGTTATATGTTAACCAGTTAATGCCTTTATTCAAGCTCAGGGTAACAGTGTGAAATTTGTAGAGGAATTCCAGTTCCACAGACTTTCTCTCTGTAATTGGGTGGTGAAATTCCTTTGTAGAATAGCTACTTTAAAATTCATTATTGAGCAATCAGGCAGGTTAAAATGTTCCCCTACAGGTTTGTGTGTGTTACCATTTCTGAGGTCTGATTTGTGTCCATTTATCCTTTGTAATAGACACTCTCTGGTTTGGCCAATATACATGGCAAAGAGGCGCTGCTGGCACTTGATGGCATAGATCACAATTTGATCTACATGGGGAGAGCCCCAGCAAAGTCACCAAAACCATATGGACATAAGTCTGCCGGTGTAGATCCAATTGTAGAAGGGGGGTTTTACTCTTATAAAACAAAGCACCAGATAATGTATTTGCATTTTACGTGTAGCAGAGACTCAATCCTGCAAGTAGAGACAGTCTGGGAATGAAAAAGCTTGAGATACCCCCCTTGTCCAATAATGAATACATACAAGTGACTTTGAAGCAGTCCTGTAAATTTAAAAAGCATGGTATATATTGTGACATAGAACACACCAGTGGCTATTTTCTGAATCAGATTTTAATTGTTCTTAGCTATGAATTTATCAATTTCAAGGAGCACAAAGGTAGGTTTTAAAGTTCTGTGAAGAAAATTTACCTCACTTTACACTTCTGACTACCTATTTTGCCCAAAGTCTAATCGGTTACCATCATATCTGACTGTCCCACAAACTACTTAAGAAAGAAATACAAAAGGAAAAAGAATTCTGTATATTTAAGCCATCAGCCATACACACTTTCAAAAACAATTTATGTTAGCCACTGCCACTTTGATTTAAGCCTGTTTACTTTCTTTCCCTCATGAACTTTTGTAACAATGTATATTCTTGTAAAATTCTTGTAAATCATCATCATAATAAAAGTGCTTGCATGCCAAATTCTGCACCTGAGACACTGAAAAAATACCACCACATCAAGCCACAGGCATCAAATCTCATGTGAGAAATCCTGAATTCATCCACTGTTTTTTGTAGATTCTCAAAACAACTGGCAATATTAAAGACATACATACCTCTGCTTCTGTTCCCCAGATTGGCTGTAACTTCCAGAATCTATCAAAAAAATAAAAGATATTTTTAGCAAGCAGCACTGAGCACTTCTGATTTACTGACTCTAGAGCACATAAGGGTACGTCTACACTATCAAGTTTCATCAAGGAAAGTTATGTGGACATGCAGAAATCGACAACAGCATAGTCACCAATGTGTGTTCACACTGGGAGCTTCAACACTGACAGCGGGAGCAATGCACCATAGGTATGCATCCCACAGTGCCTGATGACACCATCTGTCACTAGTCATGAGGGACCGTGGAACAGAGCGCAGGACATCTTGGGACCATGCAAAACGTGCCACAGACACTGCTTTGTTCACGGGCTTCCAGGATACTTTCATGCCTTTTTTTCCCCCAACTGCCATTCTTTACTGTGCACTCCAGCATCGGCAGCACGAAAAAACGGATCCCACATTTCTCCCACATATCCTCATAACAGTTAACAGAGTATTGCACAAGGCAGAGGAGAGCATCTTGAAAGTACTGATAAAGAAGACTCTGAGGAGCCTGAAAGTGTGATTGATACTGCCAGCAGCATCCTGTCATTGTGTCTGGTAGCCACAGAGCAGCTGTACAGGGTAGAGAGGCCCTTCTGGACTAGGGAAACCAGCACTAATGGGTAGGATCACATCAGCATGCAGGTGTTTGGACGAAGACCAGTGGCTACAGAACCTTAGGATGCATAAAGCAATCTTCCTAAAGCTGTCTGCTGAGCTGGCCCCCAACCTGCGGCGCAAGGGTAGCTGAATGAGAGCTGTCCTCTCAGTTGAGAAGTGTGTGACAACGGCTGTGTGGAAGCTGGTGACTCAGGATTGCTACCAGTCAGCTGCAAATCAATTTGGAGTGGGGAAGGATACAGTTGGCCTTGTATTGCTGCGAGAGTGCAAGGCAATAAAGTGCACTCTGGAAAATGTGTATGACATAGTGGCTGGCTTTGCGGACATGGGATTTTCCCAAATGGGGGATGTGGAAATGCCCATTGTGATCATAGACCACCTGGCTTAGACCTTGCAGCCCTGGCTCATGAAACCATATATGGGGCACCTGGACTGCAGTAAGGAGTATTTTAACAGGCTGAGCCTTTTGGAGATTGAAAGCAAGATGGAGGGGTCTATGGCAGGCTAGATCTCATTGAGGACATTACTCCCACAGTTATTGCTGTGTGTTGCACTTAGATCACAAAAATTTTGCAAAGGGGGAACACTGATGTTCAGGGCTAAACACCGAGGCACAGCACTTGGCTGCACAGTCTGACCAGCCAGAGTATCAGGAAAATTATAATCACCAGCACATGCCAGAAAGAAACCCCAGTTTTTCATTTATGGAAGAATGCAAGTTGAGCAAAAGTCAAGCCTTTACTAGTCTACATCCACACAGAATCTTTCGGATTGCTGGCAGACAGATTCAGAGTACACAAGAACATTAAAAGAATGTGGATTTTGAGAGAAAAATATTTGCACTATGCTAAGTTTAACTGGCATGTAATTATACTTTGTAAGGCATACTTTTTAAATAAGGGTCTGAGCAGCAAACTTGGCACCTAAAGCTGGATCTTTACAAATCTAGATTTTAAAAGCCATCAGAGAGCAACATTAGGGTGAGATATTGGGGACACTTGAAACACAGGAATGCATCCGGTCTTGGCCCACCAATGGACTTAGCCTCCATAAACTTAACTGATAGTCTATACATTTCACATATGGTTTATTTTGATAGGCTAAGAGGTTCTAAGCTATTTTTGGAGAGTTTGGAGGGTTGTTTTGAGAGTTACCGCACATTTCTTACAAACCAACCTTGTAAGAAGTTCTCTGGAACTTTGGCTTAGACCCAGACAATGCAAGCAGACTTGCTATTCCACATTTTAAGTCAGTTTTTAAAGCATCTTTTTTCTTAATAGGATACAGAATTTGTAATGTATATTTCAATTCTTTCCTGGATTAAAGTTTTCTGAATTATTAACCACTGAGACATCTTTGCTTCTAAATGTTCTCTTTTTATAAGAGCTGTCAGTTTAAGCATATAGTGGGAACAAAATGGAAATTCCAAACTGCTAATCTTTTTCAGGTGTGGGGAGAAAACTTCCACAACTTTGCTGCCAAGTCTCACTCACCCACGTGGAAGGAGACTCATTTCATTCTGAATTAATTTTTAAGCAATTTTTAAAGCAATTTTCTCTTTATGTGGAAAGCCTGCTCTCTGCATTTCCAAGAGACACTTAACATCTTACGCCTTTCTTATCCATTTCTGTTACGCAACGTGTCACAGCTTAAGACAGCACTGTAATAGCTCAGCCCTGACAACATAAGTCTGACCCTCGGAAGCACCTGTGACCACAGGACTTCTCTTCTCCCTCAACTGCCATTGCTGCAAAGCTTAAAATATTCAGATGCAGTTGCACAGGGTGACAGGGCAGCTGGTTCACAAGAGGAGCTGTTTTTTAAACTGGGTCCCCTCATGGACCAGATTTTGCCTGGCACCCTGCCATGCTGCCTCTGATACAGTGGCAGGGGGCTCCTTGAGAGTGGAGCCAGAGCGCACTGGCTGTCAATCCCGCCCCTAGGGACTACAGAATAGTCGACTGACCAATAAGAATTCATGAGGCTGCTCAACTACTCAATTAACTGATATTTAACATCCCTAGTACAGTACTCTTTTAATCATGCTGTAGAGCACAGATGGGGAACCTAAGGCCCCAGGGCCAGATACAGACCCCAGCTTCCTTGGATCCAGCCCCCTGAGGCTCAGGGCTCCCCCCAGCACTGGGGAACCCATGCTGGTGAAGGGCAAGTTTATTTTGTGTCTCACTTGTGTGCAACCTCTGACTGATTCTTCTACAGGTCAGTGGCCCCCCAATCCAAAAAAGGTTCCCCACAGCTGCTATAGAGTGCGTGAAAACTCCATACTTTCTGCGGGGGCTGAGGAAAAGTAAACTGACCCTCGAGCTATGTGGATATGCTTGTGGGAGACACCAGGGTCACCCCATTCAATCTGAGCCACAAGAGGGAACCGTTTCCACTCTGGTGCAGTGGTTGCCAGGATCCATTCAGCCCCATGCTGGCCTCGCTGCCACTGATGGGACCTAATCCGGCCCTTAAAGGGGGCCCCTGCTCAACACCACGGGAGCCCACAGCAGAAAGGAGTCACCAATGGAGCCAGGAGGAAGAGACACGTACCACCCCCAGCACGGGGTGGGGCTGGAGGGGGAAGAGGAACACACAAAGCCCGCCCCCAGAAGGAGGGGATGGGGCTGGGGGAGGACACACAGAATCCCCCCCCGAAGGAGGGGACGGGGCTGGGGGGAGAGAGGAACACACACACCCCCCGGAAGGGGGAGGGGGCGGGGCTGGGGGAGGACACAGAATCCCCCCTCGAAGGAGGGGGCGGGGCTGAGGGGAGAGAGGAACACGCGCACCCCCCGGAAGGGGGAGGGGGCGGGGCTGGGGGAGGACACACATAATCCCCCCCCCCCAAGGAGGGAACAGGGGTGGGGGGGAGGAACACGCGCACCCCCCGAGGGGGCGGGGCTTCCCCAACGCTCTCCGTCCCCCGGGGCCGAGACAGAGATACAGGCTGAGGAGAGGCGGGCAGGGCTGCCCCAACGATGCCGGGGGGGGGGCGAGTCCAACATGGCGGCGGCCAGGCCCAGCCGCAGGGACTCACCCGAAGCCATCCTGGCCGAGAGCGAACAGGCCCGAGCGCCGAGCCGACCTCACGCGCTCCGACTGCGGGCCCGCGCCGCCAATCCGCGAGCGCGGCGCGTACCACCCGGCTGCACGCAGGAGGGGGAGGAGAGGTTGGCCCAGAGAGGCGGATTGGACGGTACCAATTACCTGCTATTCAGAGGGGGGAAGCCGAGATGTGCTACTTTGTGGTGGCGTGGGAGCGTGCGCGGTTCTGCCGGGGCTATACCAATGTGCCAAAGGGGGAGGGCGGGAGTTGGATTGCACCACTGTGACTCTGAGCTGGGGTGGAGGGAGCGCTCTGCAGGGAGGAGCGTGCATGGTGTGTTGCAGCTGGCTGTGCTAATCCAGGCCAGCCCTACCCAGGCGCTTCAGCCAGCCATGTGTTGGCCCACAGCAGGGATGTTAAATTTTGACTAATTGGCTAATGGAATAGTCAATGCAATTTGCACTGACTATTTGATTAGTCGATAAGGGCCCAGGACTGTTGCTACCTTTCAAAGGCAAAAGCGCGGCAGGCAGCAAGGGGCCAGTGGGGCAGTCCTGTGCTCCCCACAGCATTTCAAAGCAGTAGTGCTGCATGGAGCCCAGGGTCAGCTGTGGGGAGCCTGACGTAGGGCTGCACGCAGCATTTCAAAGTGGCAGCGCCTATGGAGCCTGGGAACCCGGGTCTCTACACTGAAGTACTCAGCTTTCCCCCCCACTTGCTGCCTCTTTCTGATAGCGGGGGAAGCGACTACTCAGCTAGTGTGTCCCTGCTTATCGGATAGTCATCTAGTTGTTCATATCCCTAGCTCACAGCAGGGAGCAGCTCCAAGGGGCCTCAAAAGCTCCCATAGGGCAGCCCCTTGTGGCCCTGGGGCAGGACCAATTAACCCCAGACTATCCCTGACACCTACCTGTCTAGCCTGGATGCTACCCTAGGAGCCTCTTTCTGAGCCAAGCTACCCTTACAGCTCTCCCCCACCACACCCCAATCTAGGGGGTGGGAGATAGCTGCCTAAATCTCCCTTGCTGCGGGATAAGCCCAAAACCACTTCCCTCGTGTGACCATGGTGGAGAAGCACTATTGGTCACCATCCTTCTAACATTCCTGGATTTGAAGACTGTTTTCATATCCTTGCCCCGCCAGCCTTTGTTTCTCAAGGCCAATCAGGCAGGTTTTCTAAACTTTTTATTCATTTGTGTTGTTCTCCTCTGGATTCTCCAATTTGTTCACATCTTTTCTTAAAGTGACACCAGTACTTGATACAGGTTGGATCTCCCTGGCCTGGCACCCTTGGGACCTAACCGGTCCCAAACCAGGGAATTTTCTATACTAGGGAAGATTTCCTGCTACAGGCCCCAGCAGCTGACTACTCTCAGCACTGCCAGCTCTGGGGCAATACCCACTGCCTCCAGCTCCAGGCTGCCTGCTGGGTTGCTGCTCCTGCTGGGCTGCCTGCTGGGCTCTAGTAGCCTGCACTGCCACGGGCTGCCACAGGCTCCAGCCCTGTGCTGCCATGGGCAGCCGAGGGCTGGCCCTGGTCAGGCTGTCAAGGGCTCGGGCTCCAGTCACAGCCTCAGGGTAGCCCCTGGGCTATGGCCTCACTTGTGTGGGCTGCCCTGGACTCCAGCCTCATGCTGCTGGGAGCTACTGAGGGCTTCTGTCAGCCCCAGGCCCACTACCGTGATCTGCCAAGGGCTCTGGCTTCTGCCCCGTGGTAGTTTGCAGGCTCTGGCACTGTCTCCGTGGGCTGCCCAGGGCTCTGGCCCTGGCCCCACACTGCCATGGGCTATTGTCAGCCCGGTTCTGTGCTGCCTGGGGCTGCCCCAGCCCTGGTCCCAGAGCCACAGGCTGCTAGGGGCAGTTGCTGGCTCCAGCCACACTGCTGTGGACTGCAGAGGGCTGCTGCCAGCCCCTGCCCCATCCCACTGCTTCAACCTGCCCCGCTCCTAGATTGCCCTACTGCCACTAGTCTATTGGGGGAGGGTCTCTGATCCGGGAACCAAAGAGTTCCTCTTTTGGGAGGTGCAATCTGTAGAGTACTCTATCTGAGGCTACACCCGTGTTGAGTAGAGCAGGAACATTACCTCCCATGTCTTAAATGACACTCCTATTAATACACCGTGGAATCATACTAGGCTTTTTGGCAATTGCATCACACTTGACTCAAGCACAATTTGTGATCCAATATCACCTCCAGAGTCTTTTCAGCATACTGCCGCAAAACCAGTTATTCCCCATTTAGTAGGTATGCATTTGCTCTTTGTCTTCAAAGTGTATTTTTTTGCAATTATCTTTACTGAATTTCACCTTCTTCATTTTGGTCCAATTGTTCAGTTTTGTCAAAGTTGTTTTGAATTCTAATCTTATCTTCCAAAGTGCTTTGAACCTCTCCCAGCTTGGTTTCACCTGCAACTGTTATAAACATACTCTCCAATCCATTATCCAAGTCATAAATGAAAATATTGAATAGTCTAGACTAAGGACGTTAAATATTGAGTAATTTACTGGTCAAGTAGTCGATGGAATTTCCACTGAGTACTCGATTAGTGGATAGGCACTTCCGCATTCCCTCTTTGAAATGTACAAGAGCCTTGCTGGGGCTCTTGTACATTTCAAAGGAGGAATGCAGAACTCAGGTGCAGCCCAGGGCCAGCAGGAAGTCCCACTGACTCTAGGCTCCACAGGGGTGCCAGCTTTGAAATGTATAAGAGTCCCCAGCAGGGGCTCTTGTGCATTTCAAAGTGGAAGTGCCCTCATGGAGCCCGAGGTCAGAGGGGGACTCCAAGTCCCCCGCTAACCTCAGGCTCCATGCTGCGCTGCTACTTTGAAATGCCACGCAAAGTGCGGCATTTCCCTGGAACCCGGGATCAGCTGGGGACTCCCCAGCTAACCCTGGGCTCCATGCAAACGCCGCAGCAGCATTTCAAAGGGGCAGCACCACACAGAGCCCTGGATCAGCTGTGCAGCGCTGCTTCTTTAAAGTACCCACTTCCCCACCCCCTCTTTGCTTCCTCCATCTGATAGAGGTAGCAAGCGGAGGGGGGGATATTGACTAGTCAACTCCACTATCCAATAAGCATTTGCTTATCGGATAGTCAACTAGTCGACTAGTCCTTTACATCCTTAGTCCAGACCCAGTACAGGTCCCTGCATGACCCTATTCAATACATTCCCGAGTTTGGCAGCAAACCATTGCTAACTTCTTTTTGAGTAGTTTCAATCTCTAAACTTGTGGGCAAAAAAATGAAAGGCCAGTTAAGGCTGGGTTAGAAATGTGATCGTTACTCAATTGTATATTATAAATTGGATCTGGATTCTTGGCCCTGTATTTGTCTTTGTAGATTTTACTTTATATTCCCTTCTTCTCCCTTGAAAAGTCTGCATTTTATATGGAGAATCCTGTTGATGTAAGTGAATTATAAAGAAGATCAAGGATCTGTTTAGGACAGTTTTGGAACAGTAGTGGTCTTCCGCTGCTGGAGAAAGAAAAATTATAGTCCTTTTAGTATACTGCTGTAGCAAAAGGCGCAGGGATATCTGTGCCAATTAACTGACTCACATTCCTCACAGAAGTTACAAAACAGCATTTCAAGCAGAAGCTGCAGAAACTGAAACAAAGACAAAGTCCATCAATCCATTTCAAAACTGGTAAGAGAACTTGAAAAGAAAATCTGAGTAATGAAGTTTAGTCTGTACTGAGTGTATTTTAATCAATTCAAGGTTGGGACAATATTGTATTGATTCAGAGTGCAAACTCAACTCTGAATAAGGGGTTCTGATTTTCTTTTCAGCCATTATGGATATATTAACCTAAGGATTAGATATCTTCCAAATACTTCAGAAATTAAGTTTAGACACAAAGATTATGTACACCTAGAGCAAAATGCAAGTATGTTGAAAACTAATGAGTTGGAGGGAGAATAAGCCATGCACAATTCTCTTTTAAACTTTTAGGTATTTGCTATTTCAGATCATCTGGTTTTTCTCTGCCAACTGATAGGCATGAACCATTGGAGAGGTCACCTCAGAAGTAATCAAATGCTTAATAGTTAGTGGAAGGCCCGCAGAGTAGCAGGACATACATCAGCAGTTGAAGAAGAGCAATATAACTTGGTAAGTAATTTGAGTTTTGTTGGGTTTTTTTTAATGGGGAAAGAAGAGAGTTTTTGATTGCACCAGATCTGATGAGGAGAGTGGGTAAACAAGTTGGGCTGTTTTTCTTTCCTCCAGGGCATAAAAGCAGGAGGCAGATCCCATGGCTGCAGTCCATGAGAAGGAAGAGAAAATGCTTCTGCAACTTGCAGAACAAGTTGTGACTAGAATGTTTAATTCAAGTGGGGTTTGTGTTGTCTCTCTTTGAAGAGCTTCCTCTCCCCTCAGTAAACTTCTGCATTTTCTTCTGGGCTCCCAGCCCTGCTATGTAAACCTAGGACCTCAGTGCTCTGTACAAAGAATTTTGCTTGTCCATTGAGAGTTCTGCATGTGACATGCACTTAGGATTGGAACAGATTTTGCAAACAGTTCAACTACCGTTTAAGCACTTATGGGCCAGATTTTAAACAGCACTCAGGAGCCTTGGCAGCAGGGTGACAGAGTTCAAAATCAGCATCTTACAGAGATTTTACAGCTCTCTCTTGCTGCACTTAGCATCCCTGCACCACTCAGACAATGCTGCAGCCTTACAAAGGCAAAAGAGTTCTCATTTGGATACAGACACACAATCAGATGTGTCAGGAGTGGGGAATCTTTCTTGTGTCAGGCACCGCTGACCCACAGAAAAAATCAGTTAAGGACCGCACGCAAGTGAGAAGCAAAAAAAAAAAAAAAAAAAAAACCCCCAAAAACCAAACCAAAACAAACAGAAAAATCTCTCACTGACAACATGACCCCTGGCTGAAAAGGAGAAAGACTCTCCTCACATTCCCCTCACACACCAGAGCCTAGAGGGGCCCCGGCTAGTAGATTTTGTGTGCTCCAGGGACCGAATACAGGCAAGCTGGGGGCAACTGGACATGAGGTTCCCCACCTGTGAGATATGTCTTTGCCCATAAAATAACCCCAGGTGCTTCTAGCCAATAGAACAGACTCAGGATCTGCTTTATTGATGCTCTCTGGTCCCTTGGTGCCAAAGCTAAAATTACCTTTTAAAGCTAATTTTGAAGAAAAAAAAAGTAATTTGAAACTTCTGGTGTCCCGTGCCCCCTCTCCCCCCAGCTCTAAAATTATCATTTGTATCCATTTGGATATGTCTATAAAATACAGCTTTGCCACTCCTATCATTTAACTGTACCACCATCTGCCAAATTAAATATCTGCAAAACTAGCAAGCCTTGTAAAACTCAATTCCAGAACACATAGTAGTGCACGGAAATCAACCAGTTTGACGCTGGTCCAGTCTTCTAGACATCTCTAGTATGTCAAGTCAGTGCTGATCAACTGCAAAGAGGTCTAGATTGTCTAAGATTCCCTGGCTACATACCCAGAATGTAGGTTATTTGCCTTATGTCAGCTTCCTGAAGTTGGGGGCATGTTATAGAGGGGGCCTGTGGATTTTTTTGGTTTTATTCATTTTATTTTTAGCAGTTTGTGAGCTCTATGATGTCAAAATATCAGGGAAAGTGGTGTTAAGGGTTGTCTCTTTGCATATATGCACAGTACTGTTTCAAATAGCACAATGTTAAAGCACACTAGGGAATCCTTAGCACACAAGCAGGGTCTAAATGGACCAATTAATACACAACATATTAGTGCACTTTAGAAATCACACGCCTGTAGTCGACATTACTGCTCTGTCTAGACAAGCCATTAGCTACAAGCCAGGGAGCAGAGATATCACCTTATAAACAAACTGCACAGGGAAAGGAGTGGAGTCAACACATACTGAGTAACCATTTCTGGTGTATATTAGATAAACTTCCATTTCATATTGATAGAGAACGGGGGTGTTTATTGGTTATTTCTGAAAATAAGAAGCCCTAGTAATAAATGTTCCCTTGCTTAGGATGCAAGTAGTTCTGGGGTTAACACTTATCCAAGCTCTAGGGGTGCGAGAAGATTGCCAGTGAGGGATATACATTGCAAATGCAATCAGACCACCTCGAGCACTTTGCCAGAAATCATTCTGGGTAGTTTGGGATGATGATGATTTAATACAACTTCAGGAAGCAATCTGAAGCGTACACCTGTAGATGTTCGGCAGAGAGCTTTTTAAACACAAACCTTTGTAGTTGAAAAACAAAGTCATTCCACAGCAAACACCCATGTGGGCATAAAAACAGTAACAATGTGGATAACGCCTTCCTGAATCTTTCTAGCTACGTATGATTCTCGCAGTTTGGAAAGCTGATCTGCATAGAAAGACATAGCCATTCCAAATATAAAACAGATATTATTCCCCATGTGTTAGAAATCCCCAGCCTCTATCACTGTTTTGTTCTATATTATGTCTGTCTATTTAGGCACTGACATGGCCAGCAATACTGTATTAGCTGCTTAGACTTCTAAGCATCTTGGAGCACAGACTGTCTCCTGTTTGGACAGCACCAAACACAGGTGTGCAGCAAATTATATTATGTAGCTGTGTCAACACTTGGCTTTTTATCCATATCATTTCTGACTATTTCAGGTGAACAAGGTGCTGGCAGTTTTTCTACCTGATCTTTGCTGAGAGCAACACGAGCTAACACCATGATAATATTGCCTGTGGCGTCCAAGGCCTTATCTATTGTCCTTGCTTTTGCCAGGGAAGCTGCACTGCTGTAGCAGCAGTGAGACATTTTAAGGCTAGTGGGAAGTCAAAGGTGGACATTTTTATCAGACAGTAATTAACTTTTGGGGCAATTTATCAAGAGGCCTGGTAGACTCTGCATCACTTAAGATCTTGAAATCAAGATGGGATGTCCAAAACATATGCTCTTAGTTTAATCCCAAATTAAACACTTGATACATAGGGTTGCCAGGTGTCCAGTTTTCGCCCGGACAGTCCAGTAATTACATCTTCTGTCTGGTAAAAAAAAAAAAAAAACAGAAAATACCGGACATGTAAAATGTCCAGTATTTTCTGTTTTTCTTGGATGGAAGTCTGACAGGGATATTTTTCCCCCTGCTGCATCTGGTGGGGGCGGGGGAGCGGGGGAATTTAAAGGCGCAGCTACCTTTTTTTTTTTTTTTGCTTAACAACTTTGGTCTCCAGTGCATTGTGGTTTTGTTGTTTTTTGTTCAACCAATTTTTTTCCCTGCCATATTTGGGATGTTTTGTGAAGGTATCTGGCAACTCTATTGATACAAGAATGAGTGTGTGAAATTCTATAGTCTCTGTGATGCAGGAGGTCAAACTAGATGAAACAGAGTCCCTTCTGGCCTTAATATCTATACAACTATGAAGTCCTTCCTCGGATCTCCATCCCTTTGTGTCTTTGTTTTTAACATAGGTCCAGCTAAGCAACATGGCTTTGAAGAGAGTGTCTTTTATGTGTCTGCTGTTCATTGCCACATCTGTCATCAGCATCTCTCATGCTCAGAACCCACCGGCCTTCAGACGGAAGCATTTGACCCTATTGGACACCATCGACCACAACAGATGTAATAGTGAAATGAGAAACAAATGGATCGCAATGACTAGAAACGGCTGTAAAAAACTTAACACATTCATTCATGCTCCTGAGGAGATTATCGATGCCACATGCACCATGGGGAAAGTGCATACCCTAAAGGGCCAAGCGTATAAAAAAAGTATCAGTAAATTCAGGGTCACTAATTGCAGACTCTCTGGGGAATATCCTAATGGCTGTGAGTACATGGCAGAAAAGACCGCCTGGAAATATATAGTAATCTCTTGTGATCAGAATAATCAGGCGGTGCATTTTGCAGGGACTCTGAACTGGTAGGAATGAGAAAGTGGGGGAAGGAGCTTATTCCTAATATTTTGGGGTGCTGTTGCCTCTTCTATTGCTAAAGCTTCATTCATACTGTAGCCTAAGCAAATTATTTCGTGACGTAAGGTGCTGGAGCCCTCTACAACAAGGGGGCACTGCTCTCTTATGGGTTTGGTAGTGGTTCTGGAGAGCAGCAAGGAGATGAAGAAAGGAATAATGATGCTTAGCAATTGTATAGCCCTTAACATTTCCAAAGCATTGCACCATTATGGAAATGCAGGGGAGCAGCTGAAAGAGGGAAGCGGGGAGATTAGAGTGGGGGAAGAGGATTGTTGAGAATGGGAAGCAAGATGGTTATAGGGTCTGATCCCAAACTCAGTGAGGTCAATGGACTTTAGATCTGCCCCATAGCGAGAAAGAGCAGGCCTTCTCACGGGTTCAGAGATCAGAGAGGCTCAGATCACTTCCAGCTTTTGAGGCCCCTAGCCATAATAAAAATAAAAAATGACACATGAAAACAAAATAAGGCAACAAAAAAGAGAGAAACGTAATTTGAATATTTTTATTTAGCAAGTGCCTTTTTTAGCCTTTTTCACATCTTATTTGCTTAAATTTGCAGTTCTAAGCTGAGAAAGTGGGTCACATTTTGGTCCGATAGGGATGCACATAAAAACAAGCTGCAAAACTAATCAAATGCCAAAAAATTAATAAGTGCCTAAATTTGAGGCCCCCTCTGAGCTTGAGGCCCAGGCCAACTGGCCCTCCTGCTCCCCGCCCCCAACAGGCCCTGAAAAAGAGAAGTGGCAGGATCTTGAATGGGAATTAGAAAGAGGGCATGTTTACACTAGGAAATTATTTTGAAATAACTCCAGAAATAATAATTTTGAGCTAGCATGTCCACACTATGGGGAAGCCTCGAAATGAGTCAGAGGCAGGCTCTGTTAATGTGGCTGTGCTACCTCAACTTAGAGCCACACGAAGCCCCAGGGAGTAATTAGTTTGAATGACTCTGGGGAGTAGTTATTTTGAAATAGCGGCACAGGAGCGTCCACACTACTGCTATTTCAAAATAGCTATTTCAAAATTAGTATTATTCCTCGTGGAAGGCAGGAGTTATAATTTTAAAATAACCAGCCCATTATTTCAAAATAATAGGCTTGGCAGTGTGGATGCTCTGCTTGTTATTTCGAAATAACTCCCTAGTGTAGACCAGGAGACATGGAGGATGGTGCAGTGGTTAACATGTTAGTCTGGGAGATCCAATTACAATTCCCACTCTGCCATAGACTTCCTGTGTGATCCTGGGCAAATGACTTAGGGCCAGATTTGTATAGGTTTATAGGCACCTACAGATACTTAATAGGTGCCTGGTGTGAGTCTCAAAAATGCCTAGGCCCATAAGACCCAATGGGAGTGTTGATTTGCAAGATTCCTTCACACCTCTATGAAAAAGCCATTGATTTTGCTAGGTTTGAGATCAGCCCCTAGAAGCTTCCCAGTTCCCATCCTCAACATCTTCCTCCCCCAGCATAATTCCCCACCACCCTCTCAGCCACTCTCTTTTATTTCTTTAGGTGGCTAAAGAGCTTTAAAAGTCTAATCCTTAGTATCTTGGTGCCTGTAGCCAGACATGAACCCCCCTGTAACATCCATCTTTGCTTGCCTGGAAGCATACAGGGCACACAGAGCAGTAAAATCAGCATAGTCTTTGAAGCCTTGACAGGAGGCCCGGATATGCTAGCTCACAAGTGTCCCTGGACAACTGTAAGCAGAGATAAGAGGGTGGTCAAACTAATCGCTGACCAAGAGGCTGCCGAGGAGTGTCCTTGACTGAAACCCATATTGATACGATCACACGCTCGTCCGGGGGGGGAGGAATCTCCCGCCCAGCAAAGAATGTCCGGTACTCCTAATTTAGTTATCTCTCTCTTACAAGTGTAAATTATTTGAAACTCCCTTGTAAGAACTGGCGCCACAACGATGGACCAGTACAATTTGGCATCTTAGATAAGAAAGAGGATACGGGCCCCTATGGGTATACAGATGGGTCCAGCAGCACACCCACTCTGAGCGTCGATCTGCCATCTACCTGCTGGCCGGGTTAGGTGTTTGACCTCCCGAGGTTCCACGGGGATGCCCACCTCATATTTGTCTTTCCGAGGAATTGAGGGACCAACCCTGGCATGACCCGCTGGAGTCGAGAGGCACAGAAGGGGGTAAAAATTGTACCTGTATGTGTCCTTTGTTTAAGTATATACATAGTATTAGATCTCTTTAAAGATTAAGCTGTCACTTGGCACCATTATTTCCTATCTTTCTTTTCCTTTGTAACCATTTTAAGATCTGTATTTGCTAGCAGTTAAGAAGTAGAGCAATAGCCATTGTAACTACATGCTTTATAAGCCTTTTTAATAAACCTGTAACTGGTTAAGTTTTAACCTGACTCCTTCAGTTGCTGTAACAGAACCAAGCACTATTTAAAAGAACTCCAGCCTGTCATAAGGGACAGATACAGGCAGAGCTGGGCTTTTGGATCGTGTCGCTTCCAGGGGACAGATCTGTAGGGGCATCTCTCAGCCTTAGGGCTGCCCGCTGCGAAGGGATCATGTATCCCAGCAGTCAAAATCTGAGGTGTAATAAGCTCTCCCTGTAAACTCTGGGGCATCTGTCAGCCTGTTGGCTACCTGCCGTGAAGGGACCCGGTCCTAGCGGTCAAAGACACGGACGTTAAACTTTCAGGCTACGTCTACACTGGCCCCTTTTCCGGAAGGGGCATGTTAATTTCAGCGATCGCAATAGGGAAATCCGCGGGGGATTTAAATATCCCCCACGGCATTTAAATAAAAATGTCCGCCGCTTTTTTCCGGCTTTTAGAAAAGCCGGAAAAGAGCGTCTACACTGGCCCCGATCCTCCGGAAAAAGCGCCCTTCAAAGTAGGAATAAGATCCTCCGGAAAAGGGCGCTTTTTCCGGAGGATCGGGGCCAGTGTAGACGCTCTTTTCCGGCTTTTCTAAAAGCCGGAAAAAAGCGGCGGACATTTTTATTTAAATGCCGCGGGGGATATTTAAATCCCCCGCGGATTTCCCTATTGCGATCGCTGAAATTAACATGCCCCTTCCGGAAAAGGGGCCAGTGTAGACGTAGCCTCAGGGCGCCCGTCGGTCATCCCTAAGGCCACCTGCTGCAACGGGACCTTGTGTCCCAGCAGTTGAAAACTCGGGTGTATAACACACACACACACACTGCCCTGACCATCGGCTGACAGTGCCCAGTTCCTAATGTGTACAACAGGGATAGTAGCACTAGCCTGTCGCACAAGATTGTGTGGTGAGGATGAATTCCTGACAGATTGTGAGGTGTTCAGACACTACAGTTATGGGGGAGGGGCATATAAGGTAGATAGTAGAGTACAGGTTCTGGGGTTTGGGATTGGAGAGGAAGAGCCTAGATGTGAGTGGGGCACAGACACAAGAGGGGGGTTGATGAGGAAGAAGACACACAAGGGGAAGTGGGTGAGGGAGGGACATGTTGTTTCTGCAAATTCTTGTTAATGCGAACTGCTTCCTTACTGCAGGAAAAGGTGCTTTTCTCTTGTCAACTACAAGCAACCTGCAAGCTCCTTGGTGACATTCCTTGCATTCGGGGCAAAGAGGGGAGCTACAGGACAGCATGAGAGTCTCTGCTTTCAGAGATCTGGGCTGGGGAACAGAGCCTGGCCTCTAGTGGGGAAGCCTTGTGAGTGCCTACAGACTGGCTGTTGGTTTTGAACCACCTGGGGGTGGCAGTCAGAGAGGGAGGGTGTGCTCACACATCACCTGGGGGTAGCATGGTCAGAGAGTGGGTGTGTCCACACACCATCTGGGGGTGGCACAAAGCAAGAGTGTGTGTACACACCACCTGGGGTTGGCACAGTCAGAGAGGGAGTGTGTCCACACACCACCTGGAGGTGACATGGTCAGATAGGGTGTCACACACAGAAGATGGTTTTGGTGGACAATCTTTGGTAACTAGAAGCTAACGTGGGAAAAAAACCAGTTTCCACTCTTCCACCCTGTAGCGGTGGCACAGAGAGTGGCTGTGTGTACACAGCACCTGGGGGTAGCACAGAGGGTGAGAGTGTCCACACACCATCTGGGGGTGAAGTATCAGAGGGGTAGCCCTGTTAGTCTGGTTCTGCAAAAGCGACGAGGAGTCTTGTGGCACCTTATAGACTAACAGATGTATTGGAGCACAAGCTTTCGTGGGCAAAGACCACGCATGCATCTGATGAAGTGGGTCTTTGCCCACAAAAGCTTATGCTCCAATACATCTGTTAGTCTATAAGGTGCCACAGGACTCCTCGTCACCTGGGGGGGACACAGTCAGAGCGTGGGTGTGTGTACACACCACCTGGGGGAGACACAGTCAGAGCATGGGTGTGTGTACACACCACCTGGGGGAGACACAGTCAGAGCGAGGGTGTGTACACACACCACCTGGGGGAGACACAGTCAGAGAGTGGGTGTGTGTACACACCACCTGGGGGAGACACAGTCAGAGCGAGGGTGTGTGTACACACCACCTGGGGGAGACACAGTCAGAGCGTGGGTGTGTGTACACACCACCTGGGGGAGACACAGTCAGAGCGAGGGTGTGTACACACACCACCTGGGGGAGACACAGTCAGAGAGGGAGGGTGTGTGTACACACCACCTAGGGGTGGTACAGTCGGAAGGGGGGTGTCTGTCACTCGCACCCCAGGCAGGGGGATCCCTTGGCCCAGCGCGGGGCCAAGACCCTGAGCGATCCAGGGCAGGAGACACGCTGCAGGAGAGGGCGGGGCCTAAGGCAGGCAGCGGAGCCTTGCGGGCGGGGCCCCGTTGCTAAGGTAACCGAACGGGCCTGCCCGCTCACCCGGAAGCGGGCCTCTGAGGCGAAGGGGAGGATGCCGGCCACGGGCCGCTGGGCGGGGGCCTGGCCCTGCCTCCCCACCGCCGCCTGCCTCACCGGGCTGCTGTCCCTGCTGGTGTCCGCGCCCGGCCTGCTGCACAGGGCTCTGGCCGCCGAGCCGCCCGCCCCCTCCGCCTGCTCGTTGCGGCCCGGGCCGGTGCGGGCCGGGGAAGGTGAGGCCAGGAGACCTCCCCGGGTGCGCCGGGATCCCTGCCCCGCCCCCCGGGAACTGCCCCCCCCCCGCCCCCGATCCCCAGAGCCCGCTCCCCATCTGTGCCCGCCTCTGCTGCGGGCCCCCCCCCCCCCCCAATCCTTCGGCTCCTCGCCCGCTCTTGGCTTGGGACCCCCCCATAGGCGTGGTCCCTGCTCCTTCAGTGCACCATCCACTCCACTCCCTCCTGATCACGTGCTGGACACGGCCTTCCCTCCTCGCCCTGGGGCTCATTGCTGTGGAAATCCGCCCACTGGGCAGCTGCGTGGAAGAGCCTCCCAGTGGCCAAGTGATACCTCTCCCCGGGAGCTGGGCGTTTAACCGGTTAACCGATGCGCATCCGCTTGCCGGTTTCTGTTACCGTTAAACTCTTCTTCCCTGGAAGTGCATGCTGGCTGCCATCCCCATGCTGTGGACCCTTAAATGTAAGCCTTATCCTGCAGCAGGCAGCTCCTCAGGAGCTGTGGGCTCCCCCCCCAAATCCTTTCCTCCTTAGTCCTGTCCAACCAAAATGATTAACCGTGTAACCACTAGGGTTTTTAATGGTTACACCGTTTCTGCTTTGTAAACAAAGTTTTATTTCTAGCTGGGATGTCTCTCTCCAGCCAAAGTTACTGTACGGTTGGTGTAATACTTTAGGTAGTTCCTGCCCTGCTCCCTATCTGTGTACCTTCTCTGTCACACACCCCTCCCCAAGATCCCTTCTCATGCTGGGACGCAGTAGCCTCCATGCGGAACTTTCCTAATCTAGGGACCTATCCTAGGTTGCAACATTAACACCTTAGAAGCTGTAATTATGTGTTGTACTGTGAAAGGCAAGTTCCTGAGCTCCAGAATTGTTCTGGTAGAAGGGTGAGGCTAAGATCTCAGAAGTTTCAAGGATCTGCTCTTCTGTTCTTTGTATTCTGCCCCTTTTACTCATGTCCTTAATCCTCATGGTCTGCACCCCCTAGTACTGAATTATTTATGTTGTGCTTCTGCTCTCTTTAACTGACTCTGAAATGTATTCCTGTTACCTTTTCTTTGGTCCTAACTAGTTGTATCATACAATAGGACGTGCTGAGGCACCAAATCCTTTCCATGGTTTGAAAATTGTATGTCTGTAACCTACTGAGTTAAGTTGCAGACTAGTGCTAAAGAAAGAACTGATAAACCCAGGGTCCCTTGGCAATTCTAATGTATGATAGCTTACAAACGTGTGCTGTCAGCAAGCAGGAAATTCTTTTGCTGGTCCAAAAAAGAACTATCAGTACTTATGTCTCATAGTTGAAGTGAAAGAACTAAGATCATAATTAGCTTGATGTGATATTAAGGTATGGTGCCTCCTATCCTGACAAGGCTAAAAGCTCTTTGGCAAGACCAATTCAGGTATTTCCAGGCCATTACACTTTCCCTAATGCTGTTACTGGGCCAAGGACCAAAAACATCCGGTGGTTTCCTAGTTTATTTTCTCCCCCTTTGATCAAACTTAAAATAGTGAACTAAAGCAAACTCACTGCTGATTGTACCTCTCTAAATGGGCTGTCTGCTCAGTTCACAGATTGGTGACCTACATCTTTGTCTATGAAGATCTGACATCCCTGGTATGCAGTGCTGTTATCATCTGGTACTTTGCTGGCAGCTTTGAGAAGAATGTAGGCACAGTAAAGCATTTCTTTTTCACCTGTGCATTTGCCATTTCTTCAGCCTTTTTGTATCTGTTGTTGGAGGCTGTCGTCTCTGGAGTGTCAGAGGTGGAAGATGCCAAAGGATTTATACCAGTTGCTTTTGCCATGTTGGCAGTATCCACTACACGTTCACGGATGAAAAGGGCACCACTCTTTGGGATTAATATTCCCATGGTGCTGGTGCCATGGTTAGTGCTCTGCTTGGCATGGTTTATTCCCCACTCCTCTTTCCTGAGTAATGTATGTGGCCTCATCATCGGGAAAGTCTGTATCCTTTCCAAGAGAGATCTGTTCACAACTGCAAAGAGCATGTGTGGAGCCTGGCTTGGGATGGGGAAGGAGTGGGCGGGGAGGGGAAATGCTAAATTCTGATTGCTTAAACCCACTGGCTTTTTGCTGTGCCGGTTCATGGCTTTCTGTATGCTGCTTAATGACTCTTACCTGATTTGCTTTGGCTCAGAGGGACCCCATCCTGCATTCAGTGTGTACAAGGAACGCAGGACTCACTGGGTCTGAAAACTGAGGATGGGATAACAGATTTTTTTTCTAGCCTTTCTGCCTTGTGCATTCTATAAAGAAGAACCTTGATTTGGTTTTAAAATGCAGCATTTAGTTGCATGTGGAAAGTTAGTTCTGTTCTGCCCTTGCATTGGAAACTTTCCACAGCTTTCCTTAACATGCTGCTAAACTCAGATGGTCTTGGTTACTGCTTCTGTTTGGATCTCCCAGAGTCATTGGTATCTAGACTGGATCAGAAGTTCCCGTTCAGCTTGCTGAAGAGACTACCAGGGCTGAAGTATATTCCAGGGTCTTTAGCAGAGAGAAGAGCCTCCCAGAATAGGAAGTAAGTGCATGAACACCAATAACACTCCTCTTAATCACAGAAGGAGGGTGCCCTTACAATAAGTGGTGGTGCTAAATGACAGGCCATTGTAAAGCATTTTTGCTCCCAACATTCCAATCTCAGTGGACAGAGGAGGATTTTTTTTAAATAGGTTAAACTTCTATGTAGTTGAATAACTGTAATGAGTTCTCCAACACAGAAGTATTTCCCCATGTTTACAGGTATACAAATATACCTGGAATAGTAATACCTCGGACTGTGTTGCTAGATACCCTAAACTGAAACATTCCCTGGCAACACTTGCAAGGGAGACAAAGGGGTTGTCTACGTGAAAAGTTGATATGTGACAAGCTAGGGCAGAGGTGAGCAAGATACAACCAGTGACCTACCGCATCGGGATCCTTTGGTAAGCTCCCTGCTTAACAGTCCTTCTGAGTATTTGGCACTTGTAGGCTTTGTGACTCCCCATTCTTAGGTGAGTTGCACGTGCAGGTTGATCAGTACTCAGCCTGGAGCCTTTGTCTGTTGTGCAGAACATCTCCCTGTATGCCTCCCCTCCTGAGTCACGCCTCCTGTTAACAGCTGCTGTTTCTGGATCCTCTCACTCTTAAATTAAGTATGTTAGTAACTGCCCCTTCCCCCCCCTCCCAGATCAGAACTGCCTATTCTTTTCTTTAGACCTCCAAGATGTGTTGTAAAATCCCATTTAATTAGTTAACCAGTTAAATGTTATGTTTAACTATTTGACCAATTCAGTGGGAGTGAGTGGGGGAGCTGCTCTAGCTCACCTGGGCTGGAGCCCTCCCCCACCCCACTGGGCCAGGCCTGTGGGCAGGGCTTCCTCTGGTGCCACCGGTTAACCGTAACCGGTAAGCATCACCCGATAGAGGGTGATGTTTATTGGATAACCATCTGCAACCCTAGTAACTAGCACTCAGCAGGTGAATAGCTAAAGGAGACGCACCTTAAATTGAGACACCAGGATGCATACAGAATTTTTACCTTCCACTGGCTCCATGCATGCTTGTTCCACAAGACTTTGTCTGTGTATTTTCTCCATTGAGGGACATGGAAATGCCTGTATTGGGTGGCTGACCAACCTGCTTTTATTCAGCTGCTAAGAAGTGGCAGCTGATCTCAGCTTGTCATGAGTGGGTTGACCCTAATCCCTGTTTGGACTGAGTAGTGTAGTCAGGGGAACACTTGTAGAAGTTTGGAAATGCTAGATGTGAACATGCTGTCCTTTTTCTCTCCCCTCTTCTCTTCAGGTTTAATCCAGTGCCAGGGTCATACCCCACCCAGAGCTACTATCACTCGCCTCCAGCCCTTCCTGTGGTTCAGCTGCAGCACCTCAGTGCCCAGAGCCTGGGATCCTGGCACAGCTACACACCAGGGCACATCCACGGCTCCCCCCCTTACCAAACCAGCCCTGCTTTTGGAAAATTCAATGTGCAGGGCCAGTGTGGTGCCTCCCCTGGACACTGCTGCCAACCAGCTGATCCCCATTTGACCCAAGGTGCGTTTCTGCCTGATTCTCGGGTACTCACAGGGATGGAGAATTTGGAGGCCAAGTTTCAGCATGCTTCAGGTTCCCTGGCAGCAAAAATGCCAACAGAGCTTTCAGGAGTCCAGATAGACTGATCATCCAAAGAGGAGCAGAACCCTTCTCCCCTCACAGGCCATTGTGTGAGCAGCTTGCAGTGGAGAGCTGCTGAGAAAGAAGACTGCCTCAAAAGGATTCATCCGATTTTAACTGAGGGTGTTTTGGATGACTGGAATCCACTTGCACGGTCGATGGCAGCCTGTGGTGCAGACTGCTCATAGACATTTTTTCCAATGCTCAGGGGCTTTTTTTATTTATACTCCTTTTTAATTTTGATACTTTTTTATCTTGGCTGGGGGCTGTGACCATTACCTGGTTGTCCTTTATTCTTATGTGGATTTGTGGCTACAGACTTATCTCTTTATACTACAGCTAGAGTCATGGTTACAACAGTCTTGACTCAGTGTAGTGTAGATGGGCATTCATGGTCAAAACACTGAACTAGTTGGGTTTTAACCTGACAACAGAGACTGAAGTTTACAGTTGCAGTATGACCAGGACCCAAATGCTGGGTTTGTGGGGGCCTGCTTGTTCTGTAACTGGCACAAGTTAAAGAGCAGTGTTTAAATGGCGATGGGGAAGAGACAGATGTGTTTTTACTGTTTTGCTTGGACTGGACTGATAAGGGCATTGTTGCAAGCCGTGTGTTGGGACAGCAAGCTGTGTGTTGGGACAGTTTGTGGTTCTTTGTGCATCCATGGGAAAGTTCTGGGGCCTGTGTTATAGAGGAGCACAGATAAGATGATCACAGTGGTCCTTTTTGTCTTCAGAATCCAAGTTGAGATGGCGGGGGCGGGATGAAGTGAACAATATGGTGGCCACGCAGAATAGCAGCTGCTCCATCTGCTAGAGTCTCTAGTTAGCATCAGCCACATGGGCTCCTTTTCCCAGTCATGTTCCCATCACATGGTCTCCAGAGCAGGCACCTACAGTAATTTTTCATACTGCCCACAATGCCAGCTTTGATTCATGAGGCTGTCCTAAATATTTCCAGAAAGGGTGGGTGAATCTTATTTAAGGGATTTAGGATTTTCAAAGGGAGCATGGGGGTAGTCTTAAACTGGTGTATAAAATAATACTTTCTAAGCCTTCAGAGGGGCTTTTAAAAATGGTCTGAATCAAATGGAATTTAACTCTAACCATTCTGAGCAGTATTTGATGAGCTTTTACAATGGTCTTTGGTGCCAGAGTTAGCATCAGAGACAGCTAACATAAGTGGAGTTTGTGGACAGTATCTGCTAGTTACATCAGGGTGCTGGGACTCAAAAGATCTGTGTTCTGGTTCCTAGCTCTGTCACTTCTCACTGTATGACTCTGGATGAAAAGTCCATTCATCTGTTTGTTTCCCCATCTCTAAAATAGGGATAATTTCTGGCTCCTAGCGGGAGATGAAATTTGCTTCATGTTTTAAGGTGTGTTGAAGTACTTAGAAAAGGTGTTTTATGAAATGCAAACTGTCATCATAATTCAGAGTGCCTGACATTGCTTACGCCTTACTCCTTAAAAAATGAGGTTTAAAAGTTATTTTGAAAGACGGGTTTTTTTCGAAATAGGGTATTTCAAAAAAGCGCCCGGATGCCATTATGCAAATGAAGCGTGAGATTTGTAAATTCGTGCTTCATTTGCAATTTCGCTCAGCTGCATTTGCATTTCTCTCTCGAAAGAGGAGTGCAGCGTAGACATACCCTAAGCCACAGGACTACTCATCGTCTTAAGGTTATTGCCATTGAGAGAGGATTGAGGTACAAAATTGGAACCTTGTGCCACTTCTTGCTAATCCAGCCCTGCCCCACATGTGAAAATGGATGTTCCTGGACAGGTGAAGATGATATGACTGATCTCACAATATGTGTGCGCAGGGGCAGCCCTAGGCTCGCTGCCAGCAACTGGTGCCCTAGACGAACCGTGCAATCGGCCCCCCCACTCAGTGTGCAAGCCCCTCAATGATATTGCTCCACCATTTGTCGCCCCCATTTAACTTGGTGCCCTAGGCGACCACCCACTTCGCCTATGTGGACGGGCTGCCCCTGTGTGTGCGCTACTGCTGGAGATGGCTGGTGTTCCAATCTCCTTGGTGAACATCGGTTAGCTGAAGAGCAGAGCAGCAGGGACTGGGAAGCCCCATTGTCAAGTGAGAAGGTAGGGTTGCATCCACGGCACAAAAGGTGCGACCCTAGTGAATGCAGTGTAGGGGTGCCAGGTGTGGTTTTTTTATCATGGATGGAATGATTCCTTCAATGTAAACTATCTCATTCTTTCCTGGGCACACCAGGACGCCTCCTGCCGCTATCTGTGGAGACAGGGCCAGAAAGATGATTATCACCCCTCAAAACAGGGTAGACAGGAGAGGGAGGCAGTGTAGTGGTCCCTGGGCTGCAGTCCAGTTGCTGTCAGGATCAACAGCAGGCAAGTGGGCCATGACGATGCCAACCATAGTGATGGCGTCCAGGGAGCTAATCACCATCCAAATCTGTTGGCAGCAAGGGCTGGTCCTATCATGAGCATCCTGGTAGTACAATCACATGGGAGGGCAGAGGATGGTGGCTGACAGGACTTGCAGTGATGGAGGGTAACACCAGAGGCAGAAGACAGTACCTGGGGCACTGGCTGCATGGGCAGAGAATTCTGGGTACATGTTGCTCCGTCGTTGGTCAGGTGAGGACAGCTCTCAGCAGATGCTACAGTCCATTCAAGTGCATGGGGGGCAGCTGCTGGGAAGAAAACCAAGCAAGCTTTGAAGTTATGGCTGACCATTCGCCTAGCCCCAGAGCAGAACCAGCCCTCTTAGGACCTACAGTAGTTTGTCAAACTTAAACTTGTGGTGTCTGATCTCTAGCTAAGCATTTTCATTTATGCTAATCCAAGCAGTTCTCTTTTTCCAGCTGCATTACTGCACCTGCTGGAAAAACACTCTAAGACCGTTCCCTCCCAAATAAAACATCACAGGGCTACCTGCTCAGCGATCGAGCAGAAGAGTTCACACGGGAATCTCGTTAGTGATGGCTGCAAATCCGTGTTTGCCTCAAGCTCCCTGGAGATGATCCCTCTTATAGGAATTTGCAATATCACTAACTTCTATTTTTTTCAAAAACTCGTGTTTCTTACCCTGGCAAATTGTCTCCTATTTTTCCATGATTTGGACAGATCCTGTCTCCTCCCCCTTCAGCATCCCAGTCACTAGGATATATTCAGCTATATAAAATGGGTGACCTGCATTAGCCAAGTCATTGTTTCTACAGAACAGCTTTTCTCTAAATGGCAATGTCACCAGCACTGGAATTAGTCTCCCCATTTGGATTCACTGCCTTCATGGAGGACTTTGATTCAGCTCCTGTAGGTGCTCTGGGGTAAGGGTCAGCATCAGCATGCAGGGCTTTGAGCCCTGCAATCTGTTCAAATCTCAGTGGGACCTCCTGGTGAGATGTTGGTTTGCTGCAAACCTTTGCTAATCCTCACAGGTCTGGAAGAGAGGTGCCTAAATGCCTTTGCAGTTCTGGCCTTTCTTCCTACCTCACTATAAAGGGAAATTCACAACTCCTCATAGCAAAGGGGTAAGGGACAGAGAATAGGGTCACACAAAGGGAAGAGTATAAGGGAGGAGTGAACGAGGAATCTACTGCACTGCAGGCACAAGGAAATGGGTATAAAGGATCATGTGCTGCATAGGGATGTTAATGGGTGATGCTTACCAAGCAATGGTTAACTAGTACCCAGGGAGCAGCCCTGGCTGTGTTTGGCTGAGGTGAAGGGCTGCTCCAGCCCTGCCAGGCCCCTACATGGGGCTGCCACTTCAGCTTGGCCCCCTAACCACTCCCCAGTTAAACTTAATGTTTAACTTGTTAGCTAGTTAAATGGGATTTTACATACCTAGTGCTGAAGTGTATTTTCTCCCCTCACAGCAGAGTTGCTGGTTGCAAGCTGCACTCTACCATTTTTCCTCACAGGGGAGCCAGAGAATTAAAAGAGGAATTACTTTTAAAAAAAATTTCTCTGAAATCTGTGGTAGCTCAGTGCTTGTGCGTAAATACATAGCCTCTGCTCTTGCTTTCTCTCAAGGGAGTTTTGTCCCTTGGAAGCATTCCTGGCGGATTTTCCACTCTTCCAAAGGGGAAGCCTTCCAGCACAGGTGCCTGGACAATAAATGTAACTTGGACCAACTCCTGTGTGCGTGTCCCCTTTGTCAGCATCCCCTTCGCTGGCTGAGGACAGCTGGCCTCAGTGTCTCTTGCTGAGCCCCCAAGGTCACTTGAGCCGCACTTCCTCCCCTCGCGTGCAACACTTCTTGGGGCAAACGAGTGGAGCTGGAGCCCAGCCCAAACGTCTTACCTGCCAGCACTGCACGCTGGGTCAGCAGGCTAGATAACATTTACAGGCATGCCAAGCAGATCAGGGCTGCAGTTGTGCAATTGCTGCTGGAGGCAGGTGATCGGTTGCATCACCAGGGCCCTAACCCCCACATGCCACCTCTGGTACATGCCTGGCCCTTGTCTCTCTGGAAGCTGAGCCCCAAAGGCATGTAGTGCTTCCCAACTAACAGAAGTGACAGCAGTGCCCCTATCCTCACTGCTCCTTCTGCACCCCCTTTCCCCAGCTGGAGGAGTGACGTCCCAAAGGATTTCCCCTTTATTTCCACCCAGCGTGAAATCTGTACCCACACTTATTTAAAGGCCTAGTACCAGGCGCTCCTCCCTTACCACTATTGGTTTGGAACCAGCACGTGGTCTGTGATGGCACATGGTGACGAGGCTGGGTAAGACGGATGGGTTGAATGGTGAAGGTGAATGGCACTGATTCTGCCAGCTGGATCAAGGCAATGTTGAGGGTACTGGGAAAGCAAGTGTAGCCAAGGTGATGGATGACCCTAGCCACCAACCGCTGGTCCCACCCCTGGGGTGTGTTCCCAGCTGTACGGAATATGCTGAGGGTGCGCTGACAAAAGAAAAGAGAGGGAGGGTTATACAGGGCAAATGCATCACAGAGGACAGCTGATGTCTAGGTTTGGCCGCGTCTCTCAGCTTCCATGGGCCAAAGGCAGGTAAGACAAGAAGAGATGGACTTGCTGTGAAGACACTGGACTGAGACGCTGGAGATCTGTGTTGGATTTCTGGCTCTGCCACAGACACTCTGTCTCTCCCTGGGCAAGTCACTTAGGGTCAGATTTCCAAAGAGGTTGAGGAGCCTCGTGCCCATCAGTTAATCAGAACTGGACACTTCATTCATGGAGATGCTTTGGAAAGACCGTGAGGTGTCTATCTGCGTCTTTAGACAACCCCTTGGAAAATCTGGCCTTTAGACTCTCTGGCCCAGAGCCTCGATGGTATTTTGGCTCCTAACTGGCACTGAAATTGAAAGGAAGAACCTTTTCCAGGGATGGCTCCTCTGTGCTTCAGTTTCTCTCTGTTGATGAAATTTTGTGTTTCAGCCTCTCTATTTTGTCACTAAATACCCCAAGGAAGACACTGCTGTCACTGGGTGTACCGTGCCCAGGGCAATGACCCCTCCATCTCTGCTCAAGCCTCTAGGTCCCAAGCAAGCCACAAGGATCTTTGTGCTCCATATAACCAAGGCCTGACTTACCCAAGCAGGTCATTCTTAGTAAAGACCTAAGACTGGCAGATGAAACAAAGCCAATGATCACCTGTGCTCACTTGAAACAGGCTGGGATGGTACATGGAGTGTCCTAGTTATTCCTCTGGGTAATTAATTACCCCCTTCCCGCCCTGTAATGCCTTTGCAATATCAGTAGGGAATGACATTCCTTGCTTTGCTTCCTGGCCTACGTGCAGATAGACAGCTGCTGCCTTCCATTGCAGGACTGGTAGTGGTGTGAGATCCTTCAAGACAAATGGCTGCATCAGGGTGTGAGATCTATTACCAATGTGGCCCAGAGCAATTCATGTGGCATATTTGCACATCCAACACCTTAAAGCTCCCTGACTGATCTCCACAGCTGGGTCCAGGTATCAGGTATAGAACTTCCTCCCCTTAATTAAAAGGAGCAAGGAAGAGACAGGCTGATGGATTTCCCTGCCATGCACTTGGTGGGGACACAACTCGCCGTGCTCTGCACCCAGTGCTCGGAGATGAGGCTTCCTGCACATGCTGGGTTTCCATGCTCCCACACTGTGGCTTGCCACGGCTACTGTGCACTGGTGTCACCCATGCGTGAGTTCCAATGAGCAATTACCATAATCTAATGGGAATCAGGTGCAACCTGGCGATGCCAGATGCTATACACACAGGCTACGTCTAGACTGGCATGATTTTCCGGAAATGCTTTTTTTCCAGAAAAGCACTTTTTGCGGAAAATCGTCCGTGCCAATCTAGACATAGTTTTGCGCAAAAAAGCCCTGATCGCCATTTTAGCCATCGGGGCTTTTTTGCGTGAAAAGTACTGTGCTGTCTACACTGGCCCTCTTGCGCAAATGATTTGCGCAAGAGGGCTTTTGCCTGAACGGAAGCAGCACAGTATTTCCGCAAGAACACTGACAATCTTACATGAGATCGTCAGTGTTCTTGTGGAAATTCAAGTAGCCAGTGTAGACAGCTGGCAAGTTTTTCCCCAAAAGCACATGCTTTTGCAGAAAAACTTGCCAGTCTAGACACAGCCACACAGACAGAATGAGCCCTTGTCTACACACTCAGATGGCACAGGGTTGCCAGGTTGTTAAAGTAGTTTAGTTAAACTGGATCACAGCCCCGTGTGGACATATTTTCATTTAACTTCATGCAATATTTTTTTTTCCTGAATGAAGTCAAGTCAGAATGAGACGCTATCAAACTGAAATGTAGGCCTGCTCTACATACTAATTTAGATCCAATTAGAGCAACTCCCTGTGCTGCTACTTATTTCAGTTTAAGTGTGGCCTATTTCAGTGCATCTTAAATCAGTTCTTCAATCCATTTAGGGACTTGTCTATATGGCAGAGCCTTTGCTGGGATAGACATGCTCGTGAGGCCCCCTCCTGGAGATACGCCTGCAAAAGTAGTTCTCTCATCATAGCCACACACCTCCCTAACCAACATTAGCTCTTCTCCCAAAGCATGTGTCCCGTTAGGGTTACCAGAAATCCGTTTTTTTCTCGGACATGTCCTCCTTTTCACTTCTTAAATCTCCATCTGGTAGGGTTGCCAGGTGTCTGGTTTTGAACCGGACAGTCCAGTATTTGAGCTTTCTGTTCAGGAAACAAATTGAGAAAATATAAATGTCTGATATTTTCTAAATAGATGTAATGTTGATTGTGATGTAATGTCAAGTCTGTCCGGTATATTTGTTGAAACCATCTGGTAACCCTACTCTGGCCAGGTTTTTCAATATCTAAAAATGTCTGGGATTTTTCTAATGCGGGTCTCGCGGCCACGCTGCAGCACTGGGCCAATCCCAGGATCAAGTAAGCTCTTCTACGGCTGGTTTGAACTGAACAATGAATGTCTGTGTAGCTTTTTGCCCTAGCCTGTGTCTACATTGGCACAATCTTGTGCCAAAGTGGCCGCTTTTGTGCAAAAACATGCTGCCTGTCTACACTGGCGGGGAGTTCTTGCGCAAGAACACTGACGTTCTAATGTGTGAAATCAGTGCTTCTTGCACAAGAACTATGATGCTCCCACTCAGAAATAAGCCCTCTTGCGCAACTGTTCTTGTGCAAGAGGCCAGTATAGGCAGGCAACATGAATTCCTTGCTCAAGAAAACCTGATGGTTAAAATGGCCATTGGAGTTTTATTGCGCAAGAGAGCGTCTACACTGGCACGGATGCTCTTGCGCAAAAGCACATCTCTTGTGCAAAGGCACATGCCAGTGTAGACGCTCTCTTGCGCAAATACTTTAATGCAAGAACTCTTGCGTTAACAAGTATTTGCACAAGATCATGCCAATGTAGACGTAGCCCTAGTGTAATGGAAAGGGTATAAAATCATATCATGCATTACAGCTGGGAGAGCCTTGCTTCACTTAAACTAGTGCAAGCTTGTGTGCAGGCCAGGCCTGGAGACCATCCCTGCCTGAATGATCTTCCAGACAAAGGAGCAGAGAGAGAAAAATGGACACAAACAAGACACCATAACAATGGCCACACTGGGTCAGATCAAAGGTCCATCTAGCTCAATGGTCTGTCTTCTGACAAGTGGCCAATGCCCGGTCCCCCAGAGGGAATGAACAGAACAGGGAATTATCAAGTGATCCCTCCTTTGTCACCCATTCCCAGCCTCTGACTCACAGAGGCTAGGGAAAGCCCTCCCTGCCCATCCTGGCTAATCGCTAGAGATGGACCTGTCCTTCATTCATTCAACTCTCTCTTTTTTGAACCCCCAAAGAACTACGGAGGGTTGGTCTGATTCTGCTTCGCTGGGACTGGCCGAAAGGAGCCTGGGGAAATTTCAGAAGAGGCCAAATCTTCCTGGTGCGCTCTGTGCAGTGGCTGCCGCTGTAGGGCAATAGAGCCCCTTTGGTCATCAAGATGGTAAATGGGGTTTTAGATCCTGGAATGTGGACTTATTGGAATGTGCTAGGAACTCAAGTGGAAGGGGCCGATTGGGCCTTGCCTTCCCCAGCTGGGCCTTCACCCACTGCGCCTGGGTCAGGGTGAGTAACATGGGGGCTACGTCTACACTGGCATGATCTTCCGAAAATGCTTTTAACAGAAAAGTTTTCTGTTAAAAGCATTTTCGGAAAAGCACGTCTAGATTGGCAGGATGCTTTTCCACAAAAGCACTTTTTGCGGAAAAGCGTCCATGGCCAATCTAGACGCAGTTTTCCACAAAAAAGCCCCGATTGCCATTTTCCTGATCGGGGCTTTTTTGAGGAAAACAGCACTGTGCTGTCTACACTGGCCCTTTTGCTCAAATGATTTGCACAAGAGGGCTTTTGCCCGAACGGGAGCAGCTCAGTATTTCTGCAAGAACCCTGATGATCTTACATGAGATCGTCAGTGTTCTTGCGGAAATTCAAATGGCCAGTGTAGACAGCCGGCAAGTTTTTCCACAAAATCAGTTGATTTTGCGGAAAAACTTACCAGTCTAGACACAGCCGGAGAGTTTGCCATGGGGGGGAGGGCATGGCTTCTGCAAAAACAATGGGGTTAGACGTAGCCCCTGGGTGGGGTGCAAGCTTGAGTGGGTGGTTTGGGGGGGACTACTTGTGGGATAGTGGGTACAGCCCTAGCCTGGGACTTGGGGGAGCCAGGTTCAAATCCCTGCCTTACCACACACTCCTGTGTGACTTTGAGCAAGTCAGTCTGTCTTGGGGCCTCAGTTCCCCTCCTGGAGAATGGGATACCGGCTGTGAGGAAAAGCCCGTTAAAGACAGTGAGGTGATGGTGATGGAGCCATCCAAGGCCAGATGTGCTCTTCTCACTGGGGGAGAATCTGTGGGCTCCTCAGCTATTTTTTTACCCTGCCAGGGCTCCCTTACCTCGTCTTCCCAGGGCGGGCTGGTGATGTCTGCTCTCCTTAGCTTCATAGCCAGACAGTCTTTGCCTCCTGGGCAGGGGGTGTCTCTCTTTTTCTGTACTTCAGCCGTCAAAGGGCATTTTTCACATGGACTTTAATGGGAGCAGGAGCAGGTCCTGGTGCATTCCTCAGCCAGAGGCACATTCCACAGCACCTCAGCATGGGCCAGGCCTCGCTGTTCACTCTGCCGCTCTGTGTGCTAAAGGGACAAGGCAGCGGGGAGAGCATGGTGCCTGCTGTGGTACTGAGGGCTTGTTTCTGGTCTAACCCAGGTGGAAACTGCAGGCTGCATTCCAGGCCCGGCTACCTACCGCCAGCCTAAGGACGGCAGAGGGGCAGGGCTAGGGAAACACGCTCACCTCTCGCCAGCACGCTGCCGATGTCCAGGGACATTTCTGCTTTGTCCCAGGTGGCCTGTTAGCTTTGGGCCAATTCATGCGCCACCGTGGCCTGGCTGAGCCTCGCTGCCGTTTCCATGCCACTGCTGAACCACAGCCGGAAGTGCGCCGTGAAGGGCCTCGGGCTGCAGCAGAAGCAGAGGTGGCAACGGCAGGAAAATGGCCGCTGCTCAGCTCTGACCCACTCCCCTTTGGGAACAGATGCCCCCGTTACGCATAATCCACTCTGCCTGCGTCAGAGGTGTGACTCTGGCTGTGGGTGGTACCTGCTAGACCGGGCTGCGGACTTCCTCCCTGCTGAGGCACCTGGCACACTGCAGCCCAAACGTCAAGGGGGATCGACCTGTACGGTGCCAGATGTTCCGGTCTCAGGACTTGGTTGAGACAATCCGCATGTTCCCCAGACAGTGCCATGAAACAACAACCATGCCACGAGCCGCTGCAGGTGCAGAGCGGCCACAGCGCTGGCTGCACATGGCACCTCTCCAACCCGGGCCCCGATGGCGGACAGAGAGCCAGGTTCTCCGAATGGCACCCGCGGGGTCTCTCTGGGCCAGTTTGCAAGAGCCAGTCTAATAATTCCTTTCATCGCCTTCTCCTGTAATGTACTGTACAGCTCTGGCCTTCCATTCCAGTCCCTCTGGCAAATATATTCCTTACAATATATGCCTTGCATGAGAGTGACATTTTCAACAGTACCTAAGTGACTTAGGAACCCACATCCCATTGACTTTTACTGAAACGTCAGATTCTTAGCTATTCACAAAGGCATTTAGGCACCTACCTACGCAAATAGACACCCAGTAGAATTTGCAGAAATTCCTGAACACCTGCACTTGAAATCAATGGGAACTAGGCGCCTAGTGCTTTTGAACATCCTGCTAGTGCCAATCTCCATCTGTAGGTGCTTAAATACCTTTATAAATCTGGTCTCTCATGTCTATGGCTCTTTGCACATAGGAGTCTAAGGGTGCATCTACACAGCACCTTAAACTCAAATAAGATGCACAATTTGCACTTTGCAAATTGCATATTATTTCCAATCTATTTTGAAATAGCTGTGCATCTACACAGTGCCAAATTTTGAAATCACGTGCTATTTCGAGCCATTCCTTATCCTTCGTGCAACAAGATTTACTGGGATGGCAAAATAGCACGCCTGTTATTTCGAAAAATATTTTGAAATAATGGGAGGCTTGTGCAGATGTGGGGTAGCTATTTCGGGATAAAATAGCCATGCAGTGTAGACATATACCCTAAGTCTGGGTAAAATTCTCCTGTCATTTACTTCTGAAAGTTTTACCCGGTAGCAAAATCTCAGGTGTTAAATTAATGTGTGTTCATTTTGTTTTCATTAGTGGTTTTAATCATAATCCATTGTAAGAAGGCTATGCATTGTAATCATTCCTAGGAAGTCTGATTGCTTCTTTCTACATGGTTTGGTGCTTCTTTGCCTGGTGCGCTGAGGGTGAAGGCAGTGACAGAGTGTTTGCAAGCCGTGTCAAGTGTGTCGGAGGGTAGTGGGCAGACACTCTAGATCTAGGATTGTGCTGGGTGAGAGATGCTCTAGGATTTCCTTCCTCTTTCATTTCTGCAGGGTTCTGTGGTAAAAGACTTGTGATTCCTTAACTCTTCGTGCATGAGGTTTCTGATGGGTGGGGAGATTTTCCAGCGAAGGGCACAAACCAAAGCCCTAGAGCCAGGTTTCATACTATGACCCTGGGAGAGTTGAGATCAGGCCTCAGCCTTCCCAACTAGCTATTTCATGTATAATCAGCCAAACCAGAGCCCTGGGCCAAACTCTGGGAAAGTCCAGATGTGATCTTTGTGACACAGCAATACTACACTTCAAGTCCAGTTAAGCTGCCTGGCTACATCTCAGATCCATGCAGTGGATAAGAGGAAGGGGAGTAGGAAAGGAGAGAAAGAAACATGCACCATGTTATTCCCACCTCTAATTTTCCCAGTGTATCCTATCCTCAGTTTGCCAGTGTGCTAGAATATAAGGCCACCAGAGCAGGCTAGTTGACCTGTGTTCATTGTACAGCACCTTGCACGTTATTAGCACGGATCACAAGAGAAAGCGAGCTGGTGCGCAGTGAGCAGAACACGCCTGCAGACTTGAGCAATGATGACTTCTTGTGGTGACAAATGTCTGTGCATTGTGGGTTCGGGAAAGGTGGCTGTTTTCATTAAGGCACTGGTTCTGATCAAAGAAGGATCTGACCCAACACTGGATCAAAGAAGCTCATTTGAGCTTTGGGTTTGGTTCAGGTCATTTTCAGGCCCTTCCGCACCGCACAAAGCAGAAGCTCTGCGATTCTCACCTGCAGCACTTCAGAGCCACACAGATCCCAAAGTCCAGGGGCTCTCAGGAGATTTGCAGCCAGATGGATTAAGCCGGGGAGGCTGTGTCGAGGCTTTGTAAGTCTGCCCACCACTATTGTCAACACAGTGCGGAACTATGGCTGTGTGATGAACCAGCATTGTGACATCAGGGGAGCTGACAGCCTTGCCCGGCCCCTGGGCAAGGTGGGCGGGGCCTTGCGTAGAAGGGGCGGGGCCAGAGCAGTCACCCAGACTGCGCCGCATGGCGATTTAAAGGGCTCCAGGCTCTCAGCTGCCATTCCAGGGTCATTGCCCCCTTTGCCTCTCCCCCCTCTCGTTGGCGGGCCTGTGTGAAGTACGCCAGGCTACTGCACCTACCTCAGTGCCCAGCACAGCCAAGCCCTGGCAGCTTTTGTTCAGTGCACTCCTGCCAAACGCCCCAGCCACCTGCAACAGCGGGAGGAGAGTGAGTTCCAGACGGGCTCCTCTCTGGTGGGACGGGGAAGGATTTCCTTTGGGCTCAGAACACAGTCAGGATTGGTCTTTGGAATAAAATGTACTTGGATGCTCCCTCAACAGCCTTGGAGCCAGAACCTTGGATTTCTCCCCTGCTTGGGCAGCAGCCAGGCTACCTTTCTCCATGCTGTCCCCTGGTGATGGGCCAGGACTATGCGGTGGCATGTGGTAAGAGTTCATGCACCACGGCCCATCCATCCGTGACCTCTTTGTTGAGCCACCAGCAGAGATCCCAGTGAGAGCCCACGGTGAGGCTGGGTTCCATGATGTGAACATGCAGGCCTTTTAGGAACTGGGCACCTGAGCACATCTGAAAGCAGATCTCCACCAACTGGTCTTTCCAGCCAGCTCTCTGTCTGACCCCAGCCCTTTGTGACTTTTCCTCTCCCTGTCTATGGCCCTCGGGGGCGGCCCATCCATATAGGCGAACGAGACTGTCGCCTAGGGAACCAAGTTAAATAGGGCACCAAAGGGTGGCGCAATATCATTGAGGGGTTTGGAGGTGGGGGCGCCAATTGCATGGTTTGCCTAGGGCACCAGTTGCTGGCAGCTAGTCTAGGGCTGCCCCTGAGGGCCCTTGGGCTGTGCCTGCCTGCTCCCACCCAGCAACTGAGCTCTTTAGCTAGCTCCTTATCATGGCTGTTGTGTTCGGACATTACCCTGGGCGCCACTCTGAGCACATCCCCAGGATGTCCTGCATAGTCCCAAGCTCCTATGATGTGTAACCTGGATATCTGGCCTCCCTGGGCTAACCCAGAACAGCTGCTGAACTTAGAGAGCAGGAGCCTTTGACCCAGAATGCCACTCTGGTCTAGCCCGACTCCTGGTTGGAATCTGACACACTTTGGACTCTCCGCAAGAACTTTATTGACTCTCAAACGAATGTCAACTGAGTTTAGAAACTGCGCAACAGTGCAAAAGCCTGTGGACTCTTTCATGAAAGTAGCTGAGGTCAGCCCTGTAAGGCCCCTCTCTCCCAAACCTGGTCACTTTAGTGTTGACCTCAACTGAATCCAACTCTCTGTGCTGTCCCAATGCAAAACCACCTCGTTTGGGCGGGGAAGAGGCAGCCCAGACTTGCACCAACACTCAGCCCCGGTTTATGGACCCATGGGACCCCCGGCCTGTGTTCTCAGTTCATGGATGTCCTATTCCTGGGCCGCTTCGCTCGCCTCCTTAGCAGTACGTTCCAGTAGGCAGTGGAGTTTTGGGAGGAGCTACGTTGCCACCAGAGGTGTGAGGGCAGCATGGGTAGGCAGACCCATGCTAGCTTTAAGCCAGCTAATGCAACTAAAAATAGCTGTGAAGACTCAGAGGCGTGGGCCAGAAACACAGTGCATACTCCATGTTCCAGATAGGCTTGGACCAGGGCAGGCATCCCACGGCTGTGGTCCCTGCTAATTTTAGCCATGCTGGCATGAACCTAGCTAGCATGGGCGTGCCCACCCGGGCTGCTCACACACCGCCCATCACAGTGAGGACAGTGAATAAGGAAAAGTTATTTACTTGTTCCCATAATATAAGAACTAGGGGCCACCAAATTAAACTAATGGGCAGCAGGTTTAAAACAAATACAAGGAAGTGCTTCTTCACACAGCGCATAGTTAATCTGTGGAACTCCTTGCCAGAGGAGGTTGTGAAGGCTAGGACTATAACAGGGTTTAAAACAGAACTAGATATATGCATGGAGGTTAAGTCCATAAATGGCTATTAGCCAGGATGGGTGAGGAATGGTGTCCCTAGCCTTTGTCAGAGGGTGGAGATGGATGGCAGGAGAGAGATCGCTTGATCATTACCTGTTAGATTCACTCCCTCTGGGGCACCTGGCATCGGCCACTGTCGGCGGACAGGGTACTGGGCTAGATGGACCTTTGGTCTGACCTAGTACAGCCGTTCTTATGTTCTTATGACTAAGAGGGTCAAGTGACAGCCTCGTACACATCTGGGCTTTAAAAAGGTAGAGAGTTCAGTATGGGGAGGAACCCCAGGGAGTAAAGCTGGAGTGAATGGGGCTCCCCTGGTTTGACTGCCAGGGTGGTGTAGGGCTGCTCTGCTAACCCCCCTGGGAATCAAACCCATCCACCCCAGCTTTCCTAAGTCCTGCCCTACACCTAAGACTTAGGTCAGCCTAGAGCACCAGGGCACCCCTAGGCCTCCCTTGCTGCTTGCTTAGATACAAAGGGTCTGAAGAGTGACACGAGGTTCTTCTTCCTGTGCAGAGAGTTTTACTGCAGGATAGAAGTGCAAAGGCCAGGAAAGAAAGCAGACGCCAGAGATGCCCAAGGCAATGAGGGTTTGGTGTTTCTTTCTCCTGTAGGACCAGGCCTGTATGTGTACGTGGTAACTTGCCATCTGTCTACACTGGCCCCTTGAATTTCCGGAAAAGCACTGACGATCTACTGTAAAATCATCAGTGCTTTTCCGGAAAAACTATGCTGCTCCCGTTCGGGCAAAAGTCCTTTTCCGGAAAACTGTTCCAGAAAAGGGCCAGTGTAGACAGCACAGTAGTCTTTTCCGCAAAAAAGCCCCGATCGCGAAAATGACGATTGGGGCTTTTGTGCGGAAAAGCGCGTCTACATTGGCACGGACGCTTTTCCAGAAAAAGTGCTTTTCCGGAAAAGCATCCTGCCAATGTAGACGTGCTTTTTCCAGAAATACTTATAACAGAAAACTGTTCCGTTTTGAGCATTTCCAGAAAATCATGCCAGTGTAGACGTAGGCATGCAGTCTATACGAATTTGTTGTCTCTTCTACTTAGATTGTCAGCTCTTTGGGGCAGGGTGGTCTTTTGGCTCTCTGTTTGGACAGCCCCCAGCCCCCTGGGCTCCTCGGAGGCTCCTTGACCCTCTATTTATCGTACAAGCATACAAGTAAACAATAATTACTTCTTTCAATGGCTACATTGTGCTAGCTAACTGTCACCTTTGCTCAGAGGCATGTTCTCGCTCAGAGATGATCTCTGAGAAGTCATTCGAAGAATCAGGAACAGCGAAATGACTGGTTCCTAGAACTAGTTTTGCCTTCCCTTGGCAGATTCTTCCTCCATAGCACATGGCCTTGTACCGTAATTGCTGTCACGGGGATTACTGTAGCTGGTGGATTTGCCTTGACATTCATGTCAATGCCCATTTGTTATGTTCCTCTTTTCTGTCAATGGAGAGAGCGGCGTACTTCCCTCTGCATTCAGAGCTCAGAGGAGTGCACAGATAAACCCAGTGTTGCCAACTCTAGCAGTTTGATCTTGCTATATTCGGGGGTTTTATCTAACCCCTGCCACCCAGCTGCTGGAATTAAGAGACCGCATCCTCCCAGAGCTGAAGTGGTTCAGTGTCCATATTGCTCTTTGTGGCGGGGGAGGTAACCCCAACTCTGCACCTTGTCGGGGGGGAGACCAGAGAATCTGGCCCAGAGATCAAGAAAGTGGGTGTCAGTGACATGATCAGCGCACCGGGGAACAGTCCCAAGGGGTCTTCTGTGTCTGCACCCCCTTCTCTTCATGGGCTGCATCGCTGGCGCTCCCATTGATTTAGGAGAGGACAGCTGACGTTTCTGTGCTGCTGCTGCCTGTCTTGACTGTATCGTGGCAGACGAGTCGGGAGGAGAATTCCCGAGCTCCTGTGATGCAGATTTAATGACTGTAAAAGGGGCTTTTCTGCCCTTTGCATGTGCAACAGTGCATGAGATTTGCACATGCATTTGCCACAGTTGCGTATGCAAATCCTGCTGCCACTTGCCATTTAGACACATAAGTTGCTATCTGCGCGTGAAGCTGTCTGAGTGCATGTTGCACTAAGCCTCACACGTGGTACCCCCCAAATCCCAGCTCCAGGCCCCCCACCCCGACATGCATCTTCCCAACATCCCTCATTGTTCCTCCAACATCCCTCCACACAGCCTGCTCTCAACCATCTCCCCTCTCACAAACAATACAAAACCAAGCAATAAACACAAACTAATGCTTACGAGAGATGTAAAATCCTGTTTAATTAGTTAACCCGTTAAATGTTTAAGTTTAACTGGCTAACTGATTAAATGGGGATAGGTGGGGGAGTGTGCCCACCCCCACCCCCATCCCCCCACAACTGGGCTAGAGCAACCATGCGTGGGGCCAGAAGGAGCAGCAGGGTGGGGGCTGTTGGCTCCCAGCCCACATGGGCTGGGATGCCGATTCCTAGCCCACACAGGCTGGGAACTGGTAGTCCTGTGGGGCAGTGGCAGCCCTCTGCCTGCGGCAGGCCACGGATGGGTAGCTGCTCATGGGTAGTGGCTAACCATTACCCAGTAAGCATAACCCATTAAGGTTAACTGGTGATCCATTCACGTCCTTAACACTTACCAAGACTGTCCTCTGTTATCACAATTAGTTATTACAAAAACTTTGTCAGGGATATTAAAGTTTAGTGCCACCTGTGGTGTCTCTAGATCTCAAAGGAAGTTGATATCATTACCCCCATTTCACAAGTGCTGAAACTAATTAGATATAAGGTTGAAAGCAACTTGCCCAGGGTCACCCAGCCAAGCAGTGTCAGAGCTGGGAATGCAACCCAATTCTGCTGAGCCCCAGTCCAGTACCCTAGGCCAGTGTTTCTCAACCGTTTTTTATAAAGTACCCCCTTTAAAAAAAATAAAATTCGAAGTACCCCTAGTGCAGTGGTCCCCAACCTTTTTAGGTTGTCGGGCGCCAGGGGGCGTGGCCGTTTGCCCGCCGGGCGCCAGGGGGCGGGGCCCGGGGGCGCCCCCCCCATCCATGCACCCGGGGGCCGGGCCCCACCTAGCCGCGCGCCCGGGGGCGGGGCCCCCCCATAGCTGCGCGCCCGGGGGCAGGGTCCCCTCCAAGGGCCGCGCGCCCGGAGCCAGCGCTCCCCCTCCCCCCCCGCCGAGTGCCGAGCGCCCGAAACTGGCGCTCCCCCTCCCCCCCGCCAAGTGCCGAGTGCTGAGTGCCCGGAGCCGGCGCTCCCCCCCTCCCGCCGAGTGCCACGCGCCCGGGGCCGGCGCTCCCCCCCGCCGAGTGCCGCGCGCCCGGGACCGGCGCTCCCCCCACCAAGCACGCTCTCCCCGCAAGCGCCCGTGCGCCATGTGCCCGGGGCCAGGCCAGCCCCGAGCACCTGGCGGGCGCACTGAAATGCTCCCGCGGGCGCCATGGCGCCCGCAGGCACCGTGTTGGGGACCACGGCCCTAGTGCCTACAGTTTTCAGACACACACACAAGTTTTTTCTGCCATTGCAACACATTTGTTTAAACAACTTAATCGTAGCCAGGCAGGTGATGACATTTTTGGGTATAAAAAGTACAAAAATAATAAAGGGCTGTAAAACTTACAACAAAAATTCAGTTTTCTCCAATTTTCAGTGGTGTTGATGTACCCCCCAGACTTCTCTCGAGTACCCCTAAGGGTACTTGTACCGCTGGTTGAGAAACACTGCCCTAGGCTGCACTGCCTTCCCTTGAATTAATCTTTGGCTGTTAGAGAGCAGGATGAGAACTAATGTGCTGGGCACACTATCTCCCATCTGGCAGGCAGGAGGGGTTTTTACACCATCTTCTGAGGCATCTGGTGTGCCCACTGTGAGAGACAGGCCACTGGAGAAGATAGCCTTTGGGTTCTGAGGCAGTCTGGCAATTCCTGTGTTCCCCCCAAAGTTTTCTGAGCCACTCTCCAAGGCTGTCCCTGGAGCACCTGGGTGAGTGCACAGGGAGAAGCCTCCTGCATGTGCACGAGCAGGTGCGGAAAGTCAGGCCCCCGAGCTCTGCTAGCAGCAAGAAAACCAAGCCACGCTGGGTGTGTCAGCGGGTACCAGCAATCAGCCCAGCACAAGCCTGATGCCCACAGGACTGCCGGGGTGACATGACGATGAAATGACATGGTGGGATTGATAATGACACCTGCTCATGTGCTATCAAATCGCCCCACGTTCTGGCCTCATTGGCACTAATGGACTCATGGCAGGGGTTCTAGTCTGACCCCGGATGGTCACCTGAGCTCCTGTCCCTTTCCAGGAACATCACAGGCTGCCTGTGGTGCCCAGAGGGCTGGTGCCTAGGACAGCGAGTATCGAGGACAGCGCTGAATGGGGAAATTAAAACCTCTCCCACGCGTGAGATAAGCACGCTCCATTCACGGAACAGGGAGGGTGAGTTGCTGGCCTCATGGAGCAGAGGAACACCAGGCAAACACACAGAGGACTCTGTCGGGAGGCGGGGGGCAGAGCCCCAGAGTGCATTGCCTAATGTCGATGTCAGCTCATAAGCCAACCTGGGGTTTGGAGGAGCAATTGCTTGGTCTCCCCTTGCCCCTGGGGGTGGGAAGCTGGCTAGTGGTAGAACAGGAGTAGGGGCTTCTCGCCCTGACTCCATCAACGCCTCACTTGATGGCTCCCGTGTCACAGTTTGGGATGTAAGATCCCACTTAATTGGTTAACCAGTTAAACGAGGGCTGCAGCGCCCCTATCCACAGCAGGCCCCACAGTGGGCTGCTCCAGCCGCTACTGGGTAACCGTAACCGGCAAGCCTCGCCCATTAAGGATGAGGCTTACCAGCTAGCTGGTTAACCATTAACATCCCTAGTCCCAATTAGCTAGCGAAGTGCTTTGAGGTCACCAGACGAAAGGCCCCATTCCTCTTCCTCGCTCCCAGCTCCTCCCCCCCACCACTCCCTGCACCCTGTTCCCGCCCCAAAATAGCGAACGCTTTGCCAACAACTGGGATCCCAGTTTGCTCCCCCTCCACGCACACCTGCGCTAGAATGGTAGGCCGTGCCGAGCCAGCCAGCGCTGTGGCCGGCCCAGAGGGGAGCACGGAGCCTGTCCTGGGGCCAGAGTGTTCAGTCGTGCACATGCAGCCGGGGCAGGACTCCCAGCTTGCATGGCAGATCCTGGGGAGTGAAGGCAGCTCGGCACAGCGGAACCCAGCCGGGCAGGCCGGCAGCAGCAAGCCAATATGGCCAGGGGAGAAGGAGAGGTGGGGGCTGTCTGGGAGGCAGGGGAGACTTTGGGCAAGAAGCTTGGACTCCGCTGCCGGTGCTGGGTTCAAGAAATGGCTGCCGAGCCGATGGCCTGGGCGTGTTGCTGGGGGATCGCTGCCAGGCTTTGCCAGGCCTAGATGGTACATGTGACCTCAGCCCTTGCCCAGATTGCCAGCTCGGGCCAGTCAGGCCTGCTGGAAGGGGAGGTGAAGTGACAGACACTAGCTACTCCAAAGGCCCCCTCAGGCGTCAGCTGTGAGGTGCCGCGTTGGCGGGGGCAGCAGGCAGCTGACACAGAGGGCCCAGCAGACAGGGGCTTATCCCAGGGCCAGCCCCCTGTGGTGCACATAAAGAGGGAGGCAGCGTTAGAGGGACTCTGAGGAACGGGATTCTGCTGCTGAGCCCTGCCTGGGTCCAGCGGGAGACCTCGTGCTGGTAGGGTTGCCAGGTGTCCGGTTTTCTACCGGACAGTCCGGTATTTGCACTGTCTGTCTGGTAGAAAAATTCAGAAAATACCGGACACGTGCAATGTCCGGTATTTTCTGAATTTCCGGCTGGGCGCCGGACGGAAGCCGGGCGGGGGTGGAGGAGCGACTGGGAGGGGGGGGCGCGATTGGTGCTGGGAGCCTGTGGTCACGTGCAAAAGCCGGGTGGGGCAGGGACTGGGACTCCCAGCCCTGCCCCCCGCCTGGCTTCAGCTCACAACTAAACGGAGCACCTGCCGGGGGAGCAGCCCCTTGGACTCCGGCTGCAGCCAGTGGCTGCAACCCCCCCCCCCCGCCAGTTCTGTTTCCCACCCCCCCCCCGGTCCTCCTCCCTCCTGGCCAGCGCTGCGGCCCTCAACTCCCCCAAGCTCTGCTTCCTGCCCCCCCCCCCAGCCAGCCCCGCAGTCCCTGACCCCCCCAACTCTGCTTCTCGCCCCCCCTCCTTCCTGCTTCCCGCCCTGCCCCCTTCCTGGCCAGCCCTGCCCCCCTCCTGGCCAGTCCCTCCCCGCTCAAGTGTGTCCGTTTTTTTGGCAGGTTCTACCTGGTAACCCTACATGCTGGTGCTGGAGGTAGCCAAGCTGAACTGAGCCGGCCCGGGGCAGGAATCTGGTGCCACCCAACCTTGGAAGTAGCTCGGTGGGCTGACAATGGAGAAGGGGGGTGGCTGACCGTGCCTGGTCCTTGCTGATGTCACAGCCATTGCGTGCGTGCCTGGGGCACAGGCTGAGAAGGCTGTTTATGTGCAGAGGCCTTCACTCCCCAAGGATCCTGCTCCCAGCTAGATTTATCTGCCTGGTAGCTCCTGTGCCCTTCACCTCGACCCCCACCCACTGGCAGGGAATCAGCAGCCAGAGCAGCCCGGGCTACACCTTGTGAGCTGGAAACAAGATGGTTCTTCAGCCAGTTAACCCAGGTCTGCCCCTTCCCTCTGTTTGCTGGGCCACGTTTCTGCAGGAATCTCTGCTCTCTACATGGGAAGCACTCCCCAGGTCTCCTAGGGCCTCTGCCCCCTCACATACATTATAAAAAGTATTTCCCTCCATGCATTATGCAAAATGTTTCCTCAGAGGCTCTCTGTCCCCCCAGTGCATTATGGGAAACACTCCCCCAGCCTCAGTGGGTCCCTGACTGGTCCCCAATACTCTACAGGAAATGTATCCCTAAGCTTTGGGGCTGGGGCTCTGTTTACCCCAGTGCATTGTGGGAAACATCCTCTTTGGTCCAGGAGCCATACGGGGGGTTCTGGCTGAGGCCTTCCCCATGCCTGAGGTGTTTAGGGGAGAGGGCTGTTTAAGGAGCTGTGGCGGTCCCCTCCCAAGCAGCGCGCAGCTCCACGGCACTAGGGCGAAGCTCAGCCCTGTGACAGGCTCCAGTGAAGAAGGGACTGGGAGCCAGTCCCTGCCTGGTAATGACCAGACACATTGCCAAGGTGCTGCAAGATGCAGCTGCGCCTCGGGGCTACCCCTCTGCAATACACTCCCTGTGGGCCCATGGAGGGAGCCGCCGAGGGAGGTATGTGCGGGAAACGTGCCAACTGCACAGCGAGTTAAAAATAGGAAGGAAAGAGCCACTTGGATAGTCATGTGGCTAAAGCCGGGGCGTGTATGAGACCCAGGTGTGAACCCTCACCCCGTTCTCCCACCCAAAGCACACAGGCGCTGTGAGCGCCAAGGCTGGGGACGGCACTGAGCCCTGGGAGGAGAAGCCTCATGTTCCGCAACAAGGACCAGTTGAGGGGTGGAAGGGACCTTCAGCCACTGGGGAGGCGTGCCGGGGCAAGAGGAAGCCACCAAGGCACTGAGGAGGGTGCGGTGGGATCCTCTCTCCCCAACTCGGGGAAGGAAGAACAGCAAGGAGCTCACGATCTCACGATCGGGGAGGAGGTTCTCAGCTATGCCCGTCCCGCCAGTGTCCTCAGCCCCTCACACCTTCCCCCATGTGCTTTCCAGGGCTGGTCGGAGGTGCACAAGGAGACAAAGCCATGGTGACATAACTCCTGCAGCATGGAGGGTAGATTTCTCTCAGCGTATTCCGTTTCCCAGCCCTCCTGCCAGCTAGGTAGGAAACCCGATACCCCTTTGCATGCTCAATCCTTCCTTTGTCTGCACAGGCCGGGGACTGGCCGAGGCACCCGGCTTCATTCCAGCATCAGGCCAGTTGGTTGGGTTCCTCCTGTGGCAGAGCTCCGATCTCCCAGGCACTCTGTTGAGTGGTAGAGTTACCCCCCACCCCCACAGATGTAACCTGTCATTACTGCAGGTGCAATTCTCAACATGCCATGTGTCAGCCTGGGCATCAGAGCAGGAAGTCTACAGGGAGAGAGGATTAGGAACAGCAGTGATTTAGATAAACGCTGTGTCAATAACACAGCAGAGCTGCCAGGTTCTCAGTGAGAGGCCTGCAGAGGGGTGGAAGGCAGGACTGGGCAGCAGGAGGGTTGCCCCTTGTAAGAGACAGAAACATGGGACATCTGGGATGATTCTGAGCCCATACGCTGGACAGCTGGCAGCATTTGCTGAGCCCCTCCTGACAGATTTCCCCAGGACTCAAAGAAGGATGATCCTGGGAAAACCTGAATAGGTAGCAACCCTAAATGGGAGTGCAGGGATTTTGGGGGAGTCCAGGAGGCCTGTGGACAGGGGCCATCTGAAAAGGGTGCTGAAAAGAAATCTTGCAAGACCCCGGGTGAGCTCTCAAGGTGGGAGAGAAGAAGAAAATCTGCTTAGCGGGTAGTGTGAGGAGGTCAGTGGGGGGGAGGAGACAAGGCCCAGGAAGGTCTGTGGAGGGGCCGGGGCTGAAGAGGTGGGGAGGAGGAAAAGGCCTACGTACAGGCAGTTGGCACCCTCTTGTGATAGTGGTTAGTAACAATTGCTGCGACTGCCAGTCATCACTATATCCTGCCTCTCTTAAGCCCTGCAGTGTGCGACAGAGAAGACTCACCCTTAACATGGCAGGGAATGCTATGACAGACTCTGCTTGCCTGGAGCCCTCTGCCAACAGCCCTTCCAGCCCCACAGCTGTTGTCCAGCTCTCCGGACACATCGGTTGCGTCTAGACTGGCATGATTTTGCGGAAATACTTTTAACGGAAAAGTGTTTCAGTTAAAAGTATTTCCGCAAAAGTGCGTCTAGATTGGCACGGATGCTTTTGTGCAAAAAATGCTTTTGCGCAAAAGCATCCATGGCCCATCTTGACGTGATTTTGCGCAAGAATCCCCGATCGCCATTTTAGCCATCGGGGCTTTTTTGCACAAAACAGTTCTTCCCTGTCTACACTGGCCCTCTTGCGCAAGTATTCTTGCGCAAGAGGGCTTTTTCCCGAGCAGGAGCGTGAAAGTGTTTGCGCAAGAAGCACTGATTTTGTACATTACAAAGTCAGTGTTCTTGCGCAAATTCAAGCAGCCAGTGTAGACAGCTGGCAAGTTTTTGTGCAAAAGCAAGTGCTTTTGCACAAAATCTTGCCAATCTAGACACACCCATCAAGTTTAGTTCCATGTCCCTTCCAAAGAGAACAGAGAGGCCAATAAATTGAACTCAGATGCGCCCCTTTCCTGGACTCACTCCTCCAGACACTCCAGCCCTTTGGCTCCGCCAGGGAGTCCTCACACTTTCTCCCTGGAGGCCCACGACCAAATTTCAACAGTCCCTCTCTCCTTTCCCTCAGGACGTTTTTTGTACTACCTTTTCCAGTGGCTGGGAGGGGAACACAGTCCCTCCCTACTCCAGGGACCCTGTAATGAGCAGCTAAGGCAGTGGTCCCCAACCTTTTTAGGTTGTCGGGCGCCAGGGGGCGTGGCCGTTTGCCCGCCGGGCGCCAGGGGGCGGGAACCGGGGACGGCCCCCCCACCCACCCGCCCCGCCCCCCCCCATAGCTGCGCACCCGGGGGCAGGGCCCCCTCCAAGGGCCGCACGCCCGGGGCCGGCGCTCCCCCCCCCCTCCCGCCAAGTGCCACGTGCCCGGAGCCGGCGCTCCCCCCCCCTCCCGCCGAGTGCCGCGCGCCCGGAGCCGGCGCTCCCCCCCCTCCCGCCGAGTGCCGAGCGCCCGGCGCTCTCCCCGCCAAGCGCGCTCCCCCCCGCAAGCGCCCGTGCGCCATGTGCCCGGGGCCAGGCCAGCCCCGAGCACCTGGCGGGCGCATTGAAATGCCCCCGCGGGCACCATGTTGGGGACCACGGAGCTAAGGGTTGCTTTCAGATTCCTCACTGCTTTCTTAGACTTCTACTACCTTGGCCTTCCCTCAGGCCTTTTCCCTTAGCTCCTTCTTGGGCTTACTGTACCTTGCCCCTCCCTAGACCCTTCCATCACTCTTTACTAATCAGGCAGGACTCGCATAATTCTTTCCCTTCACCCTCTTTCTTATCTGGGCTTCCTCACTTTATGCTCACTATCCAGCTGGTTTCATCTTCACTTGGGCCTGGCCCATGCTCCTGATGCAGTCAGGTGCTTTAATTGAGCTCATGGGCTCCAGTTAATCCTCATAGGCTGTGTCTAGACTGGCCAGTTTTTCCAGAAAATCAGCCACTTTTCCGGAAAAACTTGCCAGCTGTCTACACTGGCCGCTTGAATTTCCACAAAAGCACTGACTTCCTACTGTAAGAAATCAGTGCTTCTTGAGGAAATACTATTCTGCTCCCATTCAGGCAAAAGTCCCTTTTGCGCAAAGCTTTTGAGCAAAAGGGCCAGTGTAGACAGCTCAGATTTGTTTTCTGCAAAAAAGCCCCAATTGCGAAAATGGTGATCAGGGCTTTTTTGCGGAAAAGTGCGTCTAGATTGGCACGGAAGCTTTTCCGCAAAAAGTGCTTTTGTGGGAAAGCGTCCGTGCCAATCTAGAGGCTCTGTTCTGAAAATGCTTTTAACTGAAAACTTTTCCGTTAAAAGCATTTCTGGAAAATCATGCCAATCTAGACGCAGCCATAGTGCGTGCGCTATATAGTGCTTGCATCCACCTTTTTGCAGCAGTGAGTTCCACAGGATGATTATCTGCATTGTGATGTAGTTATTGGTAATGACTTTGGTTTTACAGATCACCTAGATGCCTCAACCAAGATCAGGGCCCCTTACGGTAGGTGCTGTATAAACACTTAGTTAGGGATAGTGCCTGCCTCTACGTAAATAGATACATGGTGGGAGAAAGAAAGGCTGGGACAAAGACAGGCAGCACTGTGAGGGCAAATATGTGGGGCTGAGGTAAACTGGAGGAGCCTCACTGAAATCAGTGGCGGCATGGCCCAGTTTAAACAGGATATGACGGTGGAGTGGAGGGAATGGCAATAGGGTTGCCAGGTGTCCGGTTTTGAACCGGACAGTCCAGTATTTGAGCTTTCGGTCCAGGAAACAAATTGAGAAAATACTGGACATATAAATGTCCAATATTTTCTAATTAAGTAAGTTTTATTATTATCATGAGTATCAGTTCATAGTTGCATACTGCCTGGCTGGTAGACAGGCTCACGCTGGCGGTGGTGGGGCAGGATGAAATCCCCGGGGCTGGACTTGCCCGTGCGCCCCACTAGGACCATGTGCAGGACAGGCAGCAGCCTGGGATCTGCGTGCGCCCAGGCCAGCCCTGCACTCCGCCGGTCAGTTCGTCCCCCTCCCTACTTCCCCCCCCGGGCCAGCCCCACTCCCCTCGATCCCCTCCTGGCCAGCCCTGCTTCCTGCCAGCTGGTCCCCCCTCCCCTTCCGATCTCTCCCGGCTAGCCCCGCTCCCCGCCAGCCAGTTCCCCTGCGACCAGCCCCGCTCCCCTCCCGGCCGGTCTCCCACACCCTATCTGAGATCAAGTGTGTCTGGTATTTTTTTTTAAACCTTCTGGTTACCCTAAATGGCCAGCAGGACTCTGCGGTGCCACCCTCGTGAAGCTATGGTTACTCAACGCACAGGTCTGAGCCTGTAATCCGGACTCCAGCTTCCAACCATGACTTGTGCTCTGGGGAGGCCTCGTTTTCAGGTGGCCAAAATGAGACGTCTCGCAGGGGCCTGATTTTCTGAAAAATCCCCTTTGCTGAGGCACACCCTGGCCACCTGACCTGAACCCGACAGGACTCCACGGCAGGCGTTGGGCGGGAAACCCCAAACCCTGTCTGGTGTGGGTCGGGTCGGCCCTCTGTCCTCCAGTGGCCGCGTGCCCCACTCTTGCCGGCCACAGCCATCTTGCTGCACTGTGTGTGTGGCACCCACCCACGCACCTAGTGTAGTTCACTTGTGCAGAGGAGGGAGAGCTCTTAGGAGCCACGGTGCCTCTTGCTGTGCAGCACACGTGGGCCAGCATGGGCAGAAGAGGGGCACGCAGCCATGGGGGGCAGGTGGGGGACACGCAGCTACGGTTGCACTATCACCACAGGTGGGAGGTGGCAGGGGCAGTGTCACTCAGGTTCCAGGCGCAGCCTCAGGCTGGGTGGCCAAACAGTTCAACCCACTCAAGTGGGGTGGGCTTGGATCTGGTTTGGGTCTATAAATCAGGCCCAAGCAGATCGGTAGCCTGAAAGTGGGTACCCCAAAAATGGAGGCCTTCAAATTGCTGGTCACTTTTGGAAATCTTGGCCATTTCAAAATGCCCGATTCCCTGGCTGTTCTGGGCCCAGAGGCCCTTACCTAGAAAATACTGCAGCACTGTGAAGACTGATGCTATCAGCGCGAGCAGGATCAATCCACTGAGCAGCTCAATGCAGCAGGAGCAGCAACGTGGGCACCTCTTCTTGGGCTATGGAAACAGCCACCAAACGGTCTGGTTTGTTCACGCTGCAGATAACAACCTTGCCCCAGGCCCTGATGAAGGCAACACCACAGCCAGGCTGGACGTCCACCCTCTTCCAGCTAAGGGTCTGAGCAAGGCACTGAGCTCCATGCACTCCCTGGGCGCAAGGCCGGGTGAGCTAGGACCGAGACACAGGCAATCAAGCCTGAGTCTCGTTCCCTCTTGCTCTGTTCCTCAGTGTCCCAAATTGGCCCACTCCTTTAAAGTGCTAACTCTTTGGGGCGGCAACATTCTGTGTGTTTTACAGCACCATGCACATGGGGGTCTCCCGCCTGCCTAAGCTCTCTGGGTGCTTTTGCAATAGAAATAATGAACGATGGCAGGAAGACGGGATCTTTCCTGGACGGCACAGGAGAGGAAGCTGGGGGGTTAGTTACATAGGACCTATTTTGGGGAACTTCTAGGTCACCATTCACTTTTGGGGAACTTTACCTTTCTGTAGAGGAACCGTTGCCTGCTGGTGTTTTCTGGACTCTCCAGGGAAGCCATCCAGGACTCAGCTAGGGAAAGGTTTGAAGTGTTCCTATGCAGTTTGCAGCAGCCATGCCACACACCTTTCTGACTCCTTCCTCCCCAGGAACAGCCAACCTCCACAACAACCACAGTATCCTCATTCGAACCCCATCTTTATTTTCATGGTAGAACATCACCATGAGAGGTTAAAAATTATTGCCCACCTCTGCCTTGCCTTTCAAGCGCTGAAGGTCTTTTTGAATGGCAACATGGCAAAGTGTTTTGCCTAAGGGCTACATTAATCATTTAAGTTACTGGATGTTCAATAAAATATTAATCATTCCTGTTATCATGAATCACAACACTAACGTACAACGGGCATGTGTCTGCAATTGGGATGAAAGCCATGGCCATACCCTCCAATTTGTGCAGACTACAGCGAGAAACAGGCACTGTCCCAAACTGCTTACAGTCTAAATGGACAAGACAGGCAAAGGAGGTATTGGACCCATTTTACAGCTGGGGAACTGAGGCCCAGAGGGACTGAGGGTATGTGCCTACACTCTATACTAAGCCCCAAGTCTGACTCCTAAGCCCCTCTTCTATCCACACAAAAATCAGTCTGCCTTGGGTCAGCAAGCACTCAGAAACTGAGTCCTAGGACCCACTGGGGGGTGGGTCAGAGCCTAAGTCTCATTTGGTCTTGGGTCTGAGGCCTGTCATTTTGCAGTGTTGATGCAGATCAAGCCGCAGACCCCTGTCAGAAGGTCTGCAAGGTTGGGAGACCAGGTCCAACTATGGTAAATTCAGGCTCACAATGAAGGATTGTGCAGGCTTGGAAACACCATGTCTGCAAGCCTGGTTCCCCTGGACCTGCGTTTACAAAGCAGTGCAGAGCGCAGACAAACCCTTAGTGACTTGCCCAGTTGCCCAGGGAGTCCCAAAAGCTCTACCCAAAAGACAAATTAGCTGAAGGGTATAAGATCCCACAAAGGTAGGGATGGATTGCAAGGAGCACAGTCCGGTCCCATGTACGTTACACGGACTTAGATTTGCTTTCTCTCTAACAAAAACAACCAGCAGTCCGGTGGCACTTTGAAGACTAACACATTTATTTGGGCATTAGGGCATAAGCTTTTTTAACCTCAACTCACGTCCTCAAGAGAAAAGAAGAGAAAAAGGGGAGGCAGGGCTGGCCCACAACATTTTGGCATCTGAGGCAAGGAGCTCAAATGATGCCCCATGCCACCTTTTCTCCTGCCTGCCTGTTATATGTCTCTTGTGCCCTCCTTTATCCAGCACAGCACTCCACCATCTCTGTGCATCTAGAGCAGAGAGAATACAGATGCACCAGCAGCAGACACAATTTTCTACACTCTGGGTCCTAGTGGCGCCTCCCCTGCCCCACAGTCTGGCACCTGAGGAGGCCGCCTCAGTTCACCTCATGGTAAAGCCTGCCCTGAGAGCAGGGAGACAGAGCTGGGAGTGTGGCCCCAGTCTATCTGAATATAAAGAAAGTGAAGTAGATGTAAGAAAGCAGCCACAAAAGGGTGTGACCAGGTGTAAGATAAAGTAGCTCTCCTCCTACTGAAACCTACACCCCTTCTGGCTCCTTAGCAGGTATATTACACTCTTACTCATCAGTAAGTAGGTGGAAGTAGGTTTAAGGGAATCAGATTATGAGTGTAACTTCCCTGGCCTTACACAATCCTTCTAGAATTGGCTGTTTCCCCAGGAACATGGGGCTTCTGCAGTCTGAAGCTGTGAGTGGCCTACAGACAGGTAAAACTGCAAATTCACCCAAATTCAATCCTGTTGCCAGACCTGCATGCATTGATTCTGGCACTGTGTGGTTCCAGCTGCTAAACTGGGATCTTACAACCAGGGCCAGATTAAGACCTTTAGAGGCCCTAAGCACTGAAAATATTATGGTGCCCCCCATATGTAATTCAAAGTAAAAACAATACTATACTGTAAAATCTCTTTCTTTTTTTTTTTGGTGCCCCTGCTTTGCTGGTGCCCTAAGCACGTGCTTAGTCTGCCTATTGGGTAATCCAGCCCTGCTAAAACAGAGGAGTTGCTTTCTTGCCATGTCTGGGAAGCAGATAACTCCCTAACGTTGGCACGGTGATAAGGTAGGTGTTTGGAAGAATGGCATAGCCCCTACTTATCATACTTCCCCTTTGATATCAGGAATGCAGGCAGGCCTCTTCATCACCCTTTTAATTTGGAATATACACCATAGCCAGCTCCATCATTACTGCTGATTTTACTTGGCCCGCACCCCACACAAAGGACTCATTCATTCTCTCTTATTACAATAAGCTATTTGAATCTGGAATTCTGAGTCACAAAGCTGAAACCAGAGACATTGTAGACAGCCCTGGCTTCCTGCTCTTAACTTTGCATGTCTCCCACATTTGTATTCCAACAGCTGGAGGGGTATATACTCCTACCTGACTCATGTGTCTTGATTTGGCATGTCTCAGACATCTCTGTCTTCATCTGGCTGCTGTTACTTATTCCGATGTGACTTCAGAGCCACTTAAAAAAAAGTTTTGGACTCAAAATGAAAAAAAAAATCTGGTTTGCATGAACCAAAACAACGTTTCATTTCATTTCCGAGGGTTATTTTTTTTCACTTTTTTGTTTGCTTTAATGAAACTGAAGTCAAATATGCAATGGAAAGCTGTTGCCAATAAAAAAATTCAAAATGTTGCATTTAGGAACTGTCAAAACAAAGCATCTCCATTTTGTCAGCCTTTGTTTGGGTTTTGGGCGGGTTTCTTTCTGACCAAAACAATTTGGCAGATTCGACCCAAATTCACCATTCAGATTGAGTCCAGTCTGCATTGTTCAGTGGAGAAGGTTTCAGCTGAAAAATGTCAACCAGAGGCCTGATGAATGGTGGGGAAATATGTGGATCACCGGTACGGTTGCCAGATGGTCTCCCAAAAAATACCAGCCACCCGGTATTTTTTGGTTGAGCAAAAAAAAAAAAAAAGGGAACGCAGGATAAGCAGCGATCACAACCCTGCCTCCCAGCCGGGACTCCCAACTGGGAGGCGGAGCCACGAACACCACTGGGAGCATGTGATTGCGCAGAAGCCTGGTGGAGGCGGGGCTGTGCCCATGTCAGGCGGAACCGTCCGATGCCCAGCCAGAAAAATCATAGAATACCGGACACTGCACCTGTCTGGTATTGTCTGATTTTTTTTACTGGTCAGAGGGCTCAAATACCGGACTGTCCGGTAGGATACCGGACACTTGGCAACCCTACCAAGCCCCCAAATCTGCCCTTGACCAGAGGAGCCATGGTGCTCTTCTTCATAGGGCGGGCAGATCACACAGCTCTGAGCCCAAGCCTCAGCGTGAAGGAGGGGAACAGGGGGGTGAAATCCAGGGCCTACTGAAGCCAACTGGAGTTTTGCCGTGGACTTAGTATCTCCTGGGCTCCCCGGGGGTGGGCAGCAGGACTGGGAGCTCTGGACTCCATAGCAGGGAAGCATGGAGCCACACAGCTCTGTTATGCAAGCTTTGCCATCCACCTCTACAGCTTTGTGCTTCTAGGCTGCTTGCTCTGCCTCTTCCCCGTTCCCATGGCACTTTACCCTCTCCCTGCCTTGCCAGACCTCTCCTGACCAGACTCCCAGCCAGCACCTTACATAAGAGCCCGAGGAATTCCTTGTTTGTGCCTTGGCATGGGTACTGCTCAGAACACCAAGGAAGCTCAGGCGGGCCCAGGGAGCCAGGCGGTGAAAACTCCGTTCAATACTCCAACACAGCATGGCCAGGGGGTCTCCCATCTAGCCATGGCTCCGCACCCCTGTGCATGGGGCGCAGGGCCCCTACGCCTGTTCTCAGGGAGCAGATGCTTGCTGGAGCATGTAATACCATCCAGCCGGGTAAATTAGGCTAAGCACTGAAAGGGCTCTGTGGCTGATGCATATCAGGAGGAAATGCCACAGGCAAAACTTGCTCAGCTGCAGCCCAATTTGCACCTGGCTGTGACAAGGGAGAGGCGGATGGTCTAAGTAAGAGCTGGCAGAAGGAGGGGCAGCTGCAGTCCTCTGCCCAAGGCCCTGCCCCTTCTGGGAGCATGGACCTGCCTCTCCCCCCCCCCCCCCCCCCCGCTCCTGAAACCCTGCCCTCTATCAGCTCCCTTGTCTCCTGGACTGCTATGCAGTGCCACATTCTCCTGAGTCCAGTGTGACCTTTGTATCCCCAGCCAATGCACTGAACTGGGAATTAGCCCCAGCAAACAGCCTGCAAAGAGTTAGCAATGGTGGCAAAGCAAGCTCACTGCACAGATGCATGACCACATGAGGTGTCCTATGTTAGGCTCCATCTTCTAGACCATCCCTTGGAGACCTGTGGAGTTTTTTCTCCAGACCGTTGTCCTGAGGCACTCGGTGACACAGCAACATAAGCCCAGGGTTTGAATGCAGGCTCAAGCCTAACCGCCCTTTCTGTCCACACTAACGCGGGGCTTAAACCCCAGGTCCCAGGACCCTATGGGGGATGCGTGGAGGGTCTGCACCTGAGTCAACCCTAGACCCAATAGGGTTTAAGCCCTATTGATTTGCAGAATAGAATCATGTTATGGGAGTCCTCCAGAAGTATCTCACAATCCCACAGGATGACTTTTTTTGCCCACTGGTTAGTCAAGTTTTCCCACATTGCACCCTGAGCAAAGGGCAAGAGTAGCCATCTTTGGGGAGGCCACTGGGAATTCTGGGATATGCATAGCTGCACCCAGGTCCACATAATCAGGGCACACTTTGGCACCCTGGGCTGGAACCCAGGGTTCAACCATTCCTGACCTGGGGTTATAACCGAGTGTAGACAAACCCAGGGTCTGCTACCGGGAGACCTACTACCCTAGGCTTACATTGCACTATAGACATACACTAGATATCTCTGTGACAAGCCTGCCCTTTATCATTCAAAGCAGTGGAAGTGCTGTCTTTCACTTCAATGGGTACATAAAGGCTATGTCTACAAGGGCAGCTTCTTACGCAAGAACAGCCGTTTTTCTGCAAAAACTTGCCGGCTGTCTACACTGCACGAGTGTTCTTCCAGAAGTAAATTTACAGTATAGCGTTGTAAAACAGGGCTTCTTCCGGAAGCGTTATTCCTCTCCCCATGAGGAATAAGCCCTCTTATGCAAGAGCTCTTCCAGAAGAGGCCCGTGTAGACAGGCAACATGAATTTCTTGCGCAAGAAGCCCCTATGGTTAAAATGGCCACCAGAGCTTTCTTGCGCTAGAGAGCATCTGCACTGCCGTGGATGCTCTTGTGCAAAAGCACATCTCTTGTTCAAAAGCATATGTCAGTGTAGACGCTCTCTTGTGGATGAGTTTTTGCACAAGAACTCTTCTACAAAAAAGTTCTTGCGCAAGAAGCTGCCAGTGTAGATGCAGCCAAACAGCTGGATAGCAGGGTAGATTTGTCATGTCTAATTTTAGATGTATCATTCACTCCTTTCTTTCTATCCCAGCCATTGGTGGCTTCAGCTGTCTCCCCTGGCTAGTTCATTGTCTCATTTGTTTGTGTAAGGTGACCTATTGATTGTACCTATCTGCTATTTATTTCTCATCATCATCTGCCACTAGCGCGTCCCATTTGGTGGAGCTTTGGGTTCAAGCAACCAGCTCTGTGAAACAGGGGCTGCTGAAAGTCAAACGGTTCCACCAGTGGATCCCCTTGTCATGCCACGGAGAAGCTGGTGCAGGCTTCATTTCAGATCAGAATGTGCTCTTGATCTTTACACCCACTGATATGCAGTTTCAATTATAGCGCATACACAATAGTCACATAATACACCAAGAACAGTTTCCACGGCCTGCATCCTGAAGGTGAACTCCTGTTGGAGTCTGTCTACTAGGGAATTTCTAGAAGGTGCCTCTCACCTTGCTATTCAAGAACTTGAATAAGGGCCACAGCAGGTCCTGGCCTGACTATACCGGAAATCAGTGCTGCATAAATAAGTACTAATAATATAGTCCTATTATAGGCTCATTGTCTCATACATATGCTGCCAGGACTCTGGGGTTCTATCTTCAACCCTGCTGCTGATTCACAGTGAGTTTCAGAAGCCTGGAGTTTGGGGAGCTCAGCATGTGGGAAAATCAGGACCGTGGTGTCTACAACTGGCAGTGAGACGGAGGTGTTCAGCATGAGCGGCCGCTGTAGGAAGCGTGGGCTTTGGGACGACGTTTGCAGGGCTTTGCTCCCTGACCTGATGGCATGCCCGGTCTGACTGTAATACAGTAACTTTGCCACTTCTGATCAATTCTAAACTTTCTGGGAATATTCTAGGCATCGATGGACAGAACTCTATTGATCTGGGGAGAAACTGGAAAATTAAAGGGGTGGAAACTGAGCACACAGAGTGTGGGGGGGAATGGGACATGAATCCTCTTCCATTTATTGAACACAGCTACAGCACCTAACAACATCTTCCAGCATAGCAATCCCCTGATGTGATTGAATGGGAGTCTTTATCATTTGACTGTTTCTTATGTGATCTTACTCATATCATCATCTTCCATCCTCTCCTCTTTATTAGGACACAGAGAATCTCTATTAACAGACCTTCTCCTATGGGATGTCTCGGTCCGACCCATGTGCTTCCCTGCACCTGTCAGCCTTCTTCCTTAGTTTAAAAACTGCTGGTTCTATGGCCCCCATCCACCTTGGCTACATCAGTTCTCTCCTTTTTTCCTCCCCCTTGCTGTTACCTCTCAGATGGTGCTGTGGGTGGGCTGGCAACCGGCAGTCCTCCTGGAGGCAGACTGAAGGGATTTCAGCTTCTGCAACTTTGTTTTCCTTGGCTGACTGGTGGGGATGTTTAGCCTGCTTCCCAGAACAATGGCCAGGGATGGCTGTAACCCTGTCACTGGAGAACTGGCCCTGCCCTTCCACCCTCTGGAGATGGCATCACGGGTGCTAGCATGGACAGCCCTGCAGGTGCAGGCTGGCTTACAATGCACCAGGCAACATGCAATTATTGACACTGGAGATGGGCCCGACCCAGCCCTCCAGACCCAGCCCCATCAAATACAGGGGAAGGCCAAATCCCAAGCAGCCAAAGTGAGTTAGGCTCTGTCATGCAGTGTCATTAACTGACAGGTAGGGCTAGTTCTCAGGTGGGTGAGCCGGGCTGCTTCCCTGGATGCCAACTTCTAGGGAGCACTGTGTCGCTCGGCTTTTTATTTCTCCTCTGTGATTGGCTACAGGGCTGGCCTTACCATGAGGCACACTGAGGCGACCGTCTCAGGTGCCAGATGGGGGGGAGGGGGAGGCACTAGTTCACACTTTTTGAACAAGGCATTTTAAGTTGTTAGTTCTCTGTTACTGGGGTAGGTAGCAGAGCAGCACCATGAGAGGAGTAGAACAGGAAGACGGTAGAATTGAAACCTTTCAAAGTTTTGGCCCAAGTGAGGGGGCATGGGAGTGTCATTTGAGCTCCCCACCCCCGGGTGCCAAAATGTTGTGGGCGGGCCCTGATGAGCTAGCTGGCCCACTCGAGGAATGCGGAGGGGCACGTTCACCGAAAACATTTTCAAACAGTGAGGACATCTTTTGTCCTCAGGCCTTTCTTATGGTGCAAGAGAGCCAGCAGAGCAGGAAGTGTTTCTCAAGTTGGTGAGCCCTTATTTGAAATCAAAATTGTTTATTTGCCTCCCCCGACATTTGCTATGAGAGTAATAATAATAATAAAAAAAGAAAAAGCATCACTGGTAATACCCTTAGGCCACTTTCACTTATTTGTGTGTGTGTTCTGAGCGACTGACAGAATACTTGATCCTGAAGGGTCAGGCTGTGTGGGGAATGGAGTTTCCTTTAAATCAGTTTTCAGTGCGTCACAATCTCTTGTCCTGATTGTCTTTTGTGGCCCTCTGTCCCAGCATTACATCCCGTGGGTTGAGAAACACTAGTCCAGTGCACTAAACAAGGGACTGGAAGTCAGGAGATTCTGATTTCTAGTTTTGGGCCTGCTACTGACTCCCTCTGTGGCCTTTGTCAAGTCAGTTGACCTCTCTTTGCAATCACACTGAGCAGATAGCAGCAGAACCAGCACTTTCCAGCTGGACCCCACAGTTTCTGCAGAATTTAAGCTTCTGCTTTAAACCAAGCAAGGGTCTGGCTTACCCTGCCCACCTGAGCTGACAGATCAGCACTGCCACATAGCAAATGTGTGACTCATTTCTGGATTACCCAAATTGTCTGAGATGGCTGTCTGAGCGAGGGGTGGGTTGGTTTTTTATTTTATTTTTTGCTTCTCACATGTGTGTGGCCCCCGATTGATTGTTCTGTGGGTCAGTGGGCCCCCAACCCAAAAGGACTCTCCACCTCTGCTGTGACCGATCACAACCTGGGCCATTTCACCATCTCTCCTGCAGTTACAGGCCACTGTTTCTTAGCCCAGGAGACTTCCCTCTTCAGAGAACCCTGCTGGGCTTTGGTTTGTCTTTATGGAAGCTCAAGTCTCCGTTGGTCCCAGGCAGTAAACAAGGGTCTGTCGCCACCAACACTGGCTGAGGTAGCCCTGAAATTACCCCTCACCTCAAGTGACAAGTTTTATTTCTATAGTTTTACAATCTCATAGGCTACCAGTTTACACACGTTATCTGCTATTTCTCACAGAACACCCCTGGCAATCACAGCGTCACCACACAACCCCTTTTGGCGTAATTGCAAGGGAGCTGCTAGCCCCTCACTAAAACTCAGTGGGGTGTTTTGGCTGGCTAGTCCCAGTACCAAAAGGAAGAGAAAGGGCTGATGGGAGATCAGCACCCTGAGATGACAGCCCCCAGGAGCAACGGGCTCACTGTTAACAGGAAGTTCTCAGGAGGCCAGACTAGATGATCACAGTGGTCCCTTCCGGACTGGGAATCTACATCCTAGTTAGGTCCAGTGATAGAGATGCAGCCGTGTTAGTCTGGCCTAGCTGAAACAAATGACAGAACTATGTAGCACTTTAAAAACTAGTTAGTTAAAAACTAACTAACAAGGTGATGAGCTTTCGTGAGCCAGACCCAGTCCCTCAGATCAATATGTGGAAGAAAATTGGCACAACCATATATATCTAGTTAGGTCCAGGCTGACTGAGCCTGTCATGTCACTCAGCGCCCTAGTTACATCCCGTCTGGCTACCCCTGCAGGGTTCCAGAGGGACAGAAGCCTCCGTTGGGGAGCTGGATCGCTCCACGTGCACCCTAATGCCCCGTGAATTTCAGCAAATTCCTGAGGCATGAGGGCAACTCGGCAGATGTGGGAAAGGGCTGGCAGGGAAAGGGTTAATTGTGTGGCCAGCTGCCATTTAGAGGGAAACACAGGCCTCTTCCACAGAAACGTGCAGATTCCAACCTGACTAGCGCGTATGGAGGGGAGAGGACAGAGCGTCCCTCGGACATTTTCCACTAAATATGAATGATCACATTTCTGAATGTAAAGGGCTGGGATGCAGCACAAAGGCAGAGCCCTGCAAGCAGGTTTAACATAACTCCTCCTCCCGGCTTCCTCCGCCCTTCCACATCTGACCTTCCCCTCAGCTTACACCACACGGGGTCAGCTCTGGCCCTGGAGATAAAAGGGAAATCGGAGAGCAAGTCTGTGCAGGCAGCTCTTCTGTTTGCAGATACTGGACATTCCACCCCCCGGCTGCACTACAGGGACACAGACCTTGTTACTCAGCCTGATATGGAATACGGACCCGGGAGAAGGACCTTGCCTGTGGACGGGTGAATGCAGCCGGCTTCATCGCTTCACTCAACATCCTATGATACCAAAGGAATGGTAAAAATCAATCAAAATTCAAAGTAATCAAGGGACAAGAAAAAAGCCAAAGCTGGTGACATTGGGCAGGTCCACCCTCGAGAAGGTTGGTGGTCTGAGTTCCTCTTTGCTGCATTCACTTTGACCAGTATGCACAGGTTTTGTGCTTGTATAATTCGCAGTGAAGGGGTGTTTTTTACTAGGGACCTGATTATGTGGGTGTAAAAGTGTTGGTGGATGGAGCACTAGATTGGGACTCGGGAGAGATAGCTTTTATTCCCGGGCTTGCACTGCTTGGTGACCTTGAGAAAAATCCCAGCATTCTCATGCCTCAGTTTCCCCATCTTTAAAATGGCGATAAAGACACCATTTTCTTTGTAAAGTGCTTTGAGATCTATGGAAGAAAACTTCTGTGTACAGCTAAGTATCTGTTTAGCTCATTCCCCTTCCTATATCTGAATAAGCTCTGCTTGTATAAACATTTTTATTCCAATCTGATTTGGTTCACACTAGGGGGCTTGTACTCTTTTAACTATGCCACGTAAAGCAGTACAACTTTCGCCTATAGACAAGCTCAGGAAATCTTTATTGCATGTTTGACTGGCCAGGCTTCTGCTTTTTCAGTCACCAGTTTGCTCTTGAATGAATATTGATTGTGCAACAGAGGCAAGGGGCTTTTATGCTGAAGTAAATGTTGAACTCACTGACCAATGAAAAAGTGGAGGAATGCAGTGAGCCTGGAAATCCAAGACAGCGTCTGAACTGTAACTGTACTCAAAATAAGAGAGTTCTAGTTTGATATAACTTAAATAATTAAAAATAATCTTAACTGATATAAAAACAACAAGGAATCCTATGGTACCATAAAGACTAATAGATTTAATTGGGGATAAACTTTCGTGGATAAAAACCATTTATTCGGATGCATGGAGTGGAAATCACAGAGGCTGGGAGTATATATATATATATATATATATATATCTCAAACGAGGGGAGTGAGGGGAGTTGCTTTTGTAGGTGTAGGACCTGTGTTAACAAGAGCAATGTGGCTCACTCCCAGAAGTTGATGCAGATGTGTGACTATAGGGAAAATGCCTCCTTAGTGAGATAACCAATCTAAATCCTTATTTAGTCCTAGACCAATCATGTTAAATTTTGCAAATGAATTGCAAATTGAAATTAAAAGTAGATTATACATAAATCAGACTTTCTTATTTTGAAATGTGTCCCCCACACTTGCACCTGAAATACAGGCGAACCACAACTTGCGACGCGATTGGTTCCCATGGAAGTTGGGGGTGTTGTAACTCGAATCCTCATTGACAACAGGCACTGTGCACCATCGTAAAATGCGGGCTGAGGACGTAAGACAGGGGTTTTTGGCCCCTTCTGCACTTTAAAAAAAAGTTGTAAGTGGGGGGGGGGGTCATAACTCGGGGGTGTCCTGTAACTAAAAGTGTAAATTACGCCCATTTAGTTATTTTGGTTCTAGTTACTTTGTACATAAGCCCCCAGACCAACATCTGACAGTATTAAAATAGGTTATCCTTTAGAGTTAGTGACTTATCTTTGCAGGGACAATAGTTTTGTTACTAAATCTAAGACAATGTAACATGGATATTAAGTGGCTCACCCATGGCTTTTTCTTCGAAAAGATGCTCTCACAGAAAATCTTTGTTTAGTTACCAACTATGCCACAGCTTCCCTGCAAGATGTTGGGCAAGTCATTTAGGACAGGTATATACTGTAGCGGCTACACAGCACAACTGCAGTGCTGCAGCTGTAGTACAGATGCTTCCTAGATCGACAGTAGAGGTTTTTCCATCAATGTAGCTAGTCTACTTCTCTGAGACGCGATAGCTAGGTTGACCTATGTTGCATTAGTATCAGGAATTAGTCGACCTATGTTGTTGAGGGTCCAAATTTTTTATAACTCTGAGTGACATAGCTAGGTGGATCTAGTGTTGACCAGACGTTAGGCTCCTGTCTTCAAAGATAGTCAGGTGAACATAAGAACAGCCATACTGGGTCAGGACCAAAGGTCTGTCTAGTTCAGTGTCCTGTCTTCTGACCATAACCAATGCCACGTGTCCCAGAGGGAATGAACAGAACAGGGAGTCATCAAGTGATCCCTCTCCTGTGACCCTTTCCCAGTCTCTGACAAACAGAGGCTAGGGACACCATTCCTACACATCCTGGCTAATAGCCACTGATGGACTTAGCCTCCATGAATTTATCTAGTTCTTTTTTGAACCCTGGTCTTCACAACATCCTCTGGCAAGGAGTTCCACAGGTTGACTGTGCATTGTGTGAAGAAATACTTCCTTCTGTTTGTTTTAAATTTGCTACCTATTCATTTCATTTGGTGACCCCTAGTTCTTGTGTTATGGAAGCAAGTACATCATTTTTTTTTAATCTACTTTCTCCACACCAATCATGATTTTATAGATCTCTATTGTCTCCTCCCTTAGTCTCCTCTTTTCTAAGATGAAATGTCCCAGTCTTATTAATCTCTCCGCATATGGCAGCCTTTCCAAACCCCTCATCATTTTCATTGCCCTTTTCTAAACTTTTTCCAATGCCAACTCCTATTGATTTCAGTGGGAGCTTGGCACTGAAAGATATTTGAGGACTGGGGTGTCCAGTAGTAAAATGAGGATAATACCTTCTCTGTCTTGTTTAGATAGACTGTAAATGCAATGGGACAGTGACTGTCTCTTGCTATGCATATGTACAGATTCTAGTACAATGAAGCCCAAGTACCCCCCAATCACTCCCCACCCCTCAACTGGGCCTTTGTCCCAGGGCTTCCAGTAATCAACCATCTTCCTCTGAATCCTACTGGGCCTTGCATCCTGAGCCCCCAGCACCCCTTCATCTTTCCCCAACCCTGCAAATGGCCTGACTCCCCAACCTCCCCTGCCCCCCAACTGGTCTCACACCCCAACCCCCCCATCTTCCTCCTGCCCCCCCACTGGCCTCACACCCCAACCCCCCCCATCTTCCCTCCACTGGCCTCACACCCCAACCCCCCCATCTTCCCTCTGCCCCCCACTGGACTCATACCCCAACCCCCCATCTTCCTCCTGCCCCCCCCCCCCCACTGGCCTCACACCCCAACCCCTCATCTTCCTCCTACCCCCCCAACTGGTCTCACACCCCAACCCCCCCATCTTCCCTTTGCCCCCCACTGGACTCATACCCCAACCCCCCATCTTCCTCCTACCCCCCCAACTGGTCTCACGCCCCATCTCTCCTGCCTCTCCTTACAACCGGGTCCTAGCTGGTTTCTGGAAGGCGCGGTCCCTTTAACACCCCCCCCCCGGCGGACCGTACCAAGTGGCGCCCGCGGGGGGGGGGTCAGCGCCTTTGTTCGCTCCCGGGGGTAGGGTCGGGGATCCCCTCAGTGCGGGCGCGGAAGGGGGCGCAGGAGCGCGGCTGCTCCGGCGGCGGCGCAGGAGGCGGCGGTGGCAGCGGGGCCAGGCTCGCCCCGCCCCGCTCCGGGGTGGTAGGTGCCGCCGTACGTGCCGGGCCGGTAGCGCTGGGCCCAGCTGCAGCCGCCACGGAAGAGCCGCAAGGTGGGTCCGCCGCGCTGGGTCCCTCGCCCCCCGCAGCGCTGGGAGGGGAGCGGGGTCTAGTGGGTAGAGCTGGGAGACGTGATGTCTGGCTCCTATCCCCGGCGCTGGGAGGGGAGCAGGGTCTAGTGGTTAGAGCTGGAGGGGGAGGCAAGACGCCTAAGTCCCCCCCTAATGCTGGGAGGGGAGCTGAATCCAGTGGTTAGAGCGGCTGGGAGGCAGGGCGCCTGGGGCCTCCCCATGGGGCTGGGGGGAGCGGGGTCTAGTTGTTAGAGCAGGAGGACTGGGGGGGAGTGAGGTCTAGTTGTTAGAGCAGGGGGGCTGGGGGGGAGTGAGGTCTAGTTGTTAGAGCAGGGGGGCTGGGGGGGAGTGAGGTCTAGTTGTTAGAGCAGGGGGACTGGGGGGAGTGAGGTCTAGTTGTTAGAGCAGGGGGGCTGGGAGGCATGAGACCTGGCTCCTCTCCCCGGCATTGGGAGGAGAGCAGGGTCTAGTGGTTAGAGCTGGGGGGAGGCATGGCGCCTGACTCCTCTCCCTGGCATTGGGAGGAGAGCAGGGTCTAGTGGTTAGAGCTGGGGGGAGGCATGGCGCCTGACTCCTCTCCCTGGCATTGGGAGGAGAGCAGGGTCTAGAGGTTAGAGAGGTAAGTTGAGGGGCAGGCCACCTAGGTTCTGTTTCTGGCTCTGGTGGATTTGAGCGGGGGGACTTGGGGCTCTGGATTCTGCCCTTATCCCTGTCTGAGTGCTGACAGCATTCTCTTAGAGCTGTGTGCCTCTGGGGCTGTCATGCGCCCTGTAGCTAACTAGGACTCTTTAGGAGAGCTGGGTGAAATTTTTCAAATGAGAGGTTTGTGGCAAAATGCAGGTTTAATTGACCTGACGCTGTTGGCAAATTAGATGACAGGCTGTCAAAAATGCAGTGTCTCAGAAGTAAAAAGGCAAACCTGTGCCTTGCCCCTCTCTTCTTGCGTAGGCAGGGCCCTCAACTGGCATGTGGGGACCCAGGTTCAGATCCCTGTTCTGGAGAAGGGGTTTGAATTGCGATCTCTTCTTTCCCTAGGTGAGTGCCCTAATTACAAAGCTACAGGCTGCACCTTTCTCAGTCTCACTTGTCGGAGCTGTTCCACTTCATATACATCGCTTCCTATCAAGTCCTCATGCTCTTTTTCTGGCCCAATGACTGTTCAAGTGTTTTTAATACAAAATGGAGTAGCCTCTACAGGAGATATGGAGGGAGACCTCCCTCAGAGTAGCCTGTATCCTGGTAGCTCTGCAGTCCAGTGATGTCTGTACCCACCTAGCACCTGTGCTGTGGCAGAGCTCTATTTTGGCTCTTGAAATGCAAACTCTTGTATTATCTCTGCATTTTCTCACCATGTAGGCAGCTTGGTCATGGATATCTCTTTCCACCTTTCATCTATCCCTAGACACAGGAACATCACTAGGAGTAGTGGGATGAAGTTTAAAGAAATGTAGGCTGAATAGACTGAAGAACAGTCTCCCTGAAGGAAGTGGTGAGAGATTTAAATATAGATGGGGTAAGCTGCAGTGATATAATGGCCAAGATTACTCAAAGGAGTGGATTCTGTCAGCTTTTTTCACTCATAAGAGTAAGTGACCCATCTTGGGCATTTTGACTGGGTTGTAGCCAGATATTTTATGCAACCTTGGTTGAAAGGGGCTACCGTAGCTAAAATAAGCCATTGGAAGAGTGGACCTGATCGAGAGAAAAGGACTCATTTGTCAGTTTGTCAAACGGGATGAGTTGTACCAGTGAAGTTCTCTTGCACTTTCACCTTTCTGGGTTTTTTTTTTTTGTAAATCAGAATTTGTTCCATTGCTAACTCACAGGCCAGAAGCCAAAAAGAACCAAGACCCCCATTCAGTGCTGCTACTTAATATATTCCCCAGTTCTGAATGGGTTTGCTTATGGAGCCTTTAATTTCAAAATGTTTCAAGACTCTGCGTAGTGGTCACTTCATCCACTGCTGAAATGTAGGCACCTCTGGAGCAAAACAGGGTAACAGCTTTCAGGAACGCATACTGACTGCCATTGCAACAGGTCAGACTTGGCATTTGGCTGTATCTTGACCCTGTTGGAATGCCCTGTTAGCACCAGGCTGGGGCGTTAATTCAGAAGGAAGAGCACCACCTACTGGATTACCAGTGCCACTTTTTCATTCTTTTCATTAGCATAAACTTAAAACAACAACAAATAGTCTGGTAGCACTGTAAAGACTAACAAAACATGTAGCTGGTATCATGAGCTTTTGTGGGCATTGCCCACTTCTTCAGATGAGGGTAGCATGGGTGTGGAATGTGACTGCATTTTTTGACAGCTCTCTTCTGTGAGGCTGTGTTTATCTAGCTGTGAGAGCAGCAGCAAGGCTGTCTGAAAAGGTCTGTCATTTTTCCTTCAGGCCCTCAAGTGTGTGTTTTGAACATTCAAGTCCTCTTGAAAGTGTTAAAAAGCAACAAACATAGCCCAGGATTGTCCTCAGAATTTATGTGGCCCTATTCCCCCCCCCCCCCCCTCCATGCCTCCACATGACTTTTCTCACTCTCAGCTCAGGGCCTCCTGCGTTTTCCCTCTCCCATCTTGATTTCCCGTGGGATGTTACTTGGGAGAGTTCGGCAGGGAAGGGGTTAATGCCTCATCTGGGTGCTGCAGAGGTTACCACTCGGCTGGGCTTCCAGGTTCAGTGTAAGCCAGAGAGCTCCAGCGAGAGGAGATCTGGATTCAGGCAGCGTTGCTGATGGGAATGCAGGGAGCGGGGAAGAGGCTGCTGCCCCAAGGCCTAGCAATTTAAATGGGCCCAGGGACCCGGGCCCTTTAAATTGTGACTGGAGCTCTGGACAGTGTGAGCCAGGTGGTGCTGAAGGGGCGGTTGGACTAGCCCCCTGCCCTTCCACATCCTGGAGCTGCCCTCTCTCCATTTGTCCAGGGGCTCAGCAATTCCATCTGCGGCCTTGGGCTCAGCCAGCCTGTGGCGGCCGTCAGATAACCGCCCCTGCACACGTTGACAAGACTCGCCACTAGGACGGCAGGAGTGGGTCAGCTCCTGCACATGTGTGAGCTGCCCCACTCTTACCTGTAGTCCCAGTGGTGCCCCAAATTTTCAGGTGCCCTCCGCAGCCACGTATGCATCGGGATGGCCCGGACACAATCTCTCTTTGTATTGCATAACATTTGTGCGGTACCCTTTGTAACCTCAAATGTGCTTTCAGAAGTTGTCAACTAAGCAACTATTAAAAAGTCTATGTATCTTGAAGGAGAGGATCTTCCAAAACTCATTATTTGTGTAATTTCTCATTGGTAGATGAAAACACCCTGGAGCTGTAACAAAAGCAAGTAAACTGAGTCAATAGAGAGTAGAGTCTTCCAGTCATGCTAATTTTATCTATCTTGAAGTACAAAATTTGAACAATAGTGGAAAAAGTTTGAGACTAATTGGGCAGTGTATGTTTGAGTCTCTTTGAGCAATTACCCTATACTTACAGTAATGGACTGCTCTCTAAATCAGCGGTCAGCTTTTCACTTTTCTTCTGTGGTGATCCTTTTCCCTGTTTGTGGGGATCTTGTATACAGCTGCAGGGGTGAGGAGAAAATTGAGACGCACTTGATTGTGAATACTGCAAAATGATTGGGAGCCTCTGAGGCAGGCGCAAGACCGAACTGACTTTTTAACATCTGTTTTTTAAAACTCACTGGAGTTCAGATTAACGGGACCCTTTAAACCTCAGGTGTGAATGAAGCAAATTTCATACAGAACGTACAGATAAAGAGTAACGATGGTGTTCCCGAATATCATTTGTGGTCACTCCTCTGCCAGTAGCCACACACCAAGGGTTATGCTGCTCCCAAGCGGGGCAGGACTCGAGCCTACCACCCTGAGCTCACCTTATCCTGTGTTAGCTGTCCAGCTGCTCCCAGGATGGATGCAACTTGAGCCCCCAACCCTGTGCTCCCCATGCAAATGCTGTATCCCCTAGTCCACTCAAGTACCCACACCGCCTCCCAACCTTCAGATGGTCCCTTATGCTGTGTTGGCTGTCTGGTCACTCCCAGGAGAGGGGACGGAGGTGAGATGGGACTTGAACCCACCACCCTGTGCTCCCTGGGACTACAAAGGACCGGAGTAATCTGTTACCTTGTTAGCGTCAGGCCCGTATTGTTCTCTGTGTCAGATGAAAACTACCAAAAGGATATTATGTGCTTTGGGTGAACTTTGTTCTGCTTTCTTAGCTTAGTTGCTGTAAAAACATAGTTAATGAATCTTACGTAAGTTGCTTTCCCAGTATCACTTGATCTAGTGCTAGGATTACTCTTCTCAGGGTATTGTAAAAGGTGTGTCACATGTTCTACTGTATTGGTGCACCTATTCAAAAGATCAATATTTAAAGAGTTTTGAATAAGCTTAATTACCTACTCTATTATATGTAACATGGAAATTTAATCACCTGTGGTTTTCTCTTATTCAGTTAAATCCCCAAATCCATTTGTGTGGTGCTTCTGTGTCATAGAATCTACAAAAAAAAACAACATTGAGCAAGATGTCTTTGTAATGACCATGACAGTCCAAAGTGACATGTAGAAATAGGCCAAAGTGACATGTAGAGACAGCTGGTTTGACTTTTAGCTATATATTATTTTAGTGTTCATGCATAGATAGCAACTAAGGGTGTTTTACTAATTATTTTTCAAATGATATTTATGTAATTTCTTTGGAATGTTCTCAGAAACATGAGAGCCTAATTGTTCTTTTACATTTTTGTAGTGCCTTCCATCTGAAAAATTTGAAGCACTTCGCTAGCAGGTCAACTTCACCACCTCTTGTGAGGCAGGTAAATATGTTTCTGTTTTACAGATCAGGAGAGGAGATGCATTGGAATTGTGTAGGGACGGGGATCATCTTTTCTGTTCTGAAAATCGAGCCTTAATTGGAGGTGTGGAACTTTTTTAACAAACCTGCCTTATGTGCCATGCTTAACTTACTGTAAGTTGGTAGCAGACTTAGAAATAGAAACCAGTAGTCCTGGTTCTCACTTTTCTGCACTCACATCTGCACTATCACTTAGTATATTATCCAGATACCATACAAGTCCCTTCTAAAATGCAACTATTGGTCACCATGGACCACGTCTAGGATTTATTCCAGTTTCTGGTCAGCCATTCCACTGAGGGATCAGTCTGGAAAAGTACAGAGTAGAATTATTGCACAAGTCATGAGCATGTAATGTTGGCATGAGCTATTCATAAAGATGCGAGGCAGATGATAAGGCCTTCACAACAAGACAAGGAAAAATATTCCAGTAATTAAGTATCTAAAGAAAAAGCAAATACACATAGAATACATATTTCATGCTGATTTAAAAACCAGATGTGAAGACTGAGGCAGAGAGCACTGAATTAAACTCCCTCCCTCCCCCCCAAAAAAATTACTGCTTAATAAAATAAAGTTCTTTAATTCAGACTACGTAACCGTCAGCAGGTGTCATGGTCTTGCACGTTTTGCACAGGCTGGTTGTATTTAAAACACAGGACAGGGAGTCCAGAGATCTGGGTTCTGTTTTGTGCACTGACATGAGTGACACAGGCAAGACACAGCATCTGTGGTCTCTCCTATGTCGTAGTGGTGATGATGGGCAATCACTCGGTGCCAACTTTGATCATCTTCCATGGGTGTTGTGGATTCTTGGGCAGCTGATAAGGTCAATCCTTGAACCACGAGTTCTATCACAGTGAGGACAGATGTTTGCAGATACAGCAGGGGGCTGTTGAGAGTGACTAGAAGCCAGTCTCTCCTTCCCCGTGAGCCTTTTCTCCTCAGCTTGTCAGCAGGCAAATTCAGAATGCAAGGGGCATATATAACTTGGAGGCAATAATATCTCCCACTCTGACAGGGGGATTGAGAGACAAACGTGTAAAACATGCAAAGTGCTTTGAAGAAGTAGTGCATGATTGCACTAAGGCTGAAATCCTGCGTTTGTTTAAAAAAAAGCATATTTGCTACTTTGGGTTAATTCTAAGATATTTTGAATTTTTAAACTTTTGCAGGCTCTAAGCTTTTAGCTCCCTCTCCACCACACTTTTTTTTTTAAGCACACATCACTTCACAGGCAACTGTCAAAATAAGACTGGAGAAATCTCTGCAGGTTATCTGCCTGAGTCTGCAGGCAGACTGTTCTAGTGCCTTTGGTGCTGCTCAGTGCTTTGCCAAGGGACAGCAGAGTGAAAACTCAGTCTTGGACTCTTTCAGGTTTGTTGCCAGAATTACTGGGCACCAGTGAAACGGGGGGGAAAAAAAGGTCAGTTTCCTTCTGCCGGTTGGGAAAGCTGAGAGCAGTAAACAGCAGAGGTAGAGACCATTGTTCCCTTTAATTTTTCCCATCCCTGAGCAGAATGAATTTTCTCATCTGTACCAGTGCAGGGGTGATGTGGGACACTTCCTCTTCATATTGGTGCACGTAACAAAATACATTTGCAGGAGTAGGGCCAAAGGGTTCTGAGAGTGGGGATGGTGCAGGAAGGTAAGGGCTCTGGCTGGGGATGCAGGCTCTAGGTTAGGGCTGGGATTGAGGGGCTTAGGGCTGGGGCAGAGGGTTGAGGTGCAAGTGCTCTGGTTGGGGGTGCAGGCTTTGGGGTGAGGCTGGGGATGAGGGCTATGGCATGCAGGGGGGGAGGCTCCTGGTTTGGAGAGGGGCTCAGGGCAAGGGGTGCAGGCTTTTAGGTGGGGTTGGGGATGAGGTGCTTTTGGGGTGCAGGCAGGTGCTCAAGGTGGGGCAAGGGGTTGGGGCTTATGCTTACATGGGTGGCTTCCTGCTGGGGATGGCAAGGGAGGGGCTCCTTTTCCCTGGCCATGGCAGCCTCGTGCTGAGGCCATAGAGGAGAGGCGCCTCACCGCCAGCCCTGGCAGCTTCAGGGCTTGGGGAGAGATACCTCTCCCTGCTACAGGGCTGAGCCCCGGGCAGGGCTGTGCGGCTTCGGGGAAACTTAGGTGGGCACCGAAGTTATTCAATGGCGAGCAGGATTTGGAAGTGGGAAGCTATTCTTGCTGCAGCCAGGAAACAGCATGCTGAGAGAGAAGCGGAGGATGCGGGCTGATGGGGACATCATCTTTATCAGGCACCTGATGAATCCCCTGGCTGATTCAGGTGGCTTTACAAACACATGCTCACTAGTGTATCTTTCCCCCCTCTTCCCTTGCTGGGTGAAAGACCTGTTTCCCATTTGGATGGCTTAGCTGGGAGTACAAGTGGGCTTGGTGAGGATGACTAGGCACAAAGTCTCCGATGGGCAGAGTAAAGAAACCGATAGAAGAAGACGATACAGGGATTGTAGGTGCTACTTGTAATATTACCAGACAGGCGTCTGCTGTGTCTCCTTTTAATCATATCCAAGCTACAATGTTCAGATTCACAGGGGGCTTTTAAAATTCTGCTGCTTACACCCGTGCTGAGATGTTGCCTGTGTACACAGCACCCTACAGTCCAGTGCGCAGGAAGTTTGAAGTTAACCATTTCCTGCCCTGTGAGACGTGGATTTTTTTTAACAGGGCAGGTTTTACTCTTCACCTCTCTGCTGTTTACAATCTGAGCTTGTTTTCCAGTGGGAAATCAAACTGGTCAGTGATTTTGGTCAGAAGAAGGTGTCCTTAAACTGAAACCATGAGGATATGAAGTTAATCTGTGGATCAAAAAACTTTCATGCTGTCCCATGTTAATCAGGGCATGAGCAACTGGGGAGTTCTTTGTTTGACATGGAGGCAAATACTCCACAATGGGTGGTGCTTACAATCCAAAACAAAGACAGGCTTGCCAAGGTTGGAAGTTTGCAAGTGATATAATTCAGGGTTGTTGAAAACAGCTGTTCTGGAGGCTCACAGTAACGAATAACACCACATTAAATACAAGAGGCATCAAACTACAAAAATAAGTTAACCAGAATGGGCATCTGGCATACATCTGTGTCAGCCCAGAGGACAGGAATTCTCTCCCTGTCCCTTTGAAACCATTTTCTTCTTTCGGATGCTGTCTTCTTGCTTTTACAACCATTCTGCTCTCAAGTGAGGGCTGCTGCCACTTTTTTGTGGTTGGTAATGAAAACTCAAATGTACAATGCTTGAAGATGAGAGAGGGTTTAAAAAGTTTGAGAGGAAGAAACATGCCTGGTTTCTACATTGTACTTTGAATGGAATCTGTGGCCGTCTCCATCTGACGAGTTATAGCAACAAACTTTGATTAGAGGGAACTACATTGTTGGGTGGATTTTTTGTTTACTCTGTGTAAATGAAAAAATACCATTCAGCGTAGTGTGTTATATAACTTATTTTTTACTCCTGCTTTACTTGCTCTTCGAGCCAAGCCATCTGCTAATTGGGAGTTCCGAGCAGCTGAAAATTGTTGAGAAACCAATGTGGGAAAACAACAAAAATGCCTTTTTACTGTTGCACGGTGAGGCTGTACCTCATTGCTCCGTGCCGTGGGTTATCAGCAGAAGAGTACCTCATCCTAGTCGTGAGGCTCTGTAGGTGCTGCTTTTGTTCTTGGTTGGAAGCTGTCGTGGAAGTACCAAGCAGTGGTATAGTAAACCTGAATGCAAAGCAGCAGGATGTGTATTTGGGATTTTCCTCTAAACTTTTACATGAGGAACAGAAGAGTAAAAAAACCCAACCAGCTCCCATTAAAACTGTGGAATAGATGCCAGATCAGGGCCGGGCCTGAGTGCAGTGAAAGGTTTGCAGTTAGGGTAGGAATCAGCCTAGGAATGTACTTTGTGTATTCTGTGGGGTATGTGAGAGAAGAGAGGATTCCTTTTCTCATGCGGAGGTAGGGAAAATTCCTTTCACCCAGGGTGAATAGAGCTTTTGTCTGTAGAGAGGCAGGGGCTAAGAGCAAATGGGGAAAATGTCTGTGATAATGAGGAGGAACCAGTAGCCACTTGGGGCGATGGAAGGCAGATAGACCCTGTGGCAGGGCTGCTGCAGCTTCATGAGAATTGTGCAAGGCTGGTTCAAAGGGGTTTTGGCCTAGTAGTTTTTCTTCTGTAACTGGGTATTGTCTTCCAGCATTGAATCAGAGCTGCATGCAAAGTTACACTGCTATCTTTGAGCATCCCCTCTGTGGTTCCCACCAGGGTTTCATGTTACTGACAGGATCTTGACAGCATCTTTCTGGACTTGTTTCTGTCTTCCTATTGGAGAAATCACATTTTTCCCACTGGACGGTATATGTTGGATCGCTGTCCTGTATTCCCGCTCAGTTGTCGGCATAAGGAATAGAACACCAGGCCCTTTGACTCGAGCTGGCTGAGGGAATGCCATGCTCAAAGAAGTGCCATTGGATCTGGGAGAGAAGGTGGGTGAGGTCTTGTACTCGACCCAGGGTGGATAAAAATCAGTGATTTAAAAAACGAATAAAAAATCAGAATTTTTTATTTAAATTGGATTTTTTAAAAAATCATCAATAAAATACTAAATTTCTCATTTAAAAATAACAGTTCCAACTGCATCTCATTACAGACCTGCCCCGCGTGTGCATGTGCGCGCCCACACACACACACTTACAATCTCATAAAAATGAAGCAATGGCTCTAGTCTGCCCTGCCTAACAGCCAGCTCTTGCTTTTGAACGTTCTAAGCTTTCAATTTCTCTACCTCAGCAGACTAAGCAACATGCTCAGAGAATGACCCAGGCGGGACAGGATGGGTTTTGTTCTGTTACTGATGAAGAGGTGGACCTGGGCCAAGCACGACCGAGGAGTTAGCTAAGATATCATCCGGGCTGGTGACCCTGCCTGCGGCGGTGGACGGGGGGGGGGGGGGGGGCATGGGCAGGGGCTGCTCTGGCTGGACTGGAGGAGCTCCTGACTGCGCAGGAGCAGCCTGGAGGGACTCCGGCCCCAGCTGTGCAGGAGTGGCCCAGAGCAACTCTGGCCACGGGGGTCAGGCAGGCGGCCCTGCCCCCCCACTCCTGCTGGTCCGACTTAGCCAGGCAGACTAACAGCCTTCCCGCCCACCAGCCGTGTAGGAGCGGCTGAGGGTTAACCAATTAAATGATACCTTTCTAAAAGACGTTTAACTGGTTAGCTAGTTAAATGCTTTTTAACATCCCTGATTTATCTGGCCAAGTGTAGGCGTATTGTCGGGGAAAGCTGTGAGCATGGGGCTGCAAAGGAGTCCCTTAGGAGAAGCTGCGAAGCAGAATGCCCGAAAACAGAAATTCTGCTGAAGTGAGTTCCAGAGGTGAGGAATAGTGATGGGTCCCCATCGGAGCTCTTGTCTAGTGAATTGTGTTTGGCAAGGAAAAAGGCGCAGAACAGACATGGAGGAAGACCCAGGCTGCTTTCAGTTGAATGCTGCATGTTGTAATGTTATCGATGCCACGTCCCTCAAAAACTGAGAGGGGTTTCTGTGCTGAGTGACCTGCAGCAGAAGGCACTGATGTTTAAGGCACAGTGCATTGTTAATAATCAGCTTTTAGAGCACTGGTCATCATTAAATCTCAGGAAGTTTCACAAAGGAGATCATCCTGGGAAACTGAGGCACAGAACAGGATCCACCCACAAGCCAGTGGCAGAGCCTGGAATAGAACCCAGGTCATTCGAGTCCCAGACCAGTGAGCCCAGTCCAGGTCACTCTGCCTCCCTGAAGCTGTTTGTGTCTTGGCTGATGCATTTGACCAAGCACTTTACTCTTCCTCCCCCCCCCCCCATATATTAATGGTGCTTCTGTCCCTCATCTTTGTGGTTATTTGTGCACCTCAGCTGTACCTAGGGAAGAAATTCAGTCATCTCCTCCTAATTGCTGGGGTAATCCCATGCATGCCCAGGTTCCTGGACTGGAAAATCATTGTTTTGTGTTTCAACATCCTTTTTGTTAATGGCCTCTGTGTGTGGAGTCCTGCTGAGTCAGGGGTGTCATGTGTCTGCAGAAATATGGCACAACATGCTGATCTGCCAAGTCATCCCCTTGATTGCCATAGATCTGTAGCCGTGATTCTCTGTATCATCAAGACACAATCTCCACCTTCCCCTTTCTCTGGTTACTTGTATCAGCATATTCTCAGCTCTCATGTGTTTGTGCAGCTTGAGTAACTCCAACTGTTCTCCCGAAGTCCCTCAGTGCAGGCCTTCGCGTAGGTGTGGCCGAACCTGCCGCCGCCGCTGATGTTACGTGTTTGAAAACAATGAGTAGCTTGGCTTTCACACTTCGAATAAAGGCTCAAGGTGCAGGAGAGAAGAGTTATGGTGTAGAAAACGTCGCTCGAGGCTTCTTCTTTTCTGCCTTGCAAAGTCCTGGATCAGAGGTGCCAAAGTCAATGATTGAATAGCGCTAAATTCTGAATCTCCGTTGAGCGGGTGCAGAGCAGTGGTGGAGGGAGCTAGGACACCCCCTTCCTCACCCTTTCTACCTTGCAAGGCCTGTATATGGGCTGGTCACAGTTGCAGATATTAGGGATGCAAAAAACGTCTCTGGCCCCTGCCATGCTGCCCGGCTGCCAGTTTTGAATGCCGTCTTTCAAGAAGGATGTAGACAAACTGAAGAGAATTGAGAGGAGAACAACAAAACTGATAAAAGTTCAGAAAGCCTGGCCCACGAGGAAAGGCTTAAAAACCTGGATATGTTCAGTCTGGAAGAGAGAGAACAATATTCCTGGTCTGTCACAAAGACAACAGGGATCAGGGCTGCTGAAGGTTAACCAATGTTCTCCAGGGCTGCTGAAGGCAGGGCTTCATCTGCAGTCAGGGAAATTTGGGTTAGATATTGGGGAATTTTTCCTACTACAGAGATAGTGAGGCTCTGGTGGGGGTTTCCAAGGCAGGTTGTGGGATCCCCGCGCACTGGAGAGTTTTAAGAACGAGGTGGACCAACCCCTATGGGGGATGGTCTAGGTTTTCTTGGTCCTGTCTCTGCACAGATGGATGGAGATTAGAGGACCTCTCCAGGTCCCTCCTGGCCCTGCAGTCGTATGATTGTATAACCTCAGAGTGAAGCTGCCCTGAGAGATGTCATTACCCCAGAGTCTCCGGTAGGGATGTGAAAGTGTAATCGTGTGGGCTTGGGCTCATTGGTTAACCTTCACGGCCGGAGTCACAGGGAGAGTTTTAGGCTGTTGGCAACTTTTCAGGACACTTCCTGCCAAAGGCGGTTTATACTAATGACTTAATTGGCAGTAATTCACGAAAGCCTGGTTACTCTGAACTCATACTGCCCGTTACTCTGAACTCATCGGTGGAGGGCATGCTGCACTTTTCAGAATTGCGCCCTTGGGTGCTCCTGGCTCCATGAAATGCCTGGTGCTGGCGTTAGAAAGATGACTTAAAGACCAACGAAATGTGTCCTGCTGTAGAACATCTCTGCAGAACTTCAGAGTGGCCTGAACTGGACGTAGTGTTTGGAGATCGGACCTTCTAAATCTAACACCGTACCAGCCTGAAAAGGGACCATTTCAAAGCTGAACGGGCTAAAATATAACCTTGCCTAAAATCCCTCCTCCCCCCTTACTACTTCATTTGTATTGCATTACTGCCTAAAGGTCACAGCTGAGATTCCCAGAGATGTGCCCAGGTTTTCAGCAGTGAGGGGTTATTTTGGGAGTGTCAGTCTTTGCCTATCCCGAGCTCACATGGGCTCAGGGTTTTAAGTGCCCGCCCTCTGTTAACCAGGCCCTTTTATGTTGTGTCAGGTTGCACTTATTTGAAAGCCCCGTGTCTGAAAGACAACCGTGTACACTACCTCTGAAGTAGAAATGCTGGTTTGGCTTGTGTCAAAGGAAAGGGGATGTGAAGAAGGGTGGCTGAGATCTAGTGTTTGGTCCTGTAGTCCTTCATCATGTGTAACCCGACTGATACCCGTGAAGCTACTCACATGGGGGTTGGACTTTCATGGGCTGGCAAAAATACAACTTGCAGCTACAGCAGCTGTCTATTTCTTAGTAAGCCTTCCACTGCCTCTTTCCTTGGGCAGATTGGGGCTATACAAATCAGCTGCCCATGTGGGAGTTAGTCAGCAACTTCTACATGTATTTTTTGCTGAGACCTTAAAGAGAAGTTGAGAATAAACCAGGGCTTAAGGCAGGAAGAAGTTTTAAAGAACCAGACGTGTGAATGAAAATGTGGCTTATCCAAACAGAGAGTAATGCTTTTTTGTAAGCTTTTTTTCGCTCAACAAATTGCAGTGTGTGGTGGTGTGGGTGTGGTTTTTTTTTGCTTGGAACCCATGGGTTCCTTGGTTCCGTGGCCAAATAAAATTGGGAAACACTGTGCTAGATGATATTGACCTTGCCTGGTTCGGCAAATTCTCTGGTTCAGCACTGATCAGGCCCCCAAGGTGACACACTAGAGAGGTTCAACCTGTACCAATAGGTGCTTTTCCCCTCAGCTGTCTGCCTATGGCTGCCCCGCCTCTGTGAGCGAGAACCACTTGTGCGTGAGAGATTGCTTTCATGCACCCAGGACACGAGAGCTACGTGTGAATACCCAGTCTGTGTCAGGACGTGGATCAATGGGTGGTTGGGCTGTCGTTTGTGGCACTAGACCGAGGCTCTGAGCGTGTGAATTTTACACTAACATACACGTCCAATCTGATATTTTTTCTAGGGGGTGTCATGCAAAGACTGTAGTAGTGCATCAGGCTCTGATCTTGTGAGCTGTGCTTGCCCCCCGCTTGAGCTGTCCTGTGTTTGTAGCAGGAGGCCAGTCCAGAGGCTGCCAGGAGGGGTATTGATTGAGGATACATGGCGCACTACCCTGGGACTTGGTGTGGGCCAACTTCCCCATGAGCTGTTCAGAGACTCGTTCTTGTGGCGGCTTCATCTTTCAGACAAGATGTAAAATAGGGATGTGTAAGATTGTTGAAAATGTAACTGTGACACCACTAAAAACCTTGGCGGTTACACACTGCAGGCCCTACAGCCCTCCGGCCCTGCTCCTGGGGAGACAGCCTGTAATCTGTGGCAGAGGGCCAGCCATGCCACGGACCAGGCTGTTCTGATGGGGCCTGCGGGGTACAGTACCCCCCTGCCTGGGGCAAATGGAGAGCTGCTTTATCCCCTACTGGTCAAATGGAATTGTTCAGGGTGACTTGCCAGTTAACCATTTTACATCCCTAATGTAAAATCAAGCCTTTGGTTTCTTTTGACTGTTACACTTCCAATAACACTTGCAGATTTGTTAACCTCTGCCCTGGCCGGATTTCAGCTTGGGCGATTAACCTCTGTCTACCTGAATTTGCCTGGTGGCTGTAACTACAGGTCACACATTCCTGATTGCCCTGCTGTGTGTCCGTGCACAGCTGGCCACGACGTCCAGTGGGAGGCAAGGGAGCGCATGGGCTGGTGAGAGGGCCTGTCTCAGTGACTAAACCGTTTTGAAATCCATCAGGATGAATGGTACCATATGCTGCAAAGATGCAGAATACATCTCTCCCCTCTCTCTAAGGCGGAGATGGTGCAAAATGGCAGGAACGGTGTTGTTGAAGCTTGTGTCCAGCAACTGCTTTCTCCCCCTTTGGGACAGAGGCTTTTGAAAATCACGAGATCATTTTCCTTCTAAATTGCAAGGCCTGTTTGCCCTTGAAGCACAGATCTGACTGTGATGGATGCTTCTGATAAATGCCTGGACAGAAGCCAGCTGGAGCTAGAAGAGCTGGAATGGAACTTGGCTTCTTGATCCTAGGCAGGGCTATGGGGTGTGATTGCTCTGGGTTGTGCTGTTGCATGGCATCCATCATTTTAACACAAGGTGGTGCCTTTGCCTCAACTTCATTGCTTGGGAAGGAGTAGAGCAGTGATGGGTAACGTAGGTTAGTGAGTGGCCCTCCTTTATCTCAACAGGTCGCAGGATGGTTGTAACCAAGGTCTTCCGGGAGGGGGTAGTTTTGCTAACTGCACTTGCCTATCTAAAATTTGCGGGAGGTGCGGATTGAAACGTGCAGCGCTGTGATTGGATGCAGAGGGAGCGCACAGCTCTCCGCCAATGTTGTGTGCAATCAACACGCACCTCGTATGTGGGTGTCACTTCAGTAATTCTGGTAGGGGGGAAAAAAACTATGTGGCTGGAGACCAGCAGAATCCGGCAATCCTGTGCGTGGCAAGAGGAAGCAGAATGTCTCCGATGGGCCACGAGTTGCCCAGCGCTGGAGTGGAGTGAGCATCCGGACTAGCTGGATTGGCTCTATCTCCCTTTTGAATGAGTGTGTGCAACGTGGAAGCGGCATAATGGGCAGAGCTTTCAGCGGGAGCAAAAACTGTTGCTCTCAGTAACGTTTTATCCCGTGTTTTTTATAATGAACGCACTAGAGGGATCCCCCAGCGCTCTACTTCCAGGAGTGTGTCCACACAGTGTTTTGGAGCAAGCCACCAGCCTGGGCAGACGGATTTGGGTTAGTGGCTCGCCAATATCTGTACAGACAGTGCTTTGAAGTTGCGGTGAAGCCCACCTCTGCTTAAGCTTCGGCGCCCACACGTGAGGCGGGAGGGTCCCAGGACCCAGGCTCCCACTGGCGTTTGGCCATCTAAACCTCAGTTAAACAGCCCTATAGGCCAAGCCCATGTTAGCTGACCTGGGCCAGTCGTGAGTGTTTGATTGCAAGGTAGATGTGGCCAATTCGCTGGCATGTTGCCGGCGGCAGGGGAGGACGTAATCACTTAATTGGTACATGGAAGAGCAAAGCATGTCGGCCCTGCTTACATGATGGGGGACTCGATCCTGGGAAGCTGTAACTCTGAAACTGGTTGGGGGCTGTGGTGGGTTTGTGGGATCCTGAGATACATAAGCGGAGGCATCTCAAGGTTATTTGACTTCTGTATTGGGCACTGGTGTGACCGGCGTTGGAAGCCTGTGTCCTGGTCCGGGCTCCCAGCTCAAGAAGGATGCTCATAATTAGGAGAGGGACCAAGGCAGAGCCACAAGAACGCTGAACAGTTAGAAAACCTGGCTTCCCGTGATAGACTCAAAGAGCTTAGACTATTTAGCTTAACAAAGAAGAGGGGGGTGACATGATTACAGTCTTTAAGTCGCTGCATTGACAACAAATACCGAATGATGGGCTTTCAGGCTGGAAGCTGACAGTAGACAAATTCAGACTGAAAATAAAGGGTAACTTTGTAACAGTAGGAATTATTAACCATTGGTGCCATTTACTAAGGGCCATGGTGGAGTCTCTGCTACTGACCATTTTTAAATCCTGGTGGAAGGCTTTTTCAGAAGATCTGCTCTGGGAATTATTTTGGGGACATTCTTATTTTGCCCGTGTCATACAGCAGGTCTGGCTAATTTAGTGTCCCTTGAACACGCCACCGTTGCAAAGACCTGACTACTCCCCCTTCTAATCAACTTTGTTGCTACTTTGTGCACCGTAGGCTCAGGTGTCCACCGAGTTTTGGATTGGCAGAATGCCTGATCATAAGGGAAAGAGCCACTCTGTCCCCAGGGATCATGGTTCAAGTTAATCATCTGCTTGCCCACTCCAGTCTCCGCTCTGTTCATCATGAAGCTTATCTTTCAGTGTAGAGCGTGATTAATAGGCTTGGGAAGCAGTGGAGGAGGAGGAGGAGTTTATTCTGTATAGGCAGGATGGCAGTGGTTCAGGCAGCAGCCTAGGATTTGCGGGGCCTGGGTTCAAATGTCTGCTCTGCCACTGACTCCGTGTGATCTTGGGCAAGTCACTTAACCTTTGGGAGCCTCAGTGCCTCACCTGTACAAAGAGGATAATAATGCTGCCCTGTCTCCCAGGGGTTTCGTGAGGATAAATACGTTAAAGATTGTGAGGCACTGAGCTAATGCAGCAATAAGGGCCAAATAAGTACCTGAACTAGGTAGATCAGGGCAATTGCTGGTCCATCTGTGCTCAGAGCCATCAGCTCTTTTTTGATGCTGTTCAAGGATGGGTGGGAAGTAAGAATAATTGTTTAAAGATCAATAGCACATGGTTAATTGCATGCAAATCAGCATAGGGGTGTTCCCTGAACTGTTGCATTGCTCTTTCTCTTCATCTCGCCACGTTAATGATCCAGAAGAAGAAAAAGCAGTATATTAATCAGAGCTGACAGATGCTAATTGTAAAGGGTGGTGCAAAGACAGTGATACAAATGCATCTGGGATTTATTAGTATAGAACTGTGAACATAAATGACCAACCAGGGATTCATCCTGGGGACTTGCATGCTGTCATGCCAACAGGGACCCCGAGGTCCTAGTGGACAGCAAACGAACCATGAGTTTGAAGCAAAACAAAATTGACCACAGCATCCAATGGGGCATCACGCCACTGTGCAGGAAGGTAGCAGTTCTCTCTGGCCCTAGTGTGGCTGGGTCCTGGGGCAGTGCATTCTGGGACAGAAAGACACAAGAGAAGAGCAACAGAAATTATTTGAGGTGGGGAGGAATTGACTTCACATTCAGCTGGTTAAATCTGGAGTATTACTGGGGCAAGGGCCCGCTCCGAGTTGGATCTGGCTCCGGCCCAAACTTTGCCGCTGACCGCAAGGTCTGCTCTGGGCCAGGGTTGCCAGGTGTCTGGTTTTTGCCCTGACTGTCTGTTATTTGGGACTCCCATCCAGTAAAAAAAAAAAAAAAAAAACCCCTAGAAAATACTGGACATGTGAAATGTCCGGTATTTCCTGTTTCCCTCGGACAGAAGCCCGGTGGAGACAGTTTCCCCTGCTGCGTCGAGTTGGGGAGTGTGGAGCATGGGGCCATTTAAAGGCGCAGCACCCCTTTTTTTTCCCCTCAATAACTTTGGTCTCTTCTCCCTCCCCCCCTGTTTTTGTTGTTGTTGTTGTTGTTGTTGTTCAACAGAATTTTTTCCCACTGTTTTTTTTTGGGGGGGGGAGGGGGTGTTTGGTATTTTTTGTTAAACCATCTGGCAACCCTACTCTGGGCTCAAGGTGGCAGCGGTCTGAAATGTGCTTACGCCAAGGATGGAGCACGGGCTGGCGAGGGTTGAACCACTGGGAAAGCAGGAATTTTGGCTGACGAGAGTAAAAGCTTCTGAGCAGTGAGATGCACGGAGCTGTGGAATGATCCCCTGAAGGAGGGCTCACTCTCAGGGCGGTCAGAGCGTGTCCTGAGAGGCCGTCTTCTAGTCTTGCCCGGCTCACGCCAGCGAAGCGCCGTTTGCTCTTGGATTACATGTAATTGGCTTTTTTCTTGCCCTTTTCTAGTGTTCCCAGTTGCCATGGAGGATTCTGCCATGGACTCGACTCCTGAGAGCGCTGGTCCAGAGGGTGCACTCTTCAGCATGACGGATGTGTTTCTCTTCTCGCTCATCATTGGCCTGCTTTCTTACTGGTTCCTCTTCCGCAAGAAAAAGGAGGAAATCCCTGAATTTACCAAAATCCAGCCAATGTAAGTGCCCGTCTGGGTGAATGTGGGATGAATGTTCCTCAAAAGTGCATCGTTGGGTTGCGAAGGGGGATTCTCGCTCCCCCTTGTGCCGAGTGGGCCGGCAGGGGCCTGGCAGGTTGACTTGGTCCCGGGTGATCCCTTTCTCGTTATGGAGCTGCCCTGTGGTGATCTGTCCTTGTTGTGTCTCGGCACTCTGGCTAGGGTCCATGTTCGTCTGATTTTGTTCTGGGTACGCAGAGTCCAGTGATGGAGAAGTCTTCAAAGTCAACAAGGGCTTCTGGGTCTTCTCCCCTTTCATCAAGGTCTTGGATATGGACCTTGAACCTTCAGGGTCTTCCCCACATTGGTTCCTGGGTGAGGGACGGACGTCTGTCTGGGTCTCCTTTTTAGGGGCTGGTAGGGAACTTGGGTTCAGCCTCTTCACTGGGCTCTGATGTGGGGCCCAGTGGTGGGCAGCTAAGTCCTGTACATTGGCTTCCTGCCTCGTTTCCTGCCAGTTCCCTCTCTTTCCAAGGGAGAGGTAAATAAGGGCGCGTCTCCACAGCAGGGCTAAAGTCGAATTAAGCTACACACCTTCAGCTACGTCCATTGCGTAACTTAAGTCGAAATAGCTTCATTCGGCTTTCGGCGTGGTCTGCCCAGCAGGAAGAGCGCTCTTCCTCCGCCTTCCCTGACTCCTGGTGAAATGAGGGTTACAAGAGTCGGAGGAAGCAGTCCTCCAGCTCGGCATTATTTCGAAATAACGGCTTGCGGTGTAGATGCACATTTTGCTATTCCGGAATAATGGTGCTGTGTAGACCCACCCTGACTGACCTCCTGGATAAAGTTTCTGACCTTCAGAAAGTCACTGGTCCCTGCTTTGCAGGCTGGGTCAGGTGAGCATTGCTCCTGAGGTGCTCCTTTCCGGGAGCTCAGGTCAGCTCTCCTCTGCTGTCGAGTTACGCGGCTTCCCTTTTTACTGGCGGGTGCAGGCTTTGCACATCAGCTCCTTAGTCCTTTCTGCTCTAGTGTGGGGCATTACACAGGCTTCTCCTTTCTTCCTGCCCCTCCTCCCACCCCTCTGTAAGTTCTCCACTAAGTGAGACTAGCGTGGGAATCCTGTTCCGACCGGGCAAGGTGCTCGCCTTGGCTGGCCTTGCTCCTTCGGGATGCCATAAGGCAGAGGAAGGCAAGATCTGGCCTGCAGCCTGCCCCCTGCCCTGCCGGGACCCTTAGGCACAGAGCAGCCCCAAGCTGCTAGCTGCTCCATGTGCCGCTTGTGGGGGGGAGGCTTTGTGTACTTGCCCCACCCACAGCACAGTCTCTCAGCTCCTGTTGTCCGGAAAGCAGCCAATGGGAGCTGAGAGATTGTGCTGGGGGATGGGGGCAACACGCAAAGCCTGATCCCTTCCCCGATGTGAGTTTGAGAGAGCTACGTGGAGCAGCCAGCTGCTTTGAGTGGTCTGGGGCTTCGGCAGGCAGGGAGCCTGTCTGAGGGTCCTGCTGGGATGCTGGCTGGGAGCCACCTAGGTAAGTGCTTCCCAGCCGGAGCCTGCCTCTGGCACCCCACCCCCTCTTGCATCTGAACTCCCTTCCCCAGGTCACTACCCAAACCCTCCAGGTCACAACTCACTCTCAGACCCTGCGCCCTCTCCTACATCTTTCCCCCAGGCCAGAATCCTCTCCTGCACCCATAACCCCTCCTGGACCCTGCAGCCCATTCCCCTGCCCCAGGTCACAGCATCCTCCTTCACTCAAACTCCCTCGCAGACCCCACACCCTCTCCTGCACTCCAGCCCCCCACCCCGAGCTCCCTTCTGCATCTCACCTCCGTCAAAAGTGCAGCCTTTGACCACTTCCCAAAATCTTGGAGTGGGCTCCCCCCATCAGAAATTATTGCCCACCCCTCAGAGAGGGAGCTGACTTTCCCTGCTGCTCACAGCACTTTGGTGGCACCGTCAGTGCCTGTCTTCACTTTGGCCCACTGAGTTGCAGGGTGGGAGGAGTTTGCTTCTCATAACTGTCCCGTGCAGAACCCAGGGGTTGTACAGCAGCCTTGGGCCAGCCATTGTACCTGGCCTCTGTGCTCAACCTGCTTTCAGGGGGCAGGAGAAAAAACGTCGCCCCGTTGGTAATTCTCTTCGCTGCCATCCGCTGATTTGCTTTCTGCCAATCATGTGAGTTTCCTGGCAGCAGTGTAGATTCAGCAGACTTCTTCCCAGGGCTCCATTCGCTAAGGCAGAAGTCACCAACCAGTAGACCGGGATCTGCTGGTAGATCTTGGAACCTTTGGCAGGTGATCCTGAGAGGTTTGGCCAGGGGGCTATCAAGTGCTGCACTTCATCTACCCCTCTCAGCACTGCCGTGCTGCTCCTGCCTTGGAGTGTCGCTCGCTCCTGGGAGCCTCCTGTTTGCTGTGCAGGGCGCAGGAAGAAGAGGAGGGGGAGGGTGCTGATGTCAGGGTGCCCCTCTCTCCAGGCTGTACCCCATCTCCACAGAGCGGAGGGAGGCAGGGATGGAAGGAGTTTGCTGGCTGCTTTTGGGAGTGGTGCAAGCCAGGGTAGGGGTGAGCCTGCCTTAGCTCCCTGCATCACCATCCAGAATCCACCTGTGGTAAGTGGTGCCCAGCTGGAGCCCACATTCCAAACCCCGCCTCAGTCCTGAACCCCTCCTGCATCCCAAACCACTGCCCCCAGCCTGATAAAAGTGAGGCTGGGGGAGGGAGGGTGGATGAGCAGGGGCGGGGCCTCAGAGAAGGGGCGGGAAGGAGGCGGAGCCAGGGTGTTTGGGTTTGAGGTAGATTCTGGATTGCACTTAAATTCAAAAAGTGATCTTGTGCTTAGAGAGGTTGGAGACCCCATGCAAAGGTGTGGGGCTGGATCGTCCCCTAGAAGCGCTGTCATGTGGGGCTGCAAGGGTGGATGGAGTCTCCCTGACAGCAGGAGAAGGGTTGGAGAAGCAATGCTCTCTTAAACAACACCTCACAAAAGTGGCCTTGTTGGGTAACACCAGGAGACCTTTCTTCAGAGTTTCTTGCATCGGGGGATCATTAACAGACTGGCCAGATGACCCACCAGCCTGTGACCAGAATGCAGTGCTGAGTTAACTGAAAGCTTTTGAAACCCACAGAGCCGAATTTGTGCCTTTTGCAAGAGCTTGTGACTTGGCTGAAGTCGGCTGAGTTGTGCGCACTTAGAGGGCTGCATTCAGCCTTATGTCTCTTGGCTCTTGACCGAGCTTAGAGGACGGGTGAAGAGTTAATGATTGTCTCCTGGGTTTATTTATGGGCCCGTTTCGCATTGCACTTGTCCGTCCGAAGGGCCTCATAAAAGCAAGATTAAGGTGCCAGCCGATGGCCTGTTTCTGGACTGCTGCTCCTCTTGCAAGTGCCAGCCTCCAGGAAGGCAGGGGCAGCCTGTCTGAAAGCATCAGGCTGTCCCTTGCTTAGCTGTCGCTTCTGTCTCTCGTAAGCCAACGTGGCTTTTAATAGCAGGTACCAAAGAGAGTTGGTAACTCTTCTCTGGCAATGCGAGCAGCGCATCTGGGGAGCTCCTTCGTTCGTGCCTGAGCCAGAAAAGAACTCTAAGTCTGCAGGGATTTATCTGTGACTTCTCTGTGCCAGACTTGCTTGGGCCTATAAAGTTATAATTCTTATAGACCCGGGAACATATGGGGAGTGCTAGCCCTGGGCAAAGTATTTCCCAGTGTGAGTTGGGGATTAAACTGCCTTTCCTCAGTAGGATTCACACCTCTCCGGCCAGTTCCTTAGCTCACCCCATCAGTATTTTGAGTCACTGGCCTTTCATTTTCTCATTTATAGCCAGCGCCCAGCTTCATCAATGCAGCATTCAGATCAAGATTTAAACCCCACAGTAGCTCAGAAATCTGGAGCTCTTTGAGTGAATGCACATGTCCATTCCCCTTCAGGTGCGAGCCCAGTGCCCCAGCATGTGAAGATTTTCCCATAATGTGACTCATGTGGGAGCTCGTGTGACCTTTGCCTCACACTGCTGCATGAGGGTATAAAGGGCAGAGCTGCTCCGCACCCCGCTGGTTCTTGCTGACTCCGATTGGCAGTTGGAGTGTGTTGGCTTGTTTCTACGAGTGTCTCCCTCACGGGGAACCTCTCTCAGCTTGACTGCGTATAGTTGGCGTTTGTTCATTGTGTAGATGAATGTCAGTTTCGTTCGTTGTTTTCTGGGCACATCGGTTCCCCTTGTTTACAGGGTGCGGACCCCTGATAGTGGAGGATGCCTTGGCTTCCAGTGTGTAAGCCTGGTGCGGGCTGCACGAGATCTGTGCTGGTAAATTCCACCTGCCTGCCATGTCTAAGTCAGGGTCGCATTGGGGACAGCTGCCAAACTTGCAGGGACGTTGAGCCTCACCTGAAGAAAGATGGAGATGGAGGCTGCCTGCATCCCCTTACAGCTTGCGGCACGCTGCACAGAGCTTCGGCAGGGTGTGGGATGCCTCCCCCAACGCTGCCTCCAAACGCTGGCAGCTGCCCCCTTCCCTGTGCCAAGGCCGGTGCAGAGCTCTGATTTGTCCAGGGAGCTGGGACTTGCGCAGCTTAAAGATAAGGGTCCCCTGTACTGTCCACCAGTAAGTGCTCAGGAGGATGGGGAAGGAGCCCTCTAGTGAGAGACACTCCCCATACCGGCCTATGCACGGTCCTAGGCTGATTCCCGCCTCCTGTCCCCTCCCAGGTACCGAATACTTCTGGGCAGCAGCAGCAGCAGCAGGAAGGTATCTCTGTAGCCATGGCGCCAGAGCCACGTGTGGCAGCAGGCGCCAGAGCCACGGGTGGCGGCATGAGGCTTAGTCCACCTTTGGGTGCCTGACTCCCCGGTGGTACAGGCGGCAGGTCCCTCAGGGATGATGCATCCTCGGGCCCCAGCTACGGATGTGCCTCGGGCTAGCGAGTTGGCTCTATGAGACGATAACGCCTCCAGCTGGCTGGCGCTTTCTCCAGCGCTGCAATCTCTGGGTTAGCCAACCTTGCTAGCCCAAAGCAGCAGTCCCAGGGCAGGTTCCTCGTTCTCCTTCATGTACATTAGAAAGTAGGGGTGGGAAAGGTTAACAGGTAAGCATCGGCCTTCACGAGTGATGCTTACCGGGGGGCAGCCCCTGTTCATGGCGAGGGGACTGCTCCAGCCTGGCCCCAGCACCCCACCCTATTAACTGGTTAACCAATTAAACGTTACGTTTAACCGGTTAACCAATGAAACAGGATTTTACATCCATATAGAAACATAAGAACATAAGAATGGCCGTACTGGGCCAGACCAAAGGTCCATATAGCCCAGTATCCTGTCTGCTGACACTGGGCAGCACCAGGTGCCCCAGAGGGGTGGACCGAAGACAATGATCAAGCGATTTGTCTCCTGCCATCTCTCTCCAGTCTGTGACAAACAGAGGCCAAGGACACCATTTTATCCCCTGGCTAATAGCCTTTTATGGACCTAACCTCCATGAAATTATCTAGCTTCTCTTTAAACTCTATTATAGTCCTAGCCTTCACAGCCTCCTCTGGCAAGGAGTTCCACAGGTTGACTACACACTGTGTGAAGAAGAACTTTCTTTTATTAGTTTTAAATCTGCTACCCATTAATTTCATTTGGTGTCCTCTAGTTCTTCTATTATGGGAACTAATAAATAACTTTTCTTTATTCACCCTCTCCACACCAGTCATGATTTTATATACCTCTATCATATCCCCCCTCAGTCTGTTAGTTGGTGTTGGCAGCATGGGACCGGGGAGTGACAGCACAGCAGTTTCTTGCAGCAGGGTAGCCAAGCCCTGAGTTTGCTCAGGAGAGAGTCCTCAGTGTTGTGAAATCCCTGGGGTGGGGGAATGCCACGTGCTCGCAGAGGGAGCACCGAAACGCCCTCACGTAAACCACTGAGAAATAGATCGTGCGGAGAAGGGGGGAAGTTCACTCGCTGGCTGGGAGTTGAAAGGGAGGAGCCCACCTGGCCGGAAGCATCTTGCAACGAAACCGGCGCCTGGGGCATTGCTGCGTGTGTGGGAGAAGCTGCTCCCATGCGTTGCTGTGAATCGTCCGTTCCGACTTCGCTCCTAACCTGCGAGTTTCCTTGGATCGTTCAACACCGCCTCCCCCTCCCCCCCCCAGCGGGCTTGTTTGTGAATGATGTGTGTGTAGGGGGACCAGATGTCCCCCTTTTCATAGGCACTGTCCCAGTATTGAAGGCTCTTGTCTTGTCTGGATGCCAAAGGGGATAACCAAGAGGTCCGAGACAGGTTGAGAGCCTCGCCAGCCTGGCGCCTCCTGCTGGTCACTTGGGAAGTCAACTCGTCCGCCTTGGTGGGCCTTCTGGCCGGTGTCTCGGCCTCCGTCACCTGTCTCTTGCACTGGTTCCGATCCCGTGTCCCTTCCAGCCCACGGTGCCCCCTGCCGCGGGGTTCTCCCCTCCCAGCCCCCTACACCCACTTTGCCTCAGTGACCCACTGCCGGTTGTCATCTTGCTCCTTATCTCAGGCAAACCACCGTCTGACATGGCCACTTGTTACTGGGGAGGGGGGTGGACCTGCTGCCTTCTCCTGCCCCGGCTGCCTCCCTGCAGCCCTAGTACCCTCAGGCCTTGCGAGAGAGGCCTCGGCCAGGGAGTTTGCCTGGCCAGAGCTCCCCAGCTCTGCTCTGTGTCAGGAAGCTTCCGTAGCTTCCCTGGCAACCAGGTCCTGCCTGCTCCCCAGCTGGAGCAAGAGTTTCCTCTCCCCCCACTATTTATTGGTACCCAGGACCCTTACTGCCATTCACCCGAAGAAGTGGGTCGTGCCCACAAAAGCTCATGATCCAGTCTGCACGTCTTGTTGATCTCTAAGGTGCTGCGGGACCATTCGCTGTTTTGCAAGTTTTTTCAGCTGGGGCAAGAATGAGTCTGTCTCTGCCCCTCCAGGAGCCCTTGTTTATACAGCCCCAGCTGGGCCCAGGTTGGCTGCAGCCCCACCTGCGCCTCCCTAGCCTGGTTTTAACCCTGGTAGCCAGTGCAGGGCAGACACCCCATCACAACGCCCTGCTGGACAAAGTGCTGCGAATCAAGACTCTTTCCTAATTTGGATTAGACGTTCCAGCCTGTCGAGATCTCCTTGCAAAACAAACTGTGCTGCGGACCCAGGGCTGTGAGGGAGACTGTGCTGTTACTGCCCGGAAGGATTCATGCAGGGTGAGCTGCTGCTGCAGACTTCTCCTGGGGATGTTTAGACTGCTCTTCATGAAGGGCCTGTCTGCACTGGGGAGTTATTTTGAAACACCAAGGCGAGCGTCCGCACTACCAAGCCAAGTATCATATGCATCTGACGAAGTGGGTCTTTGCCCACGAAAGCTTATGCTCCTGCATTTCAGTTAGTCTTTAATGTGCCACAGGACTCCTCGCCGCTACTACGAAGCCCGTTATTTCAAACTAACAACTCCTGCTTGTGAAGAGGAATAAGCTTATTCCGAAAGAGTGATTCGGGAGTTAATAATTTTGAAATAACCTGGTGGTGTAGACAGGGCCTAGCAGAAAACGGTATCTTGATTGGGGAATGCAGGAGAGGATGTGACGGTGCCTTGGACCATGCGTGGCGGGAGTTTCCTGTGCTGCTGTGTTGGATGCCAGATGCTGCTGTTGGGTTTATTATGGTCTCTAGGGACACTGTGCTCGGGCCAAAGAGCCTGGTCTTGGCAGTCTGACGTGGAACCCTTCGGGAGCGATTCCCGCAATCCATGCAGCAGGAACGGCAGCGTTCTGTGGTGCCTAGGGGCCCAGACGTGGAAATCCAGAATCCTTGGGCTTAGTCCATAGCTTAGTCACTGACTTTCTCTTTTGACGTGGGCACGTCACTTGACTCCTGCAGACCTCAGCTTTCTCTCTGCAGGATGGAGGGAACTTCCTCGCAGGGTGGGTTGTAAAGCTTCATGCTTGTGAAGTGCCTGGGTATAAAGGCCGTGCGAATGCATAGTATCGCTGGCCATTGCTAGCTGGCTAGAACATTGAAACCTACAGAAACGTGCTTGAATTTTCACCATTCGAAGACTTAATTGAAACCATTAGGGTAAGATTCACAGAGCGTCTGCTCTGCAGATGTCATTAGAGAGGAATGTCCCTTTGATCAACATGGGTTCATGGACTAGTGAGTATGCCGCTTGCACTTGGGCAGATTAATTGGGGGGGTTAGCTGTGGGCAAGGCTGCATGTGCATTTTTCATGCTCTTACAGATTACTTACCATGCCCTGTTTCATTCCTGTTTCTCTAGAGTGGTATTAGTTAGCCACTTCCCCTAGGAGAATACGTTGAGACGCATTAGAGGGTATGCAGTTATTTTCCAGCGGTTCTGCAGTATTACTTGGCACGGAAGCTGGTTTATCTGAATCCTCAAACATTAGAGATTCATTCCTGGTGTTTAAAGGGCTTCCTAGTTTTAGGAACAGTTCCAGTTTCTTAGCTTGGTTAGTTAACTTATTGGGGGCTGGCGGGGAGGAGAACGAGAGAATGAGACCATCTCTAATTTGATTTAATAGGACCCCAAAGAGAACAAACTTGCTAGGATCAATACAGCCTTTCTTCCTAATGGATGGCACTACCATAGTAACATTCAGCGCTGCCTCTCTGGTGTCTGGAATCGCTTCCCTCGACCTACATGGCTTCCTTTAAAAAAAAAAAAAAAAAAAAGAAAAGAAAAAAGTGGCTATGATATAAACTGTTGCTGAGGTAACAAGGATATGGGGTGGGTATTTTATTCTCCCCCCCCTCCCTTCCATACAGAAGAAGGGAAGCTGGGGGGGGGGGAGGAGTGTGCTGTAGAGAATCATGGGAGATTTCATTCTTGACTCCTAATTCCTTTCTGCCACTGCTGCCAGATGTTGCCGTTTCTCAGGGCTGTGTGGATCGGCCTGGGAACTTTCCAAGCGTCCCTAGCAGGCTGAACTGCTCCGGCTATGACCCGCGCAGGGACGTGGAGTCCAGGCACCGCTCTCCATCACAAAAGGAACCCGGAGATTTGGCTCTAAGCTCCGAAAGGGGCAGCATGGGCTGGCCTGGGTGCACGTTTTTCAGCAGCTAAGTTACACTCTCCCTCCTCTCTCTGTCGGATACAAAAGCCGGGGGATTCGTTTTGTTTGTGTTTTCTCCACCCACCATGGGGTGTCTGTACTCGGTACCGCCGGAGGACCAGACTCTGGGGAGGTGAGTCAATCTTCCCAATCAGCAGACTGTAGATCTTACTCCCAGGCCTCCGTCTCTCTTTAGAGCTACACGTAATTGTTCAGTGCTCTCCCTGCTGGCTCTGAGGGCAGGAAGAGGAGAGGAAAAGAGGTTCTGTCTTAGGTGTGTTACTTGGGCAGCGAAGTAGAGGAGACTGCTTTGTCCAGCGGGGCAGGTCTGCAGGGCCATAGTGTTCCCTGTAAGCTGAGTGCTTGGACGGCCACCCAGAAGAGATTCAAAGGTGCTGCCCCGCTGATTAGGAGAACACCCACAAGCATGGCATTTGTTTCTACTGGTGGTGCACATCCGCACATGCCTTGGTGCTTCAGGTCCTAAGCGCTTGCTCAATCTGCAATGCCCAGCGCCCGGCTCCGCATGTTGGTGACCTGTTGTGCTGGGAGGCTGCTGCCTGAGGGGCTTTCTGACGGGATGTGGATAGTTACGCTGGAGACTTCCAGACCCGCCTCCGGCTGCCTTGACATTTCTCTCTTCTGAACCGTGAGCTTTAAACCCCTGCCGGAGGCAGAGCCCAGGGTGCATCTCTGCATGTTCGGGGCTTGGCAGGCCGAGCCAGAGAAGCCAAGAGGACACTATTGTGTTTTAAAGATGTAGGTGAACCCCTCCCCCTGCCTTGCTCCTTGCTTGCGGTACAAACCCTGCCTTAGACTGCTAGCGTGCCGAGAGAGCTGTGCATATGGACAGCGCTTTTCACCCCCTGGGTTCCCTGGTTGGAGTCTCTCCTTTTGGGGCAGTGAAAATAGACGCCAGGTGTGGCTGTGACCGTCAATTGCCGTTCCCTTTCACCTTCAGGTTCTCATGGTCCCGCAGGGCTGTGCCGATTGTAAAACCCCAAACCCGTTGTCTGTAGCTTGGTTGGTGTTTACGGAGCGCCCGTCCCCACCATCGCTAATGAGTGTGTGTGTATGCATAAGATGCACAGTCTACACACTGGGTGTGTCTAGACTGGCAAGATTTTGCGCAAAAGCATCTGCGTTTGCGCAAAAACTTGCCAGCTGTCTTCACTGGCTGCTTGAATTTGCGCAAGAGCATTGACTTTTAATGTACAAAATCAGTGCTTCTTGCGCAAATACTTTCACGTTCCCGCTTGAGGAAAAAGCCCTCTTGCACAAGAATACTAGTGTAGATAGGGAAGAACTGTTTTGCACAAAAAAGCCCCGATGGCTAAAATGGCGATTGGGGCTTTCTTGCGCAAAATTGTGTCTAGACTGGCCACGGAAGCTTTTGCGCAAAATCTAGATGCGCTTTTGCGGAAATACTTTTAACGGAAAAACTTTTTCCCTTAAAAGTATTTCCGCAAAATCATGCCAGTCTAGATGCAGCCGCTGTGTATGGGAAATACATTTTGTTTTGGTCTTAAGTTGTGTAATGGCTCCTGACAACCTAATCACACAATGGCTTTCCCTTCACGTGGGTTTAGTACAGCGGCGGTATATGTTACACTGTCTGAGCGGGTCTAATCGTTGGCTGATGCTGGCCAGAGCTTTTTACTTTACGGTGACAAAAGAACGAAGGGATTCAGCTCCCAACTAACATGTTGTAAGTAGCTCCTTTGAAACGGAGTGGCTTGTTCTCTCCAGCCAGCTCTACTCCCAGGAGTGTTTGCAGGATTGGGTTGAAGCCTGTAAAATGTTCCCTCAATTTCCTGTGACAGTAGTGGCTGAAAATTCACAGTGGTTGCTCAGCGGCCAGGGCAGGGTCCAAATGGGTTTCGTCTGCTATCTGAGAGCTCCTTGCCTGGCTTTCTGTTTCCTGTCGTCCATCAGGGTCCACCTAGAGCAGTCCAAGCCTAGCACCGGGCTCTGTCATGGCTCAGAGGTGGCCTGGAGAGATTGATTTGAAGCCCCCGGGGATCCCTGCCTCAGTGCCGCGTGGGTTAGGAAATGCTGCACCGTTCTCACACGGTCAGAAGCCAGAGCTGTTTGTGTTTGCCCAGAGGCTCCGCTCTTCCCACGGGAGACCCAGCCTCTCATTCTTCCGCTGTGAAAGGGAAATGGGAACGCGGCCCATGTGCCTCGCCCCCGGCCCGCTGCGAAAGCCCCATGCGGTGAATGAGAGCGAGCCAAGGACTGGCACTCGTCCTGCTGCCTAGAAAAAGACCCCGCTGTCTAATGGCAGCGTTGCTAGGAAGCTACCACCTCTCCTGGGATTCCTGGGACCTTGATTTCTATTCACTTCCAGAGTCATCTGGGTCACTCGCGCCACTGACCCCCTCGTGAGGCTGTGGTGGTTGCACTTGTGCAGTTGAGTGGCTGCCTTTCTAGCCACTAATGTGGCTGCACCAGTGCACAACCCCGAATGTGGACACTATTTGAACGGGAGCGGCTTGTCCCGTCTCGAAGTCAAGCAGGCGGCACTGAGCCAGATTGCGCTATGCCAGTGTAAATTGGTCTGTGCCAGGCATCTGGATCAGTGGCTGAAATCCCCTTGTAGACGAGGCAGTCTGCAGATGGCTGCTGCCTCCTTGCCAGGGGCTTGTGGGAGCTTTGATCAGGAATCGGTCTCCCCAGAAGCACAGCTCCGTTCTAGGCAGGTCCCCAGGCTCTTAGGGTGCCACGGAAAGAGCCACGGCTGGCTCGGGCCAGCTGACCAGTGCTCTGCCGTGGGACAGGAGCTGTTGGGGCCGAAGCCCCACGAGGAGGGAAGATCTCTCATTCTGGGCTGAAATCAGCTGCCCCAGGCTTTGACACCCAGTGCGGGAGGGGAGGGGGCTATCACAGCGTGGCCACACCCCAGTGGCTGGTGGCGCTCGCTGGTCCGTTCTGGGAGCAGAGCTGCTGTGTTCTGCCCACCCTGTGCCCTGGCTCATGCGGCAGCTGTGGAAGGACACAGGCTCATCCTAGGAGCTGTGGAAGGAGGCAACTGCTCCCGGGGGCCCCTGTGCCTGGCTTCTGCAGCAGATGATGTGATTCAAAAGTACTCTCCTCTAGAGCGCGCTGGTGAGACTGTCCCGTCACTGCCCCGGAGGGAGGTAGCAAGTTCCTCCTTCCCTCCTCTTCGCCTGCGTTTCCCTCAGCCCTGCACTACGACCAGTGCCGCTCTTGGGAAGCGCATGGCCCCCTCCTGCCCCAACGTGCCTGGAAGGGGACACTGGGACGGGGCAGGCCTGAGAGCCAGGCGGCTAAGGAATCTCTGAGTGGATCACGTCAGCCCAGCGGCGGGGAAGGAGGATGGGAAAGGACATTTGAGGGGACTTTGTGTTGCAATCCACCTGAATTGGGGGTCTCCGTAACAACCAAGGGGGTCAAGACGTGCTCGTGTCAAGCAGCAGGGTCTGGAGCGTTCATCACCTTGAGGTTTGCCAGGGGGAGCTGGACAAACTGAACCATCTGTTCGCAAGAGCGAGCAGCTCGTGGGCTGCCCAGCTGGGGTCCTTGAGGCTTCCTGAACTTGGGAGGCTGCCAGACCAGAAGAGAACGATCGCGCCTCCAGGCAGGCAGCACGTCCCCAGCCTGCCTCCCGCCACGGCAGCGCTGCGGGGGAAGGATTTATTCCGGATCCCAGATGGGGATCTGTACCAGGAGTGCTTTGCCACTTCAGCGACACCGGCACGCCGCTCCTCGTGTGGATGCAGCGTCCCCTGCCAATCGGCGCTCCCCTCAGGCCCCCATTCTCGCTGAGCAGAGATAGAGCAAGCTGCATGTGTCCTGCAGTCAGGGATAGCTCCCTGGCACCTCTCTGACTGCTCCAGCTAGGACGTCCAATCTTGGCAGTGTGGGTGTGAGCGTAGACGCACGAGGGGCAGACCCCCTTGCATTTTGCATTAGGGACGCGAAAGGTTAACTGGTTTACCAGTAAGCATCATCCTAACCGCGCGATGCTTACCGGTGCCGGTTAACTGGTAATCAGTGCAGGCTGGAGTAGCTCCCCACCTGTCTGTGGTGGGCCCTGGGCACCCAGCAGACACGGGCTGCTCTGGTGGGGGCAGAGAGCTGGCAGTAGCTCCAGCCCCCTCCATGTGGGGGGCTGGGAGCTGGGAGCTGGTAGGGGGTGGGGTGAAAGCCAGGAACCAGCCCCAACTTGGGGCTTGGTTCTGCTCCATCTGGTCTGGAGCAGTCCCCGGCCCAGATCCTGCTTAGTTGGTTATCCGGTTAAATATTAGACCAACCTGACGTTTAACCAGTTCACGGCTTAACTAGGATGTTACGTTCCTAGAACGTATCCTCGCTGGCTTGAATGCAGATGCTGTTTTTGTTCTTTTAGACGACAGCTTGTTTTGTTTATTTTAATTCTTCCTCCACTTGAGCTGGCTGTTCCTGCGGCAGAGAGTTCAGTGTTTCATGCTGCATAAAAGCATTTCGATCGTTTCCTTTGTGTGACTTCACTGGGCGCCTTCTGGGACAGGTTTAATAAAAGCATTCGACTGCGCAGCTCCATGCCGCTTGCCATGTGCACAGGCGATGAGCAGAGGTCTGCTTTCTAGACTAAACAGTCCCCGGGCTAGATTTACAAAGGGAGTTTGGCACTTGAGGTTGAGATGGGTGCCCAGAGGGGTTTTAAAAAGCACCTCAGTGAGTTAGGGGCCTGACTCCCATGGACGTCGCAATCCCAGTGACTCCGATTGTGCACGTCGGGCTGTCCCTCCTGGCCAAAGCGGATTGCCCGTGGGGAGGGAAGAGCTCACATTCTGGGCCGGTCTAGGTGAGCGGTGCCCATGGATTCATAAAGCAGGACTGTAATATAATCTCAGTGGCTGGAGCAGTTATCTCAAGGAAACAGCCGAGCTAGGGAACAGGGCGTGGGAGAGGGAGTGTCGCTGGTCACCGTGAGTGCTTGGTTTCCAGTCAGGGCTGGACTAAGGGGTGGGCTAGCCGGGCAGCTGCCCAGGGCACCAACCTATGGGGGCGCCAGCTCCTGGCGGGCTACAGCAGCCTCCCGGGCCAGGGGCCGTGTTAACCCCCGCAGCACCAGCCAGCAGCGCCCTTCCCCCCACGGCTGCAGAGCCCTGCATGGCCAGGAACAGCCTGCCCCAGGCTGCACGCCATCGGCGGTGGCTGGGTCGCCTGGGCAGCGCATGCACCCTGTGTCTGCCTGTGCGCTCCGGGGCCGGGCCCGTGCATGCGTCGTGCGCCCGGAGGTGGGGCCGTGCGCCCTGGGGGCAGCGCCGCACACCTGGGGCCCGGGGCGCCAATATGGCTTGGGCCGGCCCTGTTTCTAGTGAAAGTGGCTTGTGGAAGTGAGTGCCCATATCCTTCTGGGCCTGACTTTCCCCTCCCATTGGTCTCCCCTGCACATGTCGCTCCTTGGATTATCCAACTCCAAGTGCCCATGGACAGGGCTGATCTCCTCCCGGCATGGCGAGGGGAAGACCTCGCTGCCCCGTCGCTCTCGTCCTGGTAGGGTCTTGCAGTTAACACACTGGGGCCCTTGATATGGCAGCAGGATGCTCTCCTCTGTAGCCTTATCCCGCCTCTGTGAAGCGGCTCCCTTCCCCAGCCATGAGGAGCGATCCCCTCTGGGCTCTCTGCCCCTCTGACTGCCCCATCCTGCCTCTCTTTCCGGGCCAGCGAAAGGGAACCCCTTGGTCTGAATGTCCCCCCCCCCCCCACCTGTCCTTGTTCTGTGGCTCTGCTTCCTCCGGAGAGAATCTAGTCACCCGTGACAAAACCGGCCAGGCGGTGAGCAGAGCACAACCCGGGAAAGCCATGTGAGGGGTAAAGAAGCCATTTAACCGGCATTTGCCCACCCCAGGTCTCTGCCGTCAGCAGCTGAATGTCTTGGGGGAGGCGACGGGACTTTAGATCAATGAAATAGCTTTAAAGCAGATATCAGTGTGGTGCTGAAGGTTATGAAGTCACATCTCTCAGAGAGTCACTCACCCCCAGGCTGCCGCCGGGGATGGGGCATTCGCACTGCCCTGGGCTCCGTAAACCCTAAGGACGTCCCCTTTGCTCCCTTTCAGAACAACCTCGGCGAGGGAGAGCAGCTTTGTCGAGAAGATGAAGAAAACGGTGAGAGTCTTTCTGCTTTCTGAGGCTGTGGAAGGAGCCGGGTCTTCCTGTTTAGCGGGTGGGGGGAGGGCGTCCAGAACTGCCTCTCCAATTCCTGCCACACTGTTCCTGGTGCTCCGGAGAGCACGGCAGCTTCTTGTGTGAGCTCATGGACCACTCCAGCGCAAAAGGAGCAGCCGCCACTTAGCAGGAGCCGGCTCACTTCTGGCTCACGCTGGGTCTGGGACCTGCCCCTGCTGAGGCTCTGCATTTAAAGTGTATTAGGAGCCAGGCAGCCCGGCTCAGTTTTGGTTCGTGCTGGATCCGGGAGCTCAGACCCTCACCCCGAGTCAGGGGCTGCCGCCACCCCGCGCTGCTGCCTCTTTATCAGAGGCAGCAGCACAGGGCAACAAGCAGCTGGTCCTCAAGAGGAGCTGGTTTTTAAACTGGCTCCCCTCGTGGACCTGGCACCGTATGCTGCTGCTGGCCCCGCCCCCAGGGACTATAGATTAGTCGACTAGCCAATAAGAATTCATGAGGTTACTTGACTATTCAATTAACTGATATTTAACATCTCTAGTGAGGGCTTGGCAAGAAGCGGCCGTGTAATGTGAGGTGGGAGTTGGGGGGGGACAGCCGTGGCTGATCGTTAGTTGGTAGCACCCGCTACGTGCTAAATGCGTCAGAATGACCCATCTGTGCCGCTCCAACCACCAAACCCATTGCCCCCCTCCGCATAATAATCACGTGCAGAAGCAGGTGTCCTGGAAGGATCTGAAAGCACCGTGCGAGCTGCCCAGGCCCTGGCATTGCATTCAAGCCCAAAGAGGCACTTTGCTCAAGTTGGTGTCAGAGACGAGGACAGAACTCTGCAATCCTGGTTCCTGGCCCTTGATAGAACCACGACAACCCCCCTCGTCCCACCCAAATTAGCAATTTGTGCGTAATGGTGCCTGTCTTTCCAGAGCCGAAACATCGTGGTGTTTTATGGCTCCCAGACTGGGACAGCAGAGGAGTTTGCCAACCGCCTCTCTAAAGATGCCCATCGTTACGGGATGCGGGGCATGGCAGCCGACCCAGAGGAGTACGACTTGGTAAGTTAAACTTCGCCCCGCACGGCATCTTTACTCCTGTCTCGAATCCCATGCCTCCTACGCACGCAGGAGCGGGGCCTTGGCCAGCTCTGAGGTGGGGCATGCTGAAGGGATTTGTAGTTAATTAAAGGGAATTGTGAATTAAAAGGGAAGTGATGGAACTGTTAGCATTGCTGCTGGCAGCAATTGCTATCTCACCGTGGGCCCGGTAAGATACAGCACAGAGAGATGAGGAATGAGTCCTTAAACCATTTAGTGCTTGCAAAACCGAAGGCCTTTGGCCCTGCCACGGGCTGCTGCTTGTGGCAGGGAGGAGTGGTTGCTGCCTGCCTTCCAGGGTTGTTCCAGAAAGAGGAGTAATTGGGAAATGAGCCGGCCATTTTAGGGTCCCCCACAGTATCAGCCCTTCACTGCCCTGAGGGGACTCTGGATCGATGGCTGGGAGCCGCAGAGCATGGGTGGGCTTTGGGTCTTAAGCAGCTGCTTGGCTTGGCTGTGCCGAAGGCAGGTGTGGAACAGGGCAGGAAGAAAGGTGGGAACAAGCGGGAGGCTAGCGGGCAGCCCAGAAAGAACGAGCCAGCCGTGCTCTGCCCCGAGTTCCTCTGTTAGCAACCTCAGCCCCTGAACGGAGCCCCTGAGGCCTCGGCAGGGAAGTTTGACGTGCTACTGAAGCGCAGAGAAACCAGTTGCTGCATACGGCGAGGTGAGGCAGAAGGCCCGTGTCTGAGGCCTGGCTGGTAGGGAGGCCCCCTTGCTCTGGGGTAGGAGTCCGACATGGCCTCCCTACGCCGAGATCCAGTGGGTGGGAGAAGTTCTCAGTTGGGACCAGACCTGGTGCTCAGATGTCCTTGCAGATCCTCCACCCCCTCTACCGCACAGAGAACCCCTCGGTTCTGGCAGTTCGATAGCTCACGTTTACCGTGGGAGTCTGTCACTAGGCAACCCGAGGGGTTCTGAGGTGCCCTGTCTTACAGTAAGCACTTAGTCTGACTGTCCCGTGGTGCTTTTCTCAAGAGTAAGAGCGTTAATCACAGTGGCCTGGCCACAATCCAGGGTTGGTGATGGACTTTGGCACCTTCTACCCTCCCCCTCACGATATGGTATTCCCCACTTGTGTTCCAAGCCGTTGGTTAACACTGCAAAGTGACACCAAACTACGGCCTTGGTACACACCAGAGGCAGCTGCATTTCAGTGGTGACGATGTGACCCTCCCCTACCGTGATTGCTTTGGGATCCTTGAGGATGAAAAGTGCTACATCCAGAAAGGAACTTAGTCTCTCTGGCCTTGTTTCTAGTCTGACCTGAGCCGCCTCTCTGAGATCGACAATTCCTTGGCTGTGTTCTGCATGGCCACGTACGGAGAGGGCGATCCCACGGACAATGCCCAGGATTTCTATGACTGGCTGCAGGAGACGGATGTTGACCTGACTGGTCTCAAATTTGCGGTAAGCCAACCTGCATTACTGCTTATGCCCCACGTAGGCAGGAAAGTCCCCACAGTGTAGGCGCAGATCAGACCCGACCCCGCAAGTGAATGTGCAGTCTCAGTTCCCGTGCCTTGCACACTTGTGTCAGGAGCACACCCCTGCGTACTGCACATGTGTGCAAACATGGGTCTGTGTGCTTTCAAAATGGCTGCCATGGCTCCTTCCTTCCCTCTGCATCACGTGGATCATCAGGTACTTGCTGCTGCAGCCGGCGCTAGCATGCACTTGACTGAGAAGGTGGTAAGTGAGTTACAGGCCACTGTTGTGTAGCAGACTGACTGGACAGACTGGCTAACTGGACTGTTGTTGTGTAGCAGACAGTCCTAGGCTAGATAGTCTGTTGCATATTAGATCATTCCAAGAAATGCCTCATTTCTTCTCTGCGTAATACCAGAGACGGAACTGCTTTGCCTAACTCCTCTGCAGGTTTCCTGGGCTGGGTGGTACCCAGAATTGCTAAGCATGAGAGAGTTCTTTGCCTACTTCCAAATTGGGCAGTTTCCCCCCAAGTGGGGGTCTCCATGGTGCAAACGTGTCTGAGGCTGGCAATGGAGCGGAAGGGATGGTAGATTAGAGAGCTGAGTGTTGATGGGGAGGGAGAGAGATGCAGAGTCCAAGGGCTCTGTTCAGCCCCAGAATAGGCGCTGCTTCCCTCATTCTGTCCCGCTAATGCACCTGAACTAGTTGGCCTAGTGGGTAGTGCACAGGGCTGTGACTCAGGAGAACTGGTTCCGTCTCAGTCTCGACCACCAGCCCTGTGGTGAGTCACTTCCCGGCAACATGCCTCAGCCTCCCCACCCTTCAAAGTGCCACCATTGCAAAACACCTGTGAAAGCTGCTGGTGAGAAGTGCTGTGAACGAGCAAGGCGGGTTGTATGAATGTTATTGACAACAGGGAAGGAGGATACTGCTCTTTCAGGGCTGGGCCTCTTCCTTGAGGCTTCTAAAAAGCAGCCGGTGGTGATGGTCCTTTTCAGCGTGGTTCTGTCCACCAGAGACTGAACCCCCAGCTCGCTTGATAGAACACCAGGTCACGGGCCGACAGAGGCAACGTCTGGCCACTGTGGAGCTGGGCTGAATTGGAGCCGGTGACCACAAAGCGGTGTATGGTTATAGCCACAGAAAACCTACCCTCTTAGCCAGTCGGAAACCTGCCACCCCTCCCCCTCCCTCCGATGGGCTCCCCGGACCTGTGGCTAGAGACTTGCTGTGTTGAGAGCCGGTCCTCTGCGGGGGGAGGAGGGGTTGAATTAGCCCATTGGTGTTGCTGCTCCATTGACTGTCGTCCTCTCCCAGGTGTTTGGGCTGGGCAACAAGACTTATGAGCACTTCAACGCGATGGGGAAGTACGTGGACAAGAGGCTGGAGCAGCTCGGAGCCCAGCGGATCTTCGAGGTCGGGATGGGAGACGACGATGGGAAGTGAGTAGGCTTGGCCATATGGCTGGGGCAGTCGCTGGCTCGGCACAAGCCCAGCAGAGTGAACCGTCCCACGTGTGTGTGTGTGTATACAGCCGTGTGCAGTGGGACTCGCTTTCTGGGGCAGGATGTCTGCGGAACCGGAGAGCGGGCTTTACGTCCCCCCGGGGGGTGCTAGTCTGTGAGGAGACACTGAGATCGCCTGATCCCTTGTGCATCTGGAGTTTGCTTCACAGAGCCAGCGGGGTGTTGCTAAAACGTGTTAACTTGCAAGGGCGTGAACCAGCTGGACGCCTCCGTCTGTCTCTGACACACAGTTGGCCCTGCACACTTTGGATTTGCTTTTACGGGCAGAGAGGCAGCCACTGCTGTGATTAGAACCCTACGGTGGGAAGAGACCTCAGGAGTCATGGAGCTGGCCCAGAGCAGGACCAACCCCAACTCAATCATCCCAGCCAGGGCTGTGTCAAGCCGGGACTTAAACATCTCTAGGGATGGAGATTCCACCCCCTCCCTAGGGACCCCATTCCAGTGTTGCCCCAGCCTCCCAAGGAAATAGTTCTTCCTACTATCCAACCCAGATGTCCCCCACAGTAACTTGAGACCATTGCTCCTTGTTCTGCCCTCTGCCACCACTGAGAACAGCCTCTCCCCAGCCTCTTTGGAACCTCCATTCAGGCAGCTGAAGGCTGCTCTCAAATCCCCCCTCACTCTGCAGACTAAACAAGCCCAAATCCCTCAGCCGCTCCTCAAAGCTCCTGTGCTCCAGCCCCCTAATCATTTTGGTTGCCTCTGCTGGACCCTCTCCAATGCGTCCACATCCTTTCTGTGATGGGGGGCCCAGAACTGGAGGCGACACTCCAGATCATTATCGCAGCTCAGGGAAAGGTGCGTTAGCTCAGAGCCTGCCTTGTGTATTCGTGTTGGAAGTTACACCCGGTCAGTGGATCTTTCTAGGTAATGCTGCTGGCAGGTTCACCCCCAGAAGGCTCTGCTCTTAGTGGTGTCAGGAGTGGCTAGGATAGCCCAGGAGCGCAGAACGCTTGCTGCCTGTTCTTCTGAGTCAGGGGGTGTGAACTGGGGTTCACCAGGGAACGTGGCAGCAGCATTGAGGATATTGCAGGCCTGGGTCTGACTGTGAATTGGGCATCCAGGCTCCCTGGCATTCAGCACACAGTCCTCTGGCTTGGGGTCTAGAGGAGGGCAGCGAGGTGGGTGGGGGGTGAGTGCAGGGAGGAGACTTTGCCCGGGGGCCTCACTGCGGTTTGTTTCCAGAGTACCTGGCCCCCAGTCTAGGCCATGGCATTGACGCTGCTCTTGCTTCTCTTCTCCTGCCCTGAGCAGCCTGGAAGAGGACTTCATCACATGGCGTGAGCAGTTCTGGCCGGCTGTGTGCGAGCACTTCGGTGTGGAAGCCACCGGCGACGAGTCCAGGTACGGACGGGGACAGAGCAGATGCCAGCCCGGCTTTGTGCAGGAATCCCAAGTGAACAGCGGCGTTTTGCCGCCCGATCCCCAGCCAGGTCGGAGCTGGCGTTCGCTTTTCAAAGAGCAAAGACCCTCCCCGTTAAGACTTAAAACCAGAAACGTGTGACGTAGATTCCCCCTTGTAAACAAGAGGTGGGACCGGTCCACGTGTCCCTGTGTCCGGGGGAAAATGTGATTCCAGGCCTTTTTGGCTCCATTTGTTGAGTTCACTACTCCATGGCCCAATCCCCTTTATAAATCCCTGTCTTGTAAATAACCTGGCGTTGAGGCCAGCGATGCGCTGTCTCTCTGGTCTCCCTCCTGCCTCACTCTCTGGGTCATTTCCCCGGTGCTACCCTACCCCGAACAATTTATCGTGGTCTGATAAGGCCCGTAGATCACATCCCGCTGAATACGGACCGACGGCCGCCTAGGCCTACAGCCGCTCAATGAAATCGGAAGCCCCAGTGCCCCGTGCTTGAAGGCCTAGTGCAGGGGTGGGCAAAAGGGCTCCCGGGGCTGGATCCGGCCTGTCAAGTGAGTTGATCCAGCCTGCGGAGGCCCTGCCACTCCCGGGCCAATCAGAGACTGGGGGCGGGGGGAGCGTGCGAAGTGTCCTCGTGCCCTGCCCCCGCCCTGCAAGGAGAGCGCGGTGCTGAGAAGTGCCGCGCACTCCTGGCAGAGTGGGAGGAGACTTTACGTGCCCCCCCCCCCCCAAGCCCTGATTGGCCTGGGGATGGGGGAGCATGCAAAGTCTCCTCCCACCTCTGAGGGGTGCAGCGCTTCTAAGCTCCTTGCAGGACAGGGGCAGGGTGGGAGGAGACTTGGCCCCCCCCCAGCCAGTCAGGGTTAGGGGGCGGGGTGAGAATGTGAAGTCTCCTCCCACCCAGAAAGTGGCTCATCACTAAGTCAACCTCCAGCTGCTGCTCAGCTGGTGGCTGACTCTAAGGGTGGTGCCCCCTTGCAGGGGAGGGGGCCAGGGGGCGAGAGACTTCCCATGCTCTCCCTCCCCAGGCCCTGATTGATCTGGGGGCAGCAGGGGGAGAACGCGAAGTCTCCTCCCAAGCCAGGGGTACCGGTACCTAGAGGGAACCACCAATGTTCAGAACAGCCGGTGGGTCTCTGTGGGGGGAAAGACTTTGTGTGCTCCCCAATCCCCAGACCAATCAGGGTCTGTGTGGGGGGAAGCAGGAAGTGTCCTGGCACCGCCCCTTCCAGGGTGGCTCGGGGCCACTTCAAAAATTTCGGAAGTGGCCCCCGCTCAAAAATTATTGCCCACCCCCGGCCTAGTGAAACAAACACCCGGAGATCTGCAGGGGGCACGCTCCAGCCGCTGGCGGTAGTAACGTGGGCGGTAGTTGGCCTGTCTCAAACCCCTGTGTCCTGCTGACAGCGAGGTTGTACAGAGAGGAGGTGTGTCTATGAAGGGCTTTAAAAGCCCAAATCATCCACCCCAGGCGTCTAGAGCGCAGCAGCCAGGAGGCAGCGGCTGTGCGCACGCCGGATGGCCGGAGCGACCCGGATTCCCTGCGTGGCGTCCCTGTACTTCACACTGGCTGTGCCTGATGGAGAAGCATTGAATGCAACTGGCCCTGGCCGATGTGGTGTGATGGTCAGGCCAGCTTGCGAGGGGGGACGGAAGCCGGCTAAAAACTTCCCTTCTCTGTAGCTGCTTCCCACTACAAGCAGGGCAGGCCCTGGGAAATGTCACTCTCCCCAGGGTGTGCCATTAGCCCCCGTGGCATAACGTGGCTGGTTTGGAAGAGCAGTGCGAGCTGTGACGCTGCACGGGCCACTCAGAGCGAGTGATGTACAGGCGCTGGTATCCTTGGCCTAGCAAGTGTCCTTGGCCCTGTATCTATAGGGAGCCTGGCAGAGACAGCACATCAGACCTGCCGGGCGTCGGAGCCCGCCTCGCCCAACCCTCATGCAGGCCAAGGGCCCGGACTCAGCCAGGCCTAGCGGGAAGCCTGTTCTGCACGTTCGCACTCGTGCCTGTCTCTTGTTGGCAGGCCCAGCGAGAAGCCAGGGCCAACCTCTCCTCCCCTTTGTGGTGGTGATCCCGTCCCCTGGAGGCCGCTCCTGCGGTGGTGTAAATGGCGGCCCTCAGTCTCCAGAGAGGTCGGCCTGGCTCTTTCCTGTCAGCCCAGAACGGATGTGTCTGGGGCGGACAAAGTGCTCGCTGGCTGACCGGGCCGTGCCGGGGGTCAGAGCAGCAGTGTTTCTAGGCCGACTTTGAGCTCGTTCTCTGTTACGTTGCCCAGCCCCCATCGCGCTGAGGCCCTGGGGCGCGTAGACCTGACTGCAGTACGGTGCGCGCGTCCCGCACTGCCCCAGGGCTGCCCCGGCACTTTGCAGTTGAGGGTTTAGCACCGAGGGACTTTGCCGTGGGTTGGAATTCCTGACACGCCTGCTTTGGACACAGGGCAGTGGCTCCCTGTGCTCTCCCTTCTCCCCACGCTCCCAGTCGCTCAGAAACCGGGAGCCTTTGTCTGGCGGCCCGAAGCGGGTGAACTTTGTGTCTATTAACCGCCCAGGAGCACGGTCCCATGCAAACCGTTTGCCAGTCACCCAGGGTTCAGCAAAGTTCAGCCCTGGGTGAACCTTGTGTGCCTCTTTGGACGCTTCCCCGGGGAGTGCTGGCCCTGACCCCTTCTGGGGAGTCTGCTCGGGTCGTGCCAAATGACTGCGTGTGCACTGTGATGAGGCCTGTGCTTGAGGCTGTTCACCTGAGACCTCCAAACTCGAGTCACCAGTAACCGAAGCAGCTCTGATCGGCATTGAAAATGCTGAAATGACTCATCGTGCCGCTACTTCCCACTGCTCCCCGAAGGGCATTGGCTGCCCGGGGACACCTCGTTTGGATTGGGAAACCAGGGCTGTTGATGTTACCCGTGGCCTGAGCCGTGTTCAATGGTTCACAGCTGCCTCCTTTCCCTCTTTCGCCAGCATCCGTCAGTATGAGCTGGTGGTCCACACGGACATCAATATGAACAAGGTCTACACTGGCGAGATGGGCCGGCTGAAGAGCTACGAAAGCCAGAAACCGTAAGTACTGGATTACCCTGGGTAGCTTCTACAGAGAGCTCAGTGCAGAAATGTCAGGGAGCATCTGTGTCAAAGCCTGCTAGTCAATACTCTGCTGGAAGTTGTCATCTCCCGAACATGGCTTCCGAAGCTGCCCGCCAGCGGGGAGAGATGGTTACGGTGTTTAGACCCACACTCTCTGGGGCAGTCTCGCATTGTGTGCGTACGGTGCCGGGCACAGTGGGACTCGGATCGGGACCTCTGAGTGCCACCCCGATAACCAGGACTAATCATACAATAGCAATGGCAAGTCACCTATATTAGACTTGCTGCTGCAGGCGTCTGCTTTGGATTTTAGCCCGTGCTACTTAGGGCCGTACCGGGGTGTATTTTGCAGATCAAACCCCGAGATTTGAATGTGTTGGCTGTAAAACCCCGGAGCGCAGATTGGAAAACAAAAGCGGGGTCCCACACTGCCTTGACGTGAGGGCCACCGCTAACTTGCCCTGGCACCTCTGGGTCACGGCTCTGTCCTGCATCATTCCTGAGCCCGGACCCCGTTTCCAAGAAGAAGTGCACTGTAGGCAAAGAGGCGACCATTGCATTTGATTCCCGTTGTGCTAGATAGAGCCGGGGTGGGTTACACTCTCCTGGTACCTGCTGTGCTGGGACGAGAGACGACCCAAGGCAGTGACCGGAGCTCCTAGTTTAAATGTACTCGTGACATGGGCTTAGGTATTTCAGCTTTATTCACCTTTATTTCCCACTTTCCCAAGAGGCACCGGTCAGAGCACAGTAACAGATGTGATGGTCAGGAAAGCCTGAGAGCGGGAAGGGTGTCCTGGGGGAGCCAGCTGTGTTCTGCAGGGGGGAGGGAACAGTTTCAGGAGGAGAGAGAAACGGGGATCGCTTGCAGCAGGGTAAACGCAGGCTGAGTATCAGGACTTAACCGCAAGGCTCATGCAGGCCTGGGAGGCTCTGCCCGGAGAGGCAAGGCTAGACGCCCGTTCCTTAGTGACTGAAATCAGTCCTGTGGCATTGCAGCGTGATGCATGGGGTAGAGGTCTTGTTGGAGGGCCGCTTCAGACCCAAGTGAGTCTGTGACGCTTGCTGCCAAGAGGAGCCACGTGGGGCCAGAGAGAGGACGTGTGTCTCTTCTAACCCTTGGCCACCCTACACGATTGCATCCTGCCAACTTTCAGCTCCTTTCGGGAGGGTGGCGGAAAAGGGTGGTACAGTGGGTTCGGCTGTGCACGGTGTGACCCGGGACACGTTGCCTAGTTTCTCTGCCTCAGTTTCCCCCCTGTAAAATTGGGGAGGTGCTGCCCTGGCGAGGGTAAGTACATGAATGCTGGTGATATGGTCCCCATGATGGGCACATGTGTCCCCCCATGGATTGTGGGGGTGGGAGAAGTTGCCAAGGCAAAGCTCTCTCATAGCTGTGCTTGTGGCAGGGCTGGTGCTGCCTTAAGTGTCAAAGGCCGTGAGGGAAAACCACGTGACCTTCTCAGCAGCAGGCCCAGGCCCGTGTTGCAATGTGTGTGGAAATACGCTCCGGCGAGGGTGGAGACAGCGTCAGTAAGTTGCAGGCGGGGGATGGAAACCCGGGCTTGGCACAGCGCCCGGGAGGAAGAAACCCGTGGGCGATTTCCCTGCGGTCTCGGTTATCTTTCATCGGGCTGGCCTGTGGGGCTGCAGTCCAGCAGAGTCAACTGATCCCCAGTGCACAGTCACCCTCTGGGGCACGGTCACTGGTCCTGCCCTGAGGCGCTGATCCTTTGGGTGGACTTGTGGGCAGCGCAGTGTGACTGGCCTGTGTGAAAGGCTGCGCCCGGCTCGTGTGGGAGAACTGCGCGCGGGGGGCCGGTTGCCACAGACGTGTTCTCTGCTGGGAGCAACAAGAACTCTTTGCAGAGGCCGTGACTAAAAAACCCCCCGGCAGGAGGGAACAGGAGTCTCGCCTGCTTGCTCCAAACTCGAGGGGCACAGTTTTAACCAGGGCTTTTTATGGGGGCGCGGATTGGAGAGGCTGAATGGATTTGTCTTGGAGACGCTGGATTCGGAACCAGGCGAGGAGGCTTCTGTTCTTGGCTTTGCTACTGGCAGACTCTTAAGGTCAGAAGAGACCTTCATGGTCCTCTAGTCTGACCTGCACGTTGCAGGGCCCTGACTTGCCGGGTGGCCTTGGAGGCTCCCCCCATGGTCGGAGAGGGGGTAGAATCCCATGTGATAATCCTCTTCCCAGGATAGCAGTTTGGTGCCCATGTACCTGCTGCATCTGCACACCGGGCAGTTTACGTGCTGGCATCTACCCCAGGGCAGGAACAAGTTTAGAGGCCGGATTGGAAGCCTTTTCTTTGTAACCTGGCTTAAAGCAGCATCTGTAGCCACCTGGGTTGGGTGGGCCTTCTGCAAAATCCACGAGTTCCTGGGACTTTGGGAGAGGTAGGAGATGAGCGAGGGGTGGTCAGGGCGGGCTCTCTCTCCTTGGCGGGGCTGGCTTAGCGTGGTGGGGGAGGATTCACTCCTGGTTTTACTAGTTTTGTGTGAACGGTTTTAAGGTTTGTCAGAAGCTGCCGTGCTGCCACATAGATCATCACAAGGCGAAAGAGGCTCATTTTCTAAAGCTCATCTCCCAGGCTTGTCGACCTAATGCCGGCGGCGCTGCATTCATCCCAATGGGTCAGCACGGGTGGGGTGACCTGGCAGTCTTCCAGAGCCAAGTGCTGCCCAGTGAAATAACAAGCTCTTAGAGGAGGCATTGCCCCTCGGAGCCCTGTACGAAAGAAGGGCTATTCCCATTTCAGAGGTGGGGGAAGCCACACGCAGGCCGACCTAGACGGGGAAGGTCTTTCGCCATTGCTGTTTTCATGCCACCCTGCCAGCTGGCTGTTACTCTGTGTGGGGCGTCATCTCTCAAAAAGAGAAAAGCCCTATTAGAAAAAAGGAAAGATCTGAACCAAAAGCAAGGCCAGCGCCGTGGGGTGGAAGGAAGAGGGCCTTTGAGCGGCACTATTGAGATACTGTGAAGCCTGGTTGTCAACAGAGTCCTTGCTATTCCCTCCAGCCCGTTTGATGCAAAGAACCCGTTCCTGGCCCCGGTCACCCTGAACCGCAAGCTGAACCAGGCCGGAGAGAGGCACCTCATGCACCTGGAGTTGGACATCTCTGGCTCCAAAATCAGGTACCACCCCACGCGGGAGCTCTCCCTTCTGTTGGGGAGGGACTGGGGAGCTTGGAACGGAGTCACGCTGATGCGCTTACTGGCCCCACAGACATAGGCAGGTGCCGTGTGGGTTTGGAGCAGGGTAACTTTGATAGGTGAATTTTTATTTTTCTCTTTGGAGTTATTTCCTCCTGTCTTAATTATTGCGTGGCTTCGCCCCAGAGCGGCTGCCGTGTTCCACCCCAGAGGTGGCCGCATGTGTCGGTAACGGCTGTAACCGCGCTCTAGTATTCTTTGGGCTCCTTCGGCAGTAACGGGGCTAGAGGAAGAGAGCGTCATGGGAGCCTTACGCCAGCCTTTTGGCTTCGCTTCGGACGGTGCTGTACAGCATCTGAGGTTGGAACAGGCAACTTCATATTGAAACCCCTGTAATGGTAGGAAATTGCTTGGTTAGGTCTGAGAGTGCAAAACTTAGCTGGTGTTCTCTGAAAGCAGAGGAAGATCTCACAGAGGCCTTAAGGCCCTCTGAATTCAGCGGCAAAAGGCATCTGTTCTGGGGTGAAGTCCTGTCCCTATTAAAGTCAATGACAGAACTTCCATTGACTTCAAAAGGGCCAGGACTTCACCCCGGCACTGAAGTTTAGGAAGGATCCCGGAGTGCAGGACAATCACCCTGGCACCATGGAGCCTGGTTTCTAGGCCTGTTGCCAGCGCTAATGGCTCGTTAACGAAGGACCAGACTCTGCTCTCCACGGCTCCACTGTTGCTCAGCGGCTCTCCAAGGAGAGAATTTGGCCCCAGGCTTTTGTGATTGCTGGGGGAGGGGAGAAGCTGAGTCTGGATGAAATTAACCTGGGCTAAAAGAGGTTTCCCCCTCCAGTCTCTTAATGCGGATGGAGCGCTGAGCCAAGTGTATGGGAAGCTCATGCTTCTGAGGGAAGACAGATTGAAACGCTCTGAACCGGGATTCTCTGGCAACGTCCAACGTCCAGCATGGATGTTGCAGGACCAGAGTCCCGGTGGAGGGCCAGCAGCAAGAATGCCTGTGGGGCCAGCAGGGCAAAGGCTGAGGGCTGCCCACAGGGAGCTGATGGCGGGGCCCACTCAACGTGGTTGGGAGACCCGGCATGTGGCTGGGAGCCCCGGTGTGCAGTACGTGTGTGGCTGCCCGGAGCCCCAGCACATGGTGCATGCGGCTGCCTGGTGGAGCCATGGCTGCCCATCGGGTCGGCAGGGCAGTGGGGCCAGCTGGAGGTGGGGAGCTGTCTGGGAGGCCGGTGGCAGGGGTCCAAAAATGACCTCCCCTGGTCCGGCAAAATCCCTCATCCGGGACCAGTCAGGTCCCGAGGGTGCCGGACCAGGGAGGTCCAACCTGCAGTGTCGTATTCTGGAGACTGATGGAATCGGGAACACCAGAACGTTGCCTCCCGTGCATCTGTTTCTAGCTGCACTAGCTCTGATCTTCCCAGCTGGCTCTTTGCTTTCCTGCATGCTGGACAGGACCCAGCTCATGCCTGGTATTTGGCCTTTCCATTAAACGAGCCCTGGCCCCTCCCAGTCAATACAGGTAATCGATCAGTGCAGCTCGTAAAGGTGATGCTTTTCGCATGCTCCGCTTCCCGCTGGGCCTGCCCGTTCGCAGCCGCGTTCCACTGGTGGCGGGTTGCGTGTTGATATGCTGGCTTCTCCCTAGATACGAGTCTGGGGACCATGTTGCTGTGTACCCAGCCAACGACACGACCCTGGTGAACCAGATCGGCGAGATTCTGGGGGCAGACCTGGATACCATCATGTCCTTAAACAACCTGGATGGTGAGTAATCCAAAGGAGCAGCCGTTCCTATCCACCTGGCAAAACAGTCTCTCCTTTCCCTTGGTGAATGGGGTGTCTGCACGTTACTTGCCCAGAGCAGGGCAGCGCCTACCCGACTGCTTTTGATCACAGTCTCGTTGCAGAGAAGGCTCTTTTGGCTTGGCCTGAGGCCCCCAGAATCAGGGCAGGGGGTTTGCACCTTCTGCCTTTCCAGCAGGATCCAGATTGGGGTAAACTTAGGATCCTGCTGCCTCACTGGGAGAGACACCAGCTTTTTGTGCTGTTGGTACAGCATCCAGCACCACCGAATGTTCGTCTGTGACTGTGGCTCTTCGTTCCACCAAAATACAAGTCATTCATCGTTGTCGGGCTCAAAGCGGCTTCAAGAGGCCCTCAGTTCCACCCCTATGCAGGGCAGGAGTAAGGGTGTCTGGCATTTCTGGCCAACGTGCCTTTAGCCAAACAGTTTTTTTTGATATTCTGGTTAGCAGTGCTCGACGAACCGCGGCGAGATCTACTCGCCAGCCCCACACCGCGCATGCGCCAGACCGGCTGAAATCTACTCACCACAGGCGAATAGATACAGCGATTGTTGAGCCCTGCTGGTTAGGTGAATCTCTTAGGCGGCTTGAAGTTTTACAAGAGCCCAGGCCTGGCTGAGCTCTGTGTGTTGATATCGACTGCAACATGTGAGATGAAAAATTTGAAGTGTAAAAATTTGAAAACGTGATTAACCGTGTACAGGCCGTCCTTGCTATGAGTCCGAGATATGTTCCAAAAAACGGGGCCTTACAGCGAAAGGACTTAAAGCGGGGAATTTTTTCCCAGTGGCTGACTTCTATTTGCGCAAAGTGGTTTTTAATTTTTGTGAGGCTTAAGGGTGGGGAACGGGAGGATTTAAAACGCCTCGGTTCCTACAAGCGTCCACGGCTTTAGAGCGGAACGGATGTTTACGGGGTGACTTATAGCAGGGATGCCCTGCACCTGATGGAATTTCTGTGGGTTCCACGGTTCAGGGCCGCCGCGGCTCTGACGAGTGTAACGGGTGCTCGTAACTGATCAGTGTTGCCTGGTTACACTCATCCATCCCTAACGTGGCTGTGTGCACAAGTGCCGCAACTGCCGTGGTTCTGGTTACAGGACACCAGAGCACGTCGGCGGTGCCCTCTCTGTAGGTTGGATGGGATCCCTGGCGTTGTTAGTCAAAGGATCAGTGCATGGCACTGCAGTGCGAACTCCCCCGGCCCCGTGTGTTCAGAGTCAGACAGGGCGGCTGGCCCTCCTGCATGGCTCTGTGGCAGCGTGGCACGTGACGGCTGTGAAAGGACACGTGGCACGTGCGGCCTTCCCCCCGGCAGGTCTGTGTTGTGCCATAGGCCTGCCGGGACTCCTCGCGAACAGGTCGTCACAGGGCAGGGACACCCAGGCCTTGCCCTTAGAAGGCCACTTCCTGCTGGTCCAAGAGCCAGTTCCCGAAAGCGAAGCCGCTCGCCCACATCTTTCTATGCTGGCGGTGACTGTAAGATCCCAGCCGGCCGCGTCCTCTGTCTGTTACAGTTCCAGGCCGCACGCCTGGGGCGCTAAACTGACTTAACTCCAGCTTAGGTGGCTGCTCTTCAGGGAGCTTTCATGCTGGTGAGTAGAGTTAACTACACCTCGTGACACCGAGTCAGTCTGCGGGCGCTCTATCCACTAGGTGACCCTGCCTCCCAGGAAGTTAGCTCTGTGCCCCCACGAATGTGAGTGTCCTCATGCCCTTCCCTTCTGACGCCCTCTGAACGTCACCCTCCTCTTCTCCCTTCCCCAGAGGAGTCCAACAAGAAGCATCCGTTCCCCTGCCCCACCACGTACCGGACAGCCCTGACCTATTACCTGGACATCACCAACCCGCCGCGCACCAACGTCCTGTACGAGCTAGCCCAGTACGCCACAGACCTCGGCGAGCAGGAGCACCTGCGCAAGATGGCGTCCTCCGCTGCCGAGGGGAAGGTGAGCCCGGCGCTGCGCCGGCGGGCGAGGAGGCCGCTGAGCAGGGATTCTCTCTCTGCGTGGGCCGCCAACGAGCTGTCTGGGAGAGCTCTGCCTCCCTCAGGACCCTGTTCCTGACACTGACTGCTCCCAGACCTGTCTCAGGAGGTGGCCCTGGGTAGATAAGTAGGGAGAAACCTCTTTGTGGACGCTCCTTCCCGAAGCCTGCCAGAGGCTGGCTTCTGTCTTGAGCTGTGAGGGTTTTATCCTTTTTTGGGGGGGGGGGGAGGAGGGAATATAAAATATTTTACGCTCTTCGTAACGTAACTGGGGCGGTGCTAACTGTCTGTCTGCATGCCCAAGGCCAATGATGGGTCAAGGCAAAGCAAGGGGGCGAGGTAGAAAACCGTACAGTAGGAAGTGTCCCGCAAACCTTGTCCTTAGCTTTGCCACTAGGTGAGTCGTTAAATCCCTGAATGTCCCCCAGCGGCAGCCAAGTGTCTTCAAACCCCTGGCAGAGCCTCGGGCAGCAGTGGGTAGACGGGAGGGACAAAGGGAAGGTTTGGGGATGGGCAGTTTTATTTTTCTTTCCCAAACTGGCATTAGGAGCCTGAATCTCATTGACCTCCCATGAGGTTCAGGCACCCGAGTGCCTAAGTCACTTCTGAACACGGGACTTCGGAGCCTACGTGTCATGGGTGGTTTTGAAAACTTGGCCCCTAATCTTTGTGGGTGCCATGTGGCGCCAGCTGACGGTGCACAGGCCCAACAGAGGCTTTACCGGTGGCTCTCCTTGGTCAGTAGGGGAGAGGCTGATGAACCTCAGGGCCCCGTTGTGCTTGGTCTGGGCCAGCAGCTCTCACCCTGTGGCAGTGACGGGGCAGGGGGTCGGCACCTGCCGGCATGGGGTGGGCGGAGCCATGCTCCGGGGGAGGAGTTAAAGGCTGTGAGCGCAGGTACCCCAGGGAGCGGCTTTGCTCCCATCTGCCCTGCAGAAGTTACCTCCCCACCCCGTCCCTCTTGGTGCAATCCCCAGGTATCCGCCATTGCTTAGCCTCCTGCTGTGGGCCGCTGGCTCTGTGGCTCCCCTGCGCACCCTCCTTGTGCCAAAGGAAGGGCCGGGGCAAGGGACCCTGGTTACCGCCCTGCGGTAGAGTCAGCACCATGAAGCCACCTGTGTCTCACCTTCGCCTTGTCCTTCTGTCCACACCCTCTGCACCTAGACGCTGTACCTCAGCTGGGTTGTGGAGGCCCGGAGGAACATACTGGCCATCCTGCAGGACGTACCATCTCTGCGACCGCCCATCGACCACCTCTGCGAGCTGCTGCCCCGCCTGCAGGCCCGTTACTACTCCATCGCCTCCTCTTCCAAGGTGAGTCCTTTCCCTGGGCGCCAGGCCCCGGTGAGGCACTTACTTCCTCGGCGTGAGCTAGGCCGCTGGGCAATCCAGGAAGATTTGTCTCCGCATTCCAGCCCCCAGCCATCCTGAGACACCCCTGGACGGGTCTGGAGACTCCTCTAGGCCTGGCCTGAAGGGCTGGGAAGGGAATGGGGGGATTTTCCTAGAAGGAAACTGTCCAGTGCGCAGGTGGCTCCCTGCTGGCTGTTGCGAGCAGCTAAACCGGATTTGGTCTGTCACACGTGGAATGCGGAATCCGTGGCAAAGGGAGTCTCCATCACAGCTATCGCCACGGTGCCCCGGGCTGCCTCGCTCTGCTCTCGCTGTGCTAGGGCCCGTGGCTTTGCAGCGAGGTGGATTCCGGGGGTAACTACTCCGTGCCGGGGGAGAGTGCTAGGAGCTGGGCCCGCCCCACCAAGCCGTGGGCAGGAGGCTCTCCAGCCAGCCGGGCTTGCCCGAGGGACCCTGTTTAAGCAGTGAACTGGTTTAGTGGGATTTGGCCTCCCTCCCTGATGCAGGGTATCACGTGAATGGTGCACATCTGTAACTCCCGGTGCCAATCTCAGCCTGCTTCCACTCCTGGTGCACGCCCTGCGGGCTCACGCAGCGATCCCGTCCCCCCGCTCCCCCCCCGGCCTCCAGCCGCAAAAAGGTCTAGTCACGTCGCCAGCTGCAACAGAGAGAATGTGGGGCGCAGCAAAGCCTGCATCACTCCGCAGCTCAGCGAGTTCCTCGCTCTTCCTGCAGTGCGGGGGGAAGCGGGATCTGGCGCAGGATTCAGTCAGAGAGCCTGGTGCACCAGCACGCTGCTCCCTGCCCTACCCTGCCCTGGGGAAGGGAGAGACCGTGATCAGCTTGCCAGGACTCCGGCGTTACTCCAGCAGGGGGCACTACCAGGCAACTCTAGCACAGGGCTGGGCGATAGGTAGACCTTGCCAAATCCAGCCCGCCAGGAGCTTTGGCACGGACCCCAAAATCTTTTTATTTACTTGTTTGGTTTTTCTCCGTGTTCTCTGGAGTCGGGACCTTGGCTGTCCCTTGACACAGAAACGTGGCCCTCGACAAGGAAGGCCTCTTGTCCTGGGTGTGACGCCACGGCTGCTCTCCGTGGTGTAGCAGCAGCATCTGTGGCATGGATCTCGGGAGCCTGACCGAGGCGCAGCGGCAGCAAAGGTGCCACAGCGTTGGCAGCAGCCGCTCGACGCCAAGGTCCCAAGCCGGCTTTATAGCCTGCTGCTGTTCCTGGAGCTAGATCCAAGCTCCTGCAGCAGTCGCGTGGGACAGTGTGCAAGGGGAGGGGGTATGAACTGTGCCTGTAGCAGGAGGTTGTTGGCGGTCCCGAGAGGCACGGGTCGGAGCAGATTGCAGAGCAGATCTCATAGACACCCTGCCCGTCGGGTGCTGGTTCTTGCCCACGGACTCCCAGTGGGACTCCTTCACCCCCAGGGGCTGCCTGGAAGCCATCGCTGCCTTTCTCTACAGCTGGCGCCACTTGGCTTTTGCTGCAGGTTCACCCCCACTCCATCCACATCTGCGCCGTGGTGGTGGAATACGAGACCAAGACGGGCCGCCTGAACAGAGGGGTGGCCACCACCTGGCTGAAGAACAAGGTGCCCAGTGAGAACGGGCACAAGCTGACGGTGCCCATGTACGTCCGGAAGTCCCAGTTCCGGCTGCCATTCAAAGCCAGCACCCCGGTCATCATGATTGGGCCCGGCACCGGCATCGCCCCTTTCGTGGGCTTCGTTCAGGAGCGCGCTTGGCTGAAGCAGCAAGGTGAGTTGCCGGGGCAGCAGGGCCCTCGCCAGTGCCTGGAGCAGCAGCACGTGGCTGGTCCACCTCATCGCTGCAGCGCCTGCTAGGACAGGCCCATGTTGGCTGCCAGAGGCGAGGATCCCCCCCCCCCAACCCCTGTGGTGTGGCCTGTTGGGGTTTGAAAGTAGCTCTCCCAGGAGCGTGTGCGCGGCACCTGGGGAGGAGCAGTCTGCCCGGCCTTACGGCCGTGGCTCAGGGCACCCAGACGGGGGAGCAGCCGGGACGTCCCGTCAGTAGCTGGTTCGCGAGCGCCGGGGCCGGGCCGGGCTGACAGCTCCCCCGTTGGCTCGCAGGCAAGGAGGTGGGCGAGACGGTGCTGTACTACGGCTGTCGCCATGAAAATGAGGACTACCTGTACCGCGAGGAGCTGGCCCAGTTCCACAAGGAGGGAGCCCTGACCCAGCTCAACGTTGCCTTCTCCAGGGACCAAGCCCAGAAGGTGAGGCCCTGCTAAGAGCTCGCGGGCGGCGGGACTCCTGTGCTTGGGTGGGGGAAGCGGCAGGAGGAGAGGACCCTGGAGGTGCCAGCCCAGCTACGGCTCCTGCCGGGTCCTGCCAGCGGCTTCGGCCTCTGCCCTCGCTTCAGAGCCAGGCAGCCTCCCACCATCATCATGCTCCTGGCTGGGCATGATGGGGGAGGTGTCAGCCATGGGGAGCACCAGCCTGCTCTCCTGCTTGGCTTGAGAGCTTGTCCTACCCCCCCCCCCCCCGCACCGGGCAGGTGCCAGAGCGGCCAAGGCCCCCCCCTGTTGTCCCCTCTGCAGGGTTAGTCCCCCCCCCCATCCCCGCCAGAGGGCCCCGGGGAGCTCTGGAGGAAGCAGCCGGCTCACTGCTCGCAGAGCTGGGCGCAGGGTGGCCATGCGGCTCCCTTCCCCCTGTGCTGAACCCAGCTGGCTCTGTCCTGCCAGGTCTACGTTCAGCACCTGCTGAAGAGAAACAAGGAGGGGGTCTGGAGGCTGATCCACGAGGGGAACGCTCACATCTACGTGTGCGGGTAAGGCCAGCCCAGCTGCTCCGGCTTCACGGGCTGCAGGGCACCGGGCAGGCTGGGCTGGGGGGTCACTTGGGGCTCTTGTTGGCCCCTTTCCAGGAACCTTGAACCTCGATCTGGACTCGTGCTTTTAAACAGCCCCGGGGACTCATTGGTGCTCCATGTGTGAAAGGGGAGGAGCCAAGCTCTTGACTCGCCCATGCATGGGGCCGGTGCTCCAGAGGGGGCGGAGCCAGCAGTGCCTATCCTGGCCTAGGCTGGGAGCCCCAGTACCGTCACTGCACGGTGTCCGGGCGTGAGGCCGGCCGGCAGGTGGCACAGCCCAGAGGCTGGGGTGCTGGGCTGGGACATGGGAGCCCTGGGTTCTGGCCCTGGCTCTGCCTGTGACTGTGGCCAGTCTCTTCCCTTCCTGCTCTCCGCCTGTAGATTATAAACCTCTATGTACAGCCCCCAACACAGCCACGACTTGGGCAGGTGAGAGAGCATGGCAGCATCCCTGGGGAAGGGCCTTAAGGGGGGCTGGGAATGGGAAGGGTGGGGGGTCTTTCAGCAGCTCCCCAGGCAATGGGCTGCTGGCTCAGGCAGTGCCCCATCAGGCCTAGTGTTCTGGAGACACTTGCCTGAGGGGAGCACTGAACTCTACTGGGGAGAGCTTAGCTCTTACTGAAGCAATCTGAGTGCCCTGGGGAGGGAGAGGTGGCCATTGCGGGTAATTGGGGTTCTCATTGTTGGCCCCCATTCCCGGAGCTCTGCCACAGGCTTGCCCAATAGCCTTTGTCAAGACCCCTGCCCTCGCTCACCTCCGCACTCCGCTCCTGTCGTTGCAGCGACGCGCGCAACATGGCGCGGGACGTGCAGAACGCCTTCTACGAGATCGTGGCTGAGTTCGGGAGCATGACCCAGCCCCAGGCTGTGGACTATGTAAAGAAACTGATGACCAAGGGCCGCTACTCCTTGGACGTGTGGAGCTAAGCCGGGCTTCCGGCCGGGCGAGAGGAAGGTGCCCCAGCCACTGCAAGAATGTGCCACTGAAACTAAACTAACCCTTAGATCCCCTCCCTGGTAATCGCCCCTCTGTGCCCCCCCCACCCCTGCTGACGAGAGCCTTGCAATGCCGAGGCAGAGGCTGCTGGAATCCCCTGGGGCTCGGGGAGAGCTCACCTTGGGAACTAAGAGACCAGGCCTTGATGCAAGGCCAGTGAATGGGGGGGTCTGTCCCCTCTGCTTGCCAGCCAAGCTGTGCTCCAGACCTGGCCCCTGCAGGCATTGGGGCTTTTACCAGTGCTGGGGAGGGCAGCGTATCACAGACTGGGCCTTTCTCCCTGGCCAGGCAGCAGGAGTGTTGGGGTTCTCCCAGGTCTCTCCCTTACCTCTTGCGACTTCCAGCACGAGCTGCTGGCTGGTCTCCTGGGCAAAGCAGGTCCGGTCCTGGTGGCCTGCAACCAGACCCTGAGCCTGCCAAGCCTGGGCGCTGTGTGAGACTCCAGCCAGCCCACCCTGCTGGGACCCTGGTGGGGTCTGGCTAGGAGCCCACGGGTGTCCAGGGAGAGTTGGGCCAGAGACTTGTTCCTGAGCCTGCTTGGCCTGGCGTGTAGCTGGAACACAGCTCTCCTCAGCCTGACGCCCACGGGCAGTAACCTTGGCAGGCGCAAGGCAGGGCCACCCAGCAGTGGCTTAACTCAAGTCCCAGCCCAGCGGGGCCTCGCTCTGGTTCCCCAGGCAGCACAGGGGCAGAACCATGGTGGGCTCGGGCCCTAACACACTCACTCACCTGCAGGGCCGAGCAAAGTGGCACCCAGGGCCGGGACTCGTCTCTGGTGCTGCGAGGGGCCTGTGGGGCAGGGGCTGATGGGTGTGGCGATGGGGAAGCCTCCTGTGCAAGGGGCTGTGTCCCCAGCAGGAGGCCAGGTTGCCATCTGCCCTGGCACGCGGGGGGGGGGGGGGGGGGGGCGTGACTGAGCAGTGAGGTGGCCTGACGCCTGTGGGCAGCTTGGCCAGGCTTTGGGCTCTTGGCTGCGCTGCCCGTCCGCCTGTCCAATGACTGTAAATAATGGTAGAGACGGTCCCCTTGGAATAAAGTAGGGTCTTTATTTTGCCTCCAGCTCAGTTGCCTCATTTCATTTCCGAGAGAAGTGGCCCCAGAGGCCAGAGCAGCAGGCAGCCCGAAGCAGCCCCACCACGACCTCTGTGCCAAGGGGGGTGGGAACAGCAGGCTCAAAGGGGATCCCCACCCTAGAGTTCCAGCAGCTAGTTTGGGAACCAGCTCCCTGACTTGGGCAAGTCAGTTCAGGGGTTGCTCCCTTCCCAGGGGCAGGCCAGTGGCACAGGCCACAAGAGGAAAGGGAGCCCAAGCGCATTGTGGCTCTACTCCCCAGGGGGCTCTACTGCTGCAGTCCCCATGCAGGCGGGCCCCTCCAGCCCAGCAGGGCTCTGGCTGGCTGGAACGGCGGCTCAGCCCTGCTCAGGCTCTCCCTGCCCTGCGCTCTGGCCTCCAGTGTAAAGGCTGTGGGAAAACAGGATGTAATTGCACTGTGAAAGAACCTCACCCCCCCCCCCCGGGGCTACCTGCTAAGCTCTGGTCTGCACCCTGGCTGAGCAGCCTGATGCTGGGGTATCCAGCTGTGTGTGGCTGACAGCAGCAAGGCAGCAGCAGCCAGTGCACAGCCCAGCCTTGCTGCTCCAGGGAGTGGCACTAGCAGGGGAAAGCCCAGCTGCAGCTGCCCCTGTGCATGCTCCAGGCCCAGCTCCCTCAGTGGTTACTTCTACTCTCCTCTTAAGAACCCAGCCCCATCTCCACATGGCCCTAGGCTGGCCCTCTTGGTGCAAGGCTGGGCTGGCTACCAGGGGCATTTTTCCCCAGTAGCAGGTGGTTTGCAAAGCAGAACAGCACTGAGGCTCTGCACAGAGCCCTTCCCTGCCAGCCCCCGGGGCGTCTCTTCCTCCTCCGGCTGCCTTTCAGCAGCGTAGTGAAGCAACCTTAAGCAACGCCCATTACCCCTCAGTACCTCTCGCCCCCCCTCCCCTCCCCGACACCCCGGAGGATTAAGAGCAGCCAGGGTCAGAGAGCTCAGGGAGGGGATCTCCCCTGCCTCCCTTTATTTGGATGAGCTCCCTGTCAAAGGAGGCCCAGACATTCACACAGGTACAACAGCTCCCTCCAGGACACCTGCCCCAACCTGAAGCTCCTTGGCAGATGGCAGGATTCTGCTCCCCGGGGAAGCCAGCCCTGAGCACGTTCAGCCAAGTGCGCCAGAGCTCCAGCAGCTAAGCGACAGCCTAGCACCAGTGCTGCAATTTCCTTCCTTTGTAGCTGCTCCTGCCCCCTGCTACTGCAAGTTGGGAGGTAGAAGGCTGGGAAATTAGGGTGCCCCACTTCCAGGAGCCTGGACGCATCCTGTGGACAAGAGGCTAGAACTGGCTGTTTCCAGTGGCAGAAGAGCCAGGCCTGCGGGAAGCCATGACATGACTGGAGAGCTCTGCTCGCCCAGCGGCCATTGGGCCAGGCCCAGCCCTTCTCCCAGGGATGCGGCGGGAAGGAGCTTGCGGCCATGCAGCGGAGAGGGTGCCGCAAGTGGGAGTTGCTGAGGTGTTTGCTCTGCCGGGGACAGGGAGCATGGAACAAGGCCAGGCTGAGGGCTGTTCCCTACCCCTCAGGCCCGGCTGTGCTCCCGGGGGCACAGAGCAGGAGACGCTGTTCGCCCCTTGCTTGCAAAGGGAAGCGTGGAGCTAGTGTGGTGTTCGTGGTAGTGCTTTGGCCTGACCCCGTGAAAGGGGGCAGCTTAACCGCTGTGTGTGGAGGTAGCTGCGCTAGTCAGCCCATCCCTGGAGCAAAGGGGGAAGAGGGTAGAGTAGGACTGTAACTGCCTGGCCACAGTGCCCTCGGGGGAGACTGTCTGATCCTCGTGACTCCCCCCCGAAGGCAGCGTTGCCAGGGGTCAGGACTGGCTGTGAGCCTCGGCCTGCAACTGCGCGAGTCACTGGGTCGCATGCATTCCCCTGAGAGGCGCTGGCTGGCCCGTCCCGCGGGGCCTGCCGGGGAGCAACAGGCGCATGCTCCAGGGTGAGGAGAGGCGGCCGGTACAGCCTGGTGTGCGGTGAGGGGACAGCGGGGAGGAGGGAGAGCCCCTTCGTCTCAGCAGCGGCGCCTCGTCTCACTTGGCCTTGGCCTCTCGGTTCTGGCACTGGAATTTCTGGTGGACAACCCGCAGGGTGGTGAAGAAATTCCCCACGAAGAGGACAAAGAAGGGGAGTCCACACATGAGCACCTGAGAGTGGGACGGGAGACACGAATTAACGCAGAGCCAGCGAGGCCGCATGGGGCCAAGACCCTTCCTGCCTGGGGCTGGACTGAGCTCGTCCCTGCCTTTGCCCCTCAGCGCGGTCGGACGCCCCTAAGAGTGGTAGGAGGAAGCCAGGCAACCAGACTCCAACTACAAGGGCCCCAGACAAGTCAGCAGCAGCCCCAGCAAATCCTGCGATTTCCCTCTGGCCAGGGGAGTCTTGGGCAGCCATGCACTGACGTGGCTGCTGGGGGGAGGGGGCTTTCCACAGCATCCTCTGCCACCCTGCACAACCTCCCTCCGCCGTCCCTTTGCCGAGCTGCTCGCTCACCTGCCACTCCTTGCACTGCGGGTGTCTGGCCAGCTGGAAGAGGGTGATCGCGTTGTAAAGCTGCAGGAACTCCAGGAAAGAGAAGGGATTGGGGAAGAGGGTCACCTTTGTGTGAGATGCGCCCCAGCACAGCCGGGGGTCAGGCCAGTCCCAGCAGCTGAGCCCGGGGCACTCAGCGCACCAGGACCCCACCCTGTTACCCAGGTGGGGTGGCTCCGCCTCTGCAAACCCCAACTCACTATGCAAGAGCCGGGGTCGTCGAGCCAGTGCAGGTAAAGGAGCCCAGGAGCCTTGCTTCGTGCACATCTCCACCCGCAGGGGCCAGCCGGGCGCCGTAGCGCACACGCTCCAGGTCCCCACAGTGGCAAGATGCCAGCTCTGCTCTCACCAACATGGCCCAGGCTCCCGCCTCTACTGGCGCCTGGCTGCTACCAGGCCGGCTATGACTCCAGCCCCCACATCTCTCATCAGGCGCCACGGCTGACGGGATAAGGAGCCAGCAAGCACCACTAGGGCCAGCTGGCTCCTGGCAAGGCCAGGCCCCTCGCCCAAGGCGGCCGGCGCACGCTCACCTGGCCAAAGAAGAGGAACGGCAGCAAGAACGTGAGGCCCCTCCACATCCAGGACTGGAAGCCCTCTGCAGCGAGGAGACAGAGCACAGGTCCTTCGAAAGCGCCCCAGGGACTTGGCCAGGCGGCTCCGTGCCTCACAACGCAGCAGCGCTGAGCAGGGGGCTTGCGTGCAGCCAGCACCAGCAGCCACGGACCCAAAGCAGGTGGAGCCCCCCTGGTGTTCCTGAGGAGCCCACCAGCGTGGCCAGGACAGCCAGCCGCTCTTGGGCAAGCAGCACCTTGGTACGTGTGGCACGCGGGGGAGTTAACAGGCTGCTCTCAGCTTCTTGCCCAAAGGAAACTGGTTTGCGGAAAATGTTGCTATTTCACAAGGAACCCAAGTCAGTCCACACCCATGGGGGCCAGGGCCTCATGGGAGTTGTAGTTCCGCTGCCCTGCAGGGTGGCCGGACAACATCTCCCTTAATGCACCATTGCCAGGGCCCCTGCCCCGGTGCAGCAGCCAGGAGAGCGACAGGCTAAACAAGGACTCGGGCAGCAGCCCCAGGGAGGCCAGGATATGTGGGACAGCCCAGCCCACGCGCCTCTCTCTCGGGCTGTGCCCCCAGCGCGGGGAGCGCTACCTGCGCGCCCAGCCTCGAGCCAGCTGGGCGCCACAGTGAGAACAGTGGGGTCCCAGCGGGGTGGCAACTTACCCACAGTGAGATCCATGTTGTGCCTCTCCCCCAGCGTCCTCAGCCGGTACAGGCAGCCGCTCTGGTAGTAGTACTGCAGGAACTGCACGAAGCCTGCGGGGAGAGGAGCGTCAGCCTGCAAAGGGGCGCAGCTGCCAGGCAGGACCCAGCCACCCTGGCTTAGCCCAGATGGGCACAGGAGCGAGAGCTGGGGAAGGGCCTTTGGGCCTCTGCAGGGAGGGAGGGAGGTGAAAAGCACCAGCCCTGCTGACAGCCAGCAGCGGTCCATGCTTGTGGTGCCAGGGTGCCGTCTGAGGCCCAACGGGCAGGAGGGGCTGCCAGCTGCCAGCAGCGATCTCTGCGCCAGGCAGCCCCCCACCTGCTGCCTCCCTGACTGCCCAGTCCAGCTGAGCCTGCAGCAGCGCTCGGGAGGAGAAACTGTGTCTGGCTTGGGGCCCTTTCAGGCCCAGCAAAGAGCCCCTGGCAAGTGCTGTGGTACCAGACGGGGTGGCCGAGACACCGGCTCTCAGGAGCGGGACGCTGTTCCAAGCAGCCAGGGCTTCCCCAGCCCAGTGAAGGAGCCCAGCTTGCCCCCGGCCCGGACACTCACTCTGGTACATGGAGAAGGAGAGGAACTGGTTCCGGAACTTCTGGTACATGAGCCCGTCCGGCCTGTGGGAGAAGACATGGGCTGGAGAAGCTCCCCAGATAGGGCATGCGGGGCCCTACGGGTTTTAGCCCCCGGTGCAGGGCAGCGGTGTCCCCAGAGGCAAACGCCAGCCCAGGCACCTTGCTGGGGCTTCAGAGGACCAGGCTCTGCAGCTGGACCCCTCTTGCCCCACAGGCAGAAGGGCTGGAAGTGCAGTTGGCACTGGACTTACCCAGCAGGGTCCTGCGGTGCCTTGGCCACACAGACAAAAGGGGGGAGAGTGTGTCACAGACCCCTGGCAGCTCCTTGGTGCCCCAGGGGCTGCAGTAACCCCATGTGGGGGCAGGGTGGCTGGCAAGGACCGGTCCGGGGAAGCCCACCCTCCGCGAGTCAGGAGATCTCCCTGCTGGGCGGAGATGGAGACTCACCAAGTCAGCATGACGCCCGAGAGGAAGGTGGAGACGTAGTGATGGAAAACCCACCAGCCTTTGATCCTGGGGAGCAGAGAAGAGGGAGCCAGGATGAATCACCCAACCGGGGGGGCACAAGGGAGGGCAGGCTAAGGAAGACAGGCCATCAGCCCCCCCCAGCTCGCAAGGAGCAGGACGCAAAGAGGGCCAGGGCAGGGAGTTAGCTGGCACGAGGAGAGCCCACCCACGTGCGGCACAAAGCAGTGACTGCTGTGCCCAGGCTGTAAGCACCGCCCCTGCGGTGAGTCTCCCTGCCATGGTCTCGCCCGAGACTCCCCCGCGAGCACCCCACAATACTGAGCCAACTGCGGCTCTAGGAGCAGAGGCTAACGCAGCCGGCCGCTGTCTGCTCAGCCTGCGTGCTGCCCCTGGCCGGGGCTGGGCCCAGCGGGCTCACCTGGACCCGTTGGTGATCAAGATGCTCTCGCGGATGGTGAGGGTGCAGTAGTACCAGACCAGCAGGAAGTTGAAGACGGCGTCTGTCACCCTGTCCCAGACCAAGCAGGCAGTGAAGGGGGGAAGCAGGGCAGGGACCAGACACGAGGGCTGGTCTGAATGTCCCCGTGCAGGGGTGCCCAGCTGCGGCCCATGCGCAGAGCAAGGCTGCCGCCTGTGCCTCTGGCAGCAGCTTTGCGCCTCAGCGCTGGTCTCCGTGGGAGCAGCTCCAGTCACCTGGAGGGCGTGGCGGCCCCTCACATGAAGCCAGGGGCTGCGACAGGCCCAGCCATCCCGGTCTGAGTGGGCTGCAGGTTCGCCCGAGAGTCCCGCTCCCCACGCCCGTTCCAGGCCACACGCCGTCGGGCCCCTCGGCTGCCGCATTCCTCCCGTCTTGGGCGAGATCCAAACGCTTTGCCAAGCAGACACGGGGAACATCCCGGGGGGGAATGGCAGAGCCTTGTTCAGCCGTGCAAGGGCTCCCCCAGGTGGGCAGTGTGCCCCGTGGCTGGCCATCCTCAACCAACACCAGACACCTACGGGCAACCCGCACCTGGGAACTGGATCCAAGCCTGGCCCAGGGGAACGTTGCCCTTCAAGCTCTTGTTACCTGTTCCCGCTCAGCCGTCTGCAGTTTGGGTGCCCTCATTTGGAGAGGGCAGCCCAGGCAGCAGCTGCCCGAGGCGAGAGGCCCACGTGAGAGCTGCCACCCAGGGCTGGGCTGTTCCTGAGAGCATCTCCCTGCTACAGCCTCACCTGGAGTTGAAAAGGAAGCGGCAGGAGGAGGAGATGATGAGCAGGATGATGGTGAGGTAGAGCTTGAACTTCTCGTACTCGTCTTTGTAGGCAAACCTGTAGGGAAGCACAGCGGAGGGTCGTGGTGGGCGGGGAATGAGCCCCACGTCTCCAGGTGACCAGGGGCCACCGTCCCCAGCTACACAGAGCCGCTGGGGAGAGCTGAGCGACCAGCATGGATGAGCATCTGGCAGGGTTGCAGGCGAGAGACCCAAGATGCTGCAAGGAACAGTGAAGGGCTGTGGGTTGAGCAAGTCTTGGCTCACGTCCCCACATGGCACCATCTGTCCTAAGAGCAACCCCGGGCTCCATCCCCCAATCCTGGCGCCTACCGAGCTGCAAAGCCTGCTTTCCTGGCAGGTCTCCCATTGAGCCTGGGCCTACAGACCCCTGCCAGCGGCGGCAGAGCGGCTCGGTCGGGCAAGAGAGTCACATGGGCGAGGTTAAGTCGAGGGCCGGGTTGGCAGGATGCGCCGCCTGCCGGAGGGAGAGGTTCTCGGCACACGGGGAGGATTGGGAAGAGAGCTCAGTGGGCAGCCAAGCTCCCACGCTGGCAGAAGACACGCCGCCTGCCCGAGGGGAGGGACTTCCACAGCCCGCACGCAGCTGCACAGAGGGAGGGGAGGGGGGTGCATTACTTAGCCTGCTTGCTGAGCAGAGTCACGTTCACGTTTCCAAGCACCAGACTCAGGTACAGCCTAGAGGGGAACGGAAGGAGCAGTGAGACCACACGGGAGGCGCGGAGCAGCCTGCTGGGGCGGGGACCCGCCGCCTGGCGGTTCCAGGGCAGCATGTGCATCCCAACTGGAAACGGGCCCTGCGGAGCAGCTCAGGCGTTGCTACCACCCACACCCACACACACTGGACAGGCTCCAGCGCCGGGCTCCCCTGTGCTCACGCGGCATTCGATCTTCATCTGTCAGCCCCTCTGCAGGGGCGCTGGCCGGGACCCACAGCCGTCTGGCTGAGTACACGGCTCACCCCTGCCCCCGTGCTGTACTGCACTGAGGGGAGGGCGTTGCCCGAGAGCAGCGGTTCTGAAGCGGCGGGTCACGACTCCATCGGAACGGGGTCGCTAGGGCTGCCCCTGGCCTGGGGCTGACACCTTCGGGCCTTGGTCCCACACTCACGGAGGCAGGGGTCAGGCAGGCTCCCGCTGTGTCCCCCCGCCACCTCGCCCAGCCAGCAGGGGCCAGGCCACTAGGCCCTGGGCCAGGCCAGTGAACTCTGTGTGCTCAAGAGATGCACAGACACTGCTGGGCCAGGAAGCCAGTCCCAGGGGCTCTACTCTGACTCGGAACTGGTAGCACGTGGTTCCGCTGCAGCCCCCCGAGCCAGGAGGCTGAACACAAGCCAGGAAGTAGTGCCAGTGCGTACCAGGCCTTTCCCAGACACCCTGCTGGCGTCACACCTGAGGCAGGCGCGTTGTCACCAGCAACCCAAGCAATCCCTGCAGAGACATCCAACGCTCCCGTCCTTTGCTAAGGCCCCACAGCCACATCACGATCTCAACAGCTTCTTACCCATTCTTCTTTGGCAAGTAGGCCTCCATCTCAAAGAAGACGCTCTGCCGCTCCTTGATGAGGCCCTCGATCTCCCGGATGGACTCCTCCTGTTCGGCAGTGGTCGTGGACTTGCAGCTGGGGAAAGAACGGGACGTGGTCAGACACCAAGGACCCACAGCTGCTGCCATGTAATGCGGCCACGCAGCTGGAGACGAGGGCCGTTCAGAACTGCAGTGGAGAGAAGGCCTGGGCGCTGGCTCTGCCCCCCGGGTTCAGAATGGGACCGAGGTGGAGCGCAAGCAGCACGGAGCCAACCTGAACGAGCAGCCACATGGTCTAACCCGGCAGCCATGACAGTGAGCCTAGGGCTGAGGGGAAATTCTGAGAAGGCTCCGTGTTGGGAAGCCCTCAGAAGCGCTTACAGTTAATGTGGGTAAGGGGCGAAGCAACTACTGGAGGAACGAAGGGAGGGTCTGAGAGCAGCTATAGCGCCTTCATCCTACACGCCCTCACGATTCACCTACCCCAGCTGTTCCTAGCCCATCCGCACCCCAGAGCGCAGGAACGCCGCTCACTCGGCTCCCGCCTCCGACCAGGGCTCTCCTTATACTGCTCCATGGGGCTCCTTACTTTTTGAAGGCCAGAGACAGCTCCTTCAGCTGCTTCTTCTGCCGTGCAATGGAGCTGGAGATCCCATCCTGCAGCTTGGTCAGTTCCTCGAGCTTCTGCTTGTACAGCTTGTGGGTCTCCTGGCAACGCAAAGGACAGGTCAGCAGTGAGCCTGGGGCCTTGCCTTGGAGCCCAGTTCATTCTGCAGGAGGCTGTCGGCATGGGAGGGAGGTGGGCGGTGGACCCGAGCAGAGGGACCAGAGACAGGAGCTTTGAGAAGGATTCCCCGCTCAGCTGCGGACTCGCTACATCAGCTTGCGAAGCACATTTGCCCCTCCGGCTGGGGAAGGGACTTCCACCAAACGAAGGGGGGGGGGGGGGGGGAAGGGGGAACACTTGGCAACGGGAGAAATCCCTCCGGAAGCTGGCGGTGGCTGACCCCAGCATGGGTGGGACTCCAACCCTCAGCCACCACCAGCTTCCTGCGCCGGCATCACCGGGCTCCAGAGGCAGGTACCTTATCCATTTTGCCACTGCAGGAGTCCTCTAACCACCCTACCTTCATGGGGCTTTGCCTCCCTGGCCTGACACAGCTTCTACAAACAGTGGGAAGTGAGCGCAGGGCCAAGCATCTTCCCCCCGTCCCCCATGCTATGCAGTACCCAGCTGGGATTCAGCTTAGCTTAGAGCAGTGTTGCTTAAACTTTTTAAGACGAAGGAACACCAAACAATTTTTTTTATGAGGAGGAACACCAAGGATTTTTTGTTGAGCCAAAAAAAAAAAAAAAAAAAAAAAGTCGGGAGAAAAAGGGTCAGGAGGAAGTTAAGAAAAAAAAGGTTGCCTGCCCCTTTAAAGGTGGCCATTTTGATTTCTGTTGTTCCCCGAAGCACACCAGTGCACCACGGAACATTTTAAGAAACACTGGCTTAGAGACTAGCTTCCATGCACAGCCCTCGGGGGCGCTATTCTGCTGGAATAAGCTTGACCATTGTTTTCCATTGCTCCTCCATGCCTCGCCATGCCAAAGGGAGAAAAAAGAGCTGGCAAGCAGCAAACTCCAGCTGAAGTCCAGACAAGGCCTCAGATCCTGGCTTCCCTTCCCAGCATGCCACTGACCTGCTAAGTGATCTAGGGCAACTCCCTCTTCTATCCCACAGCTCCATTTCCATGTGACATGCAAGAGCCACTGGCTGAACCCTAACCAGCCATCTGAGCTTTTAGAACCCAGGAACCAAGGAGGGAGGAGTTGCCTCAGCAGGTCCAACCAGCCTCACATGCAGACCAAGAGGAAGCTGGCACAGCTGGGGCACAACTGATGGTGACAAAGAGGAAGCTGCTGGATTAAAAGCCACCCTATGGGTCTGGCATGTGTGAAGAGCCCAGCTTCCTGCAGTAGCAAGTGGTACAGGGAAGCAGTCCCGGGAATGCCGACTGCTTCAGGTTTTTGCTGACTGACGTACCAAGGGGGAAGAAAGAACATGATCATGGGCTATAAAAATGGATGTAAAATTGCAGTTAACCCATTGAAAGGAGGGCTGGAGGGGACACCCCCCCTTCCCCCCCCACACACAGTGTGCCTGGACCGGAGAGGCGTCCTGCCCACCTGGGCCTCCTGCCCAGGCTCGCTGCAGGCAGGGGCTGCTCTCGACGGCCAGAGAAGCCCAGTGTGCAGACAGCACCATGGGGCTGGAGCAGCCCCCTGCCATTAAGGGTGATGCTTACTGGTTAGCCTCTCATATCCCTAGTTGTAACCGGCAGCAGGGCACTGGCTGTCTTTGCAATACTGCCCTGCCTCGTAGGGGCCACCCTCATCTGTGGTTCAGAAAAGCGATGCCCTGTCAGCGCTTGCCCTTCTGAAAGCCTGCTGAGTGCTCCTGCCCGGTAGACAGGGAGAACCAAGTCGGACTAGCATCTTCAACCAGCGCAAGAAAGCCGCACGAACAATTCCTCCTCCAGTGGCAGATCTAGAATACTGAGCCCTTGTACAGCGTTTAGCCCTGAGAGCCGATAGTCAACTGTGCTTGCAGCTCCGAGACAAGCCGAGTCCTTGTGCAACAAAACACTTTAGGAAGTAGGTCAGCATCATTAGGGGAAACTGAGGCATAGAGCATGGCAACCATTTGCCCTAGGTCACCCAGTAGGTCAGTGGAAGCCTGAGTCCTACCGCAGTATTCTAACCACTGGCTTTTTAATTGCTTATCTCTAGGACCTGCAGCAGGGAGTCCCACAGGTTAGCGTAACATCGCTAAAAACACCCACCTCCCCACTTAAATGTGCTGCCTTTTCATTTGCATGCTGCAGTCTAAGCTGATCACTTGGAATGCTGGGGCACAGGTTGCTTCTTTACCTCACTGCTTGCAGCAGAGAAGAGGAAGGAACTGAAATCTGCTTTGTTACATTAGATGTTGGCCCATATCTCACAAACTGGCCGAACCAAAAGCCAGACAAGGCAAGGTCTCAAGAGCAGGTCGCTTTCCCAAGAACGACGCTCTGTCCCTTCTATTACAAGGGTGAGGGAAGAGAGCAGCTTACATCACTCGCTCTGCCTCCTCGACCCTTCACTGTGCAATTCTGGCACGTTTCATTTAAGGTCCCGGCCAGTGGTCCCTGTAAATCTGTTTCATTCGTGTGCAGGAAAAATTTTGTTCTGTGCACCAAGGGTTGTGCAGGTGTGCGCCACCAGTAGAAACACACGCTGCCAGCTGTGGGTGCACTGCTGATGAACTGGGTGGTTGCCCAAGTGCTCAGCTCCCAGGGAACACTCGTCCTGGTGCACCTAATTGTGGGTCAGCACCCTTTGTTTCGGCTCCCACTGCCAGGGGAGCAGGGTAGATGCAGATGACTTAATGTAAGAGGGCAGGGAGCCTGTTTCCCACCCTCCCCCCCAATGCTCTTTCACACAGTGATCTCTGGGTCTTAATTGAACCCTGCTTCACTGAGCCTTCTCCTGCACACAAATTACTTGCTGGGGGTTAAACAAAGCAGGGTTTGAAAGAGTTCCGAGACAGAAGGTCACCTGCCATTCCCCCATCCTGTCCTAGGCTCGACATGGGGTAAAGGGAAATTGCTGTAACTGCAGGGGGAAGTTTAGAACATGCCCTTCCTGGCTGTAAGCCATGCCAAGCAGTGCACCTCCAAGTTCTCTCAAAATAATCCCAGCGCTACAGGCATCCCGGCAGTGAGACGCACAGAATAGGTGCGGTACGTTAAATCACAGTCCGTGAAGCTGGAATCTCCATTGTATGATTAACCCCTGGGGAAGTCCCATGTGCTCTACAAGCGCTACCACAGGACTTGGCTGCCTGTAAATCACAGGGCACGATGCTCTGAAGTGAGGAGCCAATACAAGCGAACGCAGCCCCTGGCAAGAGCTGCAGTTATTCAAGCAGACGCATCAGTTGTCAGACCTCTAGGAACCACTGGCAGAACCAATAGAAACAGTGCCACAGGCAGCAGTTTCTGAGCCAGGACACCCACCGCCTTCTTGACTCCCCGCTGCAGGGCAGGACGTTATACAGGGGGACTCATAAGGCAGGTGGCCCCAAGCGACCCCTTCCCCTTGGTGGAGTGTCTCCCTAGAGCATCTCCCCTTCTCTAGTCCTCAGCACCCGATGCCACGTCTGTAATCACGGCTCTGGCAGTGGTTAGTCATCTGTGGTTGCAGCTTCAAGACGAGCGGAGTCCTTGTGTAACAAAGTCCAGCTCCACGGATGCCAGCTCTGATTTTCGCCCCATGCACCTTGCCAGGGAACAGGCATGTTGGGCAATCTGTGGGAAAGGTCACTGCACTTTGGACTGGGGATTCAGGGCCCAATGTCTAACTCACCTGTGGAATCGCAGCAAAAGTGACGTTTTATTGTCACTTATTTTGAGTCTTAAAGGGACAGCATGGCCCCCTGGGTTAGGACTCTAACTAAGACTTGGGAGGTTCAATTGCCCATTATGCTACAGACTTGTGTGCGCCCTTGGGCGAGTCACTTAGTCTCAACGTGCCTCAGTTTCCCCATCTGGGACGTGGTACTTCCCCTCCTCACAGCGGTGCGGACAATTAACGATTGAGGTGCTGTACCGAATGCTCGTTTCCATTAGATACAAACTAGCGCCCTGGTAGGAGGCAGCTATATAAAGAGGCACACAAGGCCACATTAAAGGCACATGGAGTTTAACCCCAAGCAAGTTCTAAACTGACTGAAGTGCTGGAAGGATCAAAGTCACTTTTGAAATGCTAGGTCCTGAGCACAGAAATTGGGAAATCCCTCCAGAGCTAAGCAGAATGGACATGAGCTGAAACAAAGAAGTTATGCTAACAAAACTAGTCCCGCACCCACCTAACACCCGATGGTAGGCATGGTGGACTGTTCCGTTGCCCGAATGCAGCATTCCCAACACGCTAACGACCTCAAATATCCTTATAGCAAGGACCAACAAAGCATCAGCTAGAAAAACCTGGGAAGTATTGCAGACCTAGGTGCTCTAGATGGGACATCTCAGAGAAACAAAACAAGCTGCACACGAGGGACTAAAAGCAGTTGTTCTTTGCTCAAACCCTCCAGGGGTCACCTACTAATGTTTATTGTCAAGAAGGTCAAAGGGCACTGAAGTTTGAGAACCACTCATGGCCTTGATCAAAAGAATATGGACAGAAGAATCTTTTCCTATCTAATTGACCCAGGAGCTGCCCAAGTACTGTGTGTGACAGAGTGAATCACAGAAATCCCCACAGGGTTGTCCCACAGCGTGCTGATCATGCTACTGACACCCTCCTTCCTGCTCTATGCGGCTCCCCACCACCCTTTTCTGTCTTCCCTTGACAAGGTGCAAAGTTGGGGTTACCACCCCCAGCAAAGCAACACAGACACGGAACAACTTCAGTTCCGGGAGGACTCGGCATCCAGGAAACCAACCCCCAAAAGGGACTAAAACCCCAGATAAATCTGTCTTGCCCTTTGTCAAAGTTTTCCACAGAGAAAGCTGACAAAGGTCAGCTGTCTTAATCAAAGAGAGATGCACAGTGGTTGCTTCCCTCCTGCCAGGTAACAATTATTTACACTGATCTTGATAATAAACAAGTATTTTTAGTAAATATAAAGAGGTTGCAAGTGAAAAGAGTCAAATCAAAGTAAGTTACTAAATTAAAATGAACAAAACATGCTTAGCGAGTTCTAATCCACTAAGCAACGTGTTTCACATGCAATTCTTACCCCTAAAGAGCTGTTCTTATCTCAGGGAAAGAGCTTCAAGAAAGAGATCATTTTCACTCTGGCCTGGGTCTACAGCTTTTCAGAGTTCTTTGTTGTCAAGCATCCTCTTACCGTGAGCCAGGCAGTTTCAAAGACCAGCTGAAGACAAAAAACGGAAGGCTCCCCATTGCTTAAACAGACTTTCCCCTAGGGCGGAGGGTGGGAACCCTTTGTTCCGCATCCTCCATCTCCTTGGAAAAATACCAGGTTCAAGATGGATCCCTGTAGCAGGAGGCATGGTCACATGTCTTTCTAAGACCAACCACAGTTTGGGCTCATAGGAAAAACATGACCATTTGCAGGTCATTGATTTGAGAACTGAGTCATTAAATACCTGAAGTGTCACTAATTGCCCTCATTAGTACACTTCGAACTATAAACAAACCCAAATTTCATACTTCTAACTTCACATACAAGAATGATACATGCACAAAAATAGGATATGCAGATTCAGCAGACTATAACTGTAAAATTGATGCTACAAGAGCTGTTTTGCATAAAGCATCTTTGAGTTATACATATTCATAAGCCAATTTTCATAAAGCAAGGAGGGCATGACACTATGGACAAGAACCAAGTGGAAGGGAGGGAAGTGAAGGTGACAGGTATTCATATAATGCAGACTGCAAGACATCATAAGATGTGTAAGTCACACTGGGCAATGGGACAAATCCACTGCCATGTAATCACTGCATACTGAAAGTGTTAATGCAGTCAGTCATTTACCAAAAGGACAACAATCAGAAGGCAGGAGCCTACCAGTACAAACAGACATATCAGCGGACAGACTCAACCATAGCAGCCTACCGAAAAAAAACCTTAAAAAGATTCTGTCTCCTTTCCAGCTGCATCCACGGGAGCCCAAAAAGACGGGAGGGCTTCCTCAGCCAATGAGACTGTTTAATCCTGGTTGTCATGGACACCAGATAACCAGCATGTAACAAAGCAGGAGACACACTGCAAAGGAAATGTGAACCGGGATGAGAAGGTCACGGACACTCCACTGGTGCGGAATGACAAAATGTACACCCGGAAAACCGACAGCCAGACATGGCAGACTCGGTTACTGAACGATGAGTTTAGCAGCTCTGGAGTTCCCTTGCCTCCCCCAGATCAGGGTACAATAAGGGAGTGAACCTGTATTACTTCTCCCGCCTGCCCTTGCTGGAGATCACACCTGAAGTGAATGTGTTGTGTTCACAGCCAGCAGAAGCTGACTAAGGACATCATGGTAGCAGCACCGCTGTGCTTCCATTAAGGCCAACATCCCCCCTACCGTGGTAATCCTAAAGAAAAGATAATTCCCTCCCAACTAAGCACTTGGCTGGCCACACAGGCCCATCGCTCACTATGCGTTTATTCATCCCCCAGCACAAGTGGAGCCTGGACCCATATCTGGTTTGAAAATGAATGGAAACAGATGCCCTAAATGGCTACGCTTGCCTGGTTTAACTACCTGCCCAGGGTGAGAGATTACAGATTGTTGTTTTAAGAGAATTCTTTTGCAAATGTTTACATCTGTTGAGGCAAGAACCTTTGGCAACCTATTGGAAATTAGTTATTCTAAACCCCACAGTTACTCACCTATCACACCCACCCTGAACAGTATGGAACGGGAAGAATGCCTCTCCGAAGGCGGAGGCTAGGCCTCCCTGGGCCTGTACTGAGTGCCCACTGGGGGACTGTGAGGTGCTGGCTACTGCCTTATAAAGTTGCTCAGCATTTCTGGTCTGTTTGCCTTAATGCCTCTGCCCCCACGTGGCGCAAGGGGTGTGTAGCTGGGAATCAAATGGGGGGAAGAAGGTGTTTTAGTGCAGGGTCCTCAACTCCCAGACACATGCCCCCACCAGAGCCATGGAGGTCCACGCTTCTGGGCACGGTGCAAGGTGCACGACAGGGACAGAGCTCCCAGATTGAGGGGGGGGGGGGGAAGGAGACAGCTAAAAAACCAGGTCTCAGACTGAGGGAGCAGAGACATGATGCCACCTCTGCCCATGCAGCCAGACAGCCTTAATCATAACTGCAGCCCCACTGATACCTGCCCCCACCATGGCCAGTACCGGCCCCCTCAATACCCCCTGGGGGGTACCTCCCTCCATCCCCCCAGACACCCCCTGGGGAATATCTACCCCCCTGAGCGCCACCACCCCCAGGCACCCCCCGGGGATACCTACCCCCCCCCCGAGCGCCACCCCTCAGGCACTCCCCGGGGATACCTACCACCCCCCGAGCGCCACCCCCCAGACACCCCCCGGGGATACCTACCCCCCCCGAGCGCCACCCCTCAGGCACCCCCCGGGGATACCTACCCCCCCCCCGAGCGCCACCCCCCAGGCACCCCCCGGGGATACCTACCCCCCCCCCGAGCGCCACCCCTCAGACACCACCCGGGGATACCTACCACCCCCCGAGCGCCACCCCTCAGACACCCCCCGGGGATACCTACCACCCCCCGAGCGCCACCCCCCAGACACCCCCCGGGGATACCTACCCCCCCCCCGAGCGCCACCCCCCAGACACCCCCCGGGGATACCTACCCCCCCCCCGAGCGCCACCCCTCAGACACCACCCGGGGATACCTACCACCCCCCGAGCGCCACCCCTCAGACACCCCCCGGGGATACCTACCACCCCCCGAGCGCCACCCCCCAGACACCCCCCGGGGATACCTACCACCCCCCGAGCGCCCCTCAGGGGATACCTGCACGTGCTGGAAGCCGTCCTGCAGCTCCTGCCAGTCCCGCAGACACTCGCTGGCCGAGGCGCGGAGGCTCATGGCGGCGACGGCTCGAACCGGCAGCCCCGCTCCGCTCGCAGCGGCCTCCGGCCGGGGGCGCTTCCGGGCCCCGCCGCGGCCAATCGCCTCGGGGGCGGGGACGGCGGCGCCTGACGTCACAACCAATCGGCGCCCGGGGGCGGGGCTTTCGAGCGTCAAGTGCTGGCGGCGGCGGGGGACGGTCGTGGCTGCAGCATGCTGCGAGGTGCTGGGGGAAGCGCCGCTGGGACTGGGACTGGGACTGGGACTGACTGACTGAGGGCAGCGGCCTGGCTGCGGGTTTCCGCGGGGAAGTTTCTTTCCCTTCCCGTAGGGCCGGTGGCCGTGCCCCGGGAAGCCTCATTCTAATCCGCCCAAGTGAGAGCTGCTGCTGCTGGGTCTGGCGTGGTGCACCGCAGGCGCGACCTCTTCCCATCTCGGCTTTTCCTTACACTCGCTCCCTGTGACATACTAGCCTTGGGGGCCCCGCAGAGCAGGGCCAGAAGAGCTCTGGCTGCCCTTCAATACTCTCCTTAACACAAAAATACAATACAACGACAAATAGCCTCCCCATGAATCCAACCGACTAAAGGTCACCCCTGGTCTAGACTCCTACCCCTTCCTCTGAGCTGCTGGGGATATTTGGATTTCTCCTGCATTGTCTGTCTTCTTTCCCTTTGCTGTTGTGGTCCTTGTGGCTGTGGCTATATCCACCATACCTTCAAGAACATCTTCAGTTCCCACTCCCAAAAGGTGTCATTCTGATGCTCTTGTTAGATTTGAGTGATATTTGTAATGTGAGGAAGTTAATCAGACCTCACTGCAGTGTTTGCGAGGAATTGTTTATGCCTTGCTTATTTTCCTCTTAGGGTGCTAACTTCATCAATTGTTTGCCTTTTCATTGTGAGTCAGCCCATGCCTTCTGCATTGCCTCCAGAGCTCACTTCTGAAAGTCCTTCATGTTGGAATCAGTACATTTGGGATACTAATGCAAATAGGAAACTAATGAGTCTAAAGGGGAAAAAAAACAACAAATGGTCTCGTAGCACTCTAAAGACTAACAAAACATGTAGATGGTATCGTGAGCTTTCGTGGGCACAGCCCACTTCTTCAGATGACCGGAGTTATGAATTTAGGATGTGTACACCCAAAATAAATAGGAGAGGGGAAGGGGAGGAAAAAAACGGAAGGGGGTGGGAAACAGAGGGCAGAGGGAATCAGTAAGTATCCACAATATGCCAACATCTTTATGGCTGACCTTGAACAACGTTTCCTCAGCTCCCACCCCCTAACAGCCCTACTTTACTTACTCTACATCGATGACATCATCATATGGACCCACAGAAAAGAGACTCTTGAAGAATTCCACAAGGATTTCAACTTCCTCCCCACCATCAACCTCAGCCTGGACCAGTCCACATGAGAAATCCACTTCCTGGACACTACAGTACAGTTAAATAATGGACAAATTTCTACTACCCTATATTGGAAACCCACCGACTGCTACACTTACCTTCATGCCTCCAGCTTCCATCCCAGACACATTTCTCAGTCTATTGTATACAGCCAAGCCCTAAGATACAACCGGATTTCCTCCGACCCGACAGACAGACAGACAGAATCACTTACAGGATCTTTACAGAGCATTCCTAAAACTGAAATACCCACCTGGAGAAGTGAAGAAACAATTTGACAGAGCCAAAAAAGTACCAAGACATGAACTACTTCAAGATAGACCCAAAAGAGAAAATAACAAAACTCCTTTTGTTATTACCTACAGTCCACAACTCAGACCCCTCCAACGCATTATTCACAATCTGCAACCCATCGTGGAAAATGATCCTTCACTTTCAGAGGCCTTGGGAGAAAAGCCTATTCTTGCTTACAGACAGCCCCCTAACCTGAAACTAATTCTTTCTGGTAACCATGGCACACAACCACATCGTAAGCCTCCAGGAACCCAGCCCTGAAACTAAAAACAATGCCAACTCTGCCCACATATCTATACTGGTGAATTCATCACTAGAGCTAACAACTCAAAAGGACATTTGACTGCACATCCAGTAATTTGATCTATGTGCCCCACTGCTATATATATTGGACAAACTGGACAGGCTCTGCGGGAAAGAATCAATGGACACACATCAGATATACGTAAAGGAAACATACAGAAACTTATTGGGGAGCACTTCAGTCTTTCACATCACACTTTAAAAGATCTCTGAATAGCTGTCTTGTCACAAACCAGTTCTACAAGCTATATCCACAGGGAAGCATTGGAATTAGAGTTCATCCTCAAATTCAATTTACATACTAATGGACTCAATCATGATGAAAGTTGGTTGGGACACTACCAATGTAACAGCTATTGAAGGTGCATACAGCTCTTTGTGTAGTATCCTTCCTGACACTGGAGTCTGTCTATTGACTTTGATTCTTATCTGCTTCGGTTTAACTTCCCAATCTTCAGATACTTACTTATTCCCTCTGTCTCCCATCCTCCTCCTTTTTCTTCCCTGCCCTTCCCCTCTCCTATTTATTTTGGATGTACACATCCTAAACTCATAACTCCACTCATCTGAAGAAGTAGGCTGTGTCCACGAAAGCTAATGATACTATCTACATGTTTTGTTAGTCTATAAAGTGTTACCAGACTATTTATTGATTTTTTTCTGTAACAGACTAATTCGGCTATCCATGAAGAGTCTAAGGGAGTTAGGTATCCAGTCATGATTGCAATATGAGAGCTGAGTGCCTAACTCCCTCTGGCCCCTTTGATCCAGTCTGTCCATTTGCTATAGTGCCAGCTGGAAGCTGGCAAGCCTTGTGGTCCTTTAAGGAAAGAAAATAATTGTAAGTTCTTTATTGAGAAGTGCCACCAAGTGGTTAGCACTTGGAACTGGATGTTAGGAAGGGAGTTCTAGTTCCATCTCTGTCACTCTGGTGCAAGCAGGGTCTGAGTGACTTCTCCCCAACAGCTAGCTGGGAGTGGGAGAGACTTCAGGAACAAACTGTATTTACATGAACACACCTAAGGCCTGTCTAGTCAGCAACTGAATCTCTGCAGCTGAACAGGTCAGCTGACTAGGGCTTGATCTGATGATGGTTCTGTAAAACCGCTCTGTAGGGGTATGTCTAGACTACATGCCTCTGCTGACAGAGGCATGTAAATTAGACTACCCGACATAAGTCAATGAAGCAGGGATTTAAATATCCCCCGCTTCATTAAAATAAAAATGGCCGCTGCGCTGTGCCGGATCAACTGATTGTTGGCACAGTGCAGCAGTCAAGACGCGGATAGGTTGACAAGGGAAGCCTTTGTTGACCGCTCCCTTATGCCTCGTGAAACGAGGTTTACAGGAGCGGTCGACAAAGTCTTCCCCTGTCGACCGATCCGCATCTTGACTGCCGCGTTGTGCTGACGATCAGCTGAGTCTGCACAGTGCGGCAGCCATTTTTATTTTAATGAAGCGGGGGATATTTAAATCCCTGCTTCATTGACTTATGTTGGGTAGTCTAATTTACATGCCTCTGTCAGCAGAGGCATGTAGTCTAGACATACCCTAGATGTATGGGCTTGGCTAAAGCTGGAGCTCTGGTAGGGGGAGGGTCCTAGAGCCTGGTCTCCAGTCCAAATGTGAACATCTACACTGCAATTATACAGCCCTGCAACTAAGTACCGTGAGCCTGAGTCAGCTGACCTGGGCCAGCAGCAGTGTTTAACGCAGTGTAGACATACCCTCATTCAAGTCACAGACTCTGTTTTCCCAAACGTGTGCAAACGAATAGAAGGAGAGCAGCCTTCATAAAATGCTCAAAAATCCTGGGAAATAGGGGCAGAACCTCTGCTGGTGTAAACTGGCATAATTCCCTCATAGTTAATGGAGTTCTGCTGCACAGGATCAGCAGACAATCTGGACTGTACTGTGCTAAGTGCAGTGTTTTTTAAAAAAAGCAATGGTTCTGAAACAAAGTACAAATTGGAGACACCCATTTATAGATCTCACTGCAAGACATCAGTACAGAAAATAGACATTGAATTGTGATTTACACCACTAGTGCTTAGTTCTGTTACCCAGTGCCCACAAAGCATATAGATCTCAGCACTCAGAAGTAGTTGTCTACATTTATTAGCAAGAATGTCAAGGTTGAGTAATTCTGTCCCACGCCAGAGACACTGAGGCTGTAATAATGTTCTGGTACAACCTCTCAAAAATATGGAAGACTCAAACTGAAGGACCTCCACGAACAACAAGGGTAGGGAGCTCACAGTGCTGTGGAAGGCCTAAATAACATTCTCTACAAGCTATTCTGTGCTGCTAATGTACAGAATTTACAATGTTCAAAAGCAGATAGACGGTACTGAGCTTGGGCAGGACTTTAATTTGGCTTAGTATAATAGGACTGGAGCTTCAAATAGACCTTCAAGGCAAAGAAATCTGACTAGTGTAATAGGTGGAGGCCAGGCTGGAGAGCCTGAGCCCAAATAAAGAAATTAACAGGAGACACATGCATGTGTGCAAAGGCTTATCTTGGTCTTAGTAGTGACTGGATGTCTGAGAGACTGCATTTGTAAGAGATGAATTCCTGAGCTGCTGAAATTCTATATCACGTATTTCTCTGTTGAAACTGGAATTGTTTGTATGGTTAAGTACCCAATCCTCATCCAAGGACAGAACTCGATGGATAGGTTTTCAATGGTGCTGCTCACCTGGAGTCCCCACTGGTTTCAATGGAAGCTGAAGGTGCTTGGCAGTTTGATAATTAGCTGGCAATTGAACAAAAGTGAGTCAAAACAAAATGAGCCAAATGCTGACATCTTTACTCATGCACAGCTCCAAGTCTGCCTGAAGAAGGGATGGGACTCCAAAGGATGTAAATATGAAGATGAAAACCAATCCTTGAAAGGTTCAGATAATCGTATTTTGATGGTACAGCGACCAATTCTAGTCAAACCTTACCTAAGCAGCACAGCCCAAATTAAACTGGACAGTTGGCTGTTTTCCTTGCTGCCTGTCAGTAATTTGGTTCGGAGACATCTGTGATCACTGACCCATAGATTTGTCTTTCCCAGTCTGACAGCTGTTGCACAAAGCCACGGTTCGGTCTCATGTTTGTTTTGCATTTCTGGACGTATTTCCAAGCCCTCTATAAATACAAGTAAAAACAGGGAGAAGAATCAGGAACTTTTTACTGGATTGTCCAGGTTACCTGTAAGTCTTAGAATTATTATTTGTATTTCCAAAGCACCTAAGAGTTTTAGTCTTGGTGGGCCCAACTGTGCTGGGGCAATATGGACACAGACCAAAAAATGAACCCATATGGTATCTGGACCAGGAGAGAAATAAAAGGACACTGTCAAATACAAGTTTTATTTAACCTTCCATTTTTAGGAATATGCAGTGAAATAAGAAGCACAAAGGCAACTGTCTGAAGGGAGCAGTATTAACAGATGGCACCTTTTTCCAGTCCATAACGATCATTGGCTTGAGTCCAGGATCTGGTCAGTAACTATCAACATTCACAATCAAGTGATGGCTGTCCAGTTGCCTCTGGGAAAGGAGCTGGAAGTCTCAGTCTGGTTTCCATTAATAGGTGTCAATTTCAGAAAGCAATAAGATGAAGGGCTGATGGACCCTGCCATACTTCTCCCCCGGTGGTGCTCTTTGGCTCTTTGAAGGCAGGAGACAATGGATAACTTTACACAATGAGCAGAAGGTTTTCCCCTGCTGTACTACCAGGGATTTGGAATTCAGATGATGTTACTGGGCTTTGGAGGGTTCAGAGTTTAAACTCCTCAGAGCAGAGACTATCTTTTGGTTCTGTTTGTACAGCACCTAGCACTAAGGAGCTTGGCCCATGAAAGGCACCCTGGGCTCTATCTGCAATAGAGACATGATTGTCTCACCCTTCAAATGTTGCACATTTGGGAGCTCTTGGCTTAACGCAGCCTCATGATATCTTTGTTCTCTTAGCCTTCCCCGTCTAAGGACTCAACTTCAGTGGGGCTCTGTGGCCGAACAGAAAGGTAATTTTGCATCTCCTTATAGGCCCTTTCTCCATGGAAAACACACGGTACAATTTAAGCAACAAGTCCTTTGACACCCATGTGATGGGTGTTTTATAAATACAGTAGAGGCCAAATCCTGATCTTATTGAAGTCAATGGCAAAACTCTCATTGACACTGAAGAGCCAGGATTTGGCCCTCTGTCTCCCAAGCAGAGGGAGGATCTTGTGTCTGCTTCCCTACCCGTAAAACAGCATAACAGCCCAGTGTTCATTAGGGATGTTAACGGGTAACTGGTCAAACAGGTATCTGGAAACAGCCCCGCCACCCGTGGCCCAGCTGTGGGCAGAGGGCTGCTGCAGCCCCACCGGGCAGCCCCCATTTGGGAGCTGGTAGGGGCAGCTGTGGCAGCCCCACGTGGGGACCAAGAGCTGCGGTGGCAGCAGCACAACAAGCCTGGAGGTAGAGCTGAACTTCAGAATAGCCCCTCCCCTCTGTAATGAGCCAAGCCAATATCCCAGTTATGAATCTTCCTGCACTGTGCAGCTCAGGTCTCTTTTGTCATCTCTGATGTGCCTTCCATCACTCTGCAGGAAGACACAGGTCTCCCTTGCACTACTGGGAGTGATTGTAGTGTAAAATGCTAGCAAGCTTTCTCAATGCAAAAAGCAGAGAGAAGCAGCACCTACCTACAACGGCACTAGGGATGTAAACTCTCATTTTAAAAGTTAACCAGTTAAACACTAAGTTTAACTATTGAACCGTGGAACAGTCCGCTGCTCATGGTGCAACACGGTAGTCTCAGCCAAGCCAGAGCTGTCCCCACCCACAGAGCAGTGGACCTGGCCTGGCTGGTGCCGCCGTGCTGCGGGCAGGGGCAGCTTGAACCTGGCCAGGCCAAACACACTACAGGCAGGGAGCTGCTCCAGCCTGGCCAGTTAACTGGTTACCAGTAAGCATCACCCACTAAGGGTGATGCTTACCTGGTATCTGGTTACTCCTTTACATGGCTAAGCGGGACAGCAGAGATACTCCTGTCCTGGGATGAGCACTATGTGGTATTGCACAGTGCTGATCTGTAGTAGCAAAGCTTTCATCCAGCTATCCCAACTGCTAATTTCAGCCTTCTCGATTGGTAGTTAGCTTCAGGTAATTAGCCCTGAACGTGTTACCCAAATGCACTGCTCCCTTCTCAGGCTATGCTACTGAAGTTGATGAGTAAGGTCTCTCTCACCAGATAAAATCAGAATTTCCCATATCAATCAGGGGCCTAATTAGGATTGCTCAAGCTCAATGAGCTAAAACGTGAAACGCTATTGCGTGGTTTCTTTCAGATCTCTGATACTGGAAATCAGCAGCCTAACCCTCCAGCCTTTACCTCTGTGAGTAATTCTACTCACACAAGTAGTCCAGTGAGTCTATGCACATGCTAGTTACACATGAGTCAGGGTTTTGCAGGAGCATGTTCTAACAGTGCTGTTTCTCTTAACATCCTCACGTTTTCAGCCCCCTGAAGGCTCACTAAAGCAGTAGTCTCTAACCTCTTTAACCACAAAATCTCTTTTTCTATTAAGTGCAATGTAAGATCTACCTCAAACCCAAATACCCTTGCCTCACTTCCTTCCTATCCCTTCTTTGAGGCCTCACCCTGCTTACTCCATCCCCTTCCTCCCCCATCCTCACTCATTTTCATCAGGCTGTGGTAGGGGGTTGGGGTGCCAGCTCTGGTCTTGAGCCAAGGGGTTTGGAGTGTGGAAGGGGCTCCGGGCTTAGTTCAGGGTGGGAGATTGGGGTTCACAAGGGTTTTCAGGGTGCGAGCTCTGGGAAGGAGTTTGGATGCAGGGGGACTCCCATCTGGGGCAGGACGTTGTGTGAAGGACGAGGTTCAGAGCTGGGACGGGTTCAGGAGGCAGGCTTTGGCTGGGCCCGGTTTAACTGAGATAACTTCCGGGTGGTGGAGCAGTGGGGTTAAGGCAGGCTTACTCCCGTCCTGGCCCTGCATCACTCCTGAAAGCAGCTGGCATGTACAGCAATGGCTCCATGGCACCATGTGCTGCCCCTCTTCTACAGGCACTGAGCCCACGGTTTCTACGGGCCACAGTTCCCGTTTATTGATCATTGGGAGCTGCAAGAGTGGTATCTGCAGGCAAGGACAGCATGTGGAAACCCCCTGCTCTGCGTCTCTGAGGGCCTGCAGAGATATGCCAGCCACTTCTAGGAGCAGCAATTGCCATGTGGATAATTACTCTGGCCTTGACAGGTTAGGCATTTTAAAACTCACTACTCAAAGAATTACATTTAAGTGTAAGAGAAAATGAAAATTATGAAATGCACAGACCAGTCAAACACCAAAAACAACCCACTTTGCAAGCAGTAAAACTAGTAACAACAATCCCCCATGTATGTGTTGGGTTAGGAGATGAGAGGGAAGGACAGTGTGTGTTTGTGAGAATGACAGAGACACACACAGTGTGTGAGAGTGGCAGAGATTTGCATTGCTAAGCTCCCTCCCTTCCCTTCTGTGTGTGGAGACAGGGTACAGAAGAGGAGAGGAGTGACACCCTGGCATCAGTGCCCCCCCTCTTTTCTCTCTCACACCCTGCACAGCAAGCAGCAGGCTCCTAGGGGGGCAGCTCCAAGACAGAGGGCAGGAGTAGCATGACAGTGGATGGAGGGGCAACTGAAGTGCCAGCACTTGATAGCTTCCTGGCTATACCAGTCAGGATCACCTGTTGGAGGCACCAAGATCTGCCAGTAGATCCAGATCTACTGGTTGGTGACCACTGCACTAAAGCATTTCAGAACTTGCATCCAAACTGGGTCAAAGGCCTAGTCAAAAGAGCCGTGTCAGTAGGTTTCACTGCTGCAGTCCACAGGAGATCAAGACTGTCCACATCTGAGGTTCTCAAATTGTGGTCTGATGACCACCAGGGGTCCACAAGCTCCATTCAGGTGGTCCATGGATAATACCCTCTAAGATGCACACCCGGGAGGCCACACACAAGAAAATGAAGGGCTGCCAATCTAATTAGTAGCCCACAGGGGTGGTTCCACTAATTAGGTGTCTGGACCCTGGAGAAAGATGCACATGTAAGGTGAGGTGGTAGCCTGAAGGGGAACAGGAGGTAGGGGGGAGAGGGAGGGTAGTGGGGTGAGAAGAGAGAGTGGGAGGAATTAGAGATGTGCAGGGTTGTAGCAGCCAGAGAAAGAGGCAACTCTTCCGAGCTCCGGGTCTGTGGCTGCTGTGGCAAGGGAGATACCCCTCCAGATATTAAAATGGCTTGTGTGCTTTTATTTATAGAACAAAAAGAGCTAATTATTCTTAAGAGTTTTATATAGAGCACGTTTTTATCCAGAGTGGTTTACAATGGTCAGCTAGCCTATTGGCACAAACAACAGTTGGGAAGATCATTAAGTGGAATGCCAATACCCTTGGCAATTTTCAAGAAGTCCGTGGGAAAAAAAGTTTGAGACCCATTGATCCCATGGGAAAGCTGCATACAACAGGAATCTTAGCATGCCCTCCCCCAACACACCCAGCCTCCTGCCTGCTCCCATAGCCCACCCCCCAGCCCTGACTCCTGCACCTCCTGCTTAGTAACCCTTCCAGTCAGCCACATTTGGGATCCTAGCTTCTGGCTGCATTATCACAGGCCCACGAATCAAACCCAAGTCTCCTTCCTTATGTTACAGAGAAGTCACACAATGCACTTAACATTAAAGGTTGCAGAGCAGTTTTTAAACTAAGAGATGGGGGAAAGCTGATTGGTGCAGAGGAGCACATGGATCGGACAGAGACATCTCTTACAGGAGAGTCTATTGATAGAGATTCTCTAGCTTTTAGTCAGGAGAAGAGGATGGAAGAGGATAAAGTATGGGCCAGATCAGACGAAAAACATTCACATAAAAAAGAATCTGACATATCGGAAGAGGGCAGACAAATAAACAGTGACAAGTTTTTAAAGTGCTTGTACACAAATGCTAGAAGTCTAGAAAATAAGATGGGTGAACTAGAGTGCCTCGTGTTAAAGGAGGATACTGATATAATAGGCATCACAGAAACCTGGTGGAGTGAGGACAATCAATGGGACACAATCATTTCGGGGTACAAAATATATCAGAAGGACAGAACAGGTCATGCGGGTGGGGGAGTGGCACTATATGTGAAAGAAAATTTAGACTCAAATGAAGTAAAAATCTTAAATGAATCAACATGTTCCATAGAATCGCTATGGATAGTAATTCCCTGCTCTAATAAGAGTATAACAGTAGGGATCTATTATTGACCACCTGACCAGGACAGTAATAGTGACTATGAAATGCTAAGGGAGATTAGAGAGGCTGTCAAAATAAAGAACTCAATAATAGTGGGGGATTTCAACTATCCCCATATTGACTGGGCCGATGTCACCTCAGGACGAGATTCAGAGACAAAATTTCTTGATACCTTAAATGACTGTTTCTTGGAGCAGCTGGTACAGGAACCCACAAGGGGAGAGGCAATTCTCAATTTAGTTCTGAGTGGCATGCAGGATCTGGTCCAAGAGGTAACTATAATAGAACTGCTTGGAAATAGTGCCCATAATATAATAACATTTAACATTCCTGTGGTGGGAAGAACACCTTAGCAGCCCAACACTGTGGCATTTAATTTCAAAAAGGGGAACTATGCAAAAATGAGGAGGTTATTTAAACAAAAATTAAAAGGTACAGTGACTAAAGTAAAATCCCTGCAAGCTGCATGGGCACTTTTCAAAGACACCATAATAGAGGCCCAACTTAAATGTATACCCCAAATTAAAAAACATAGTAGAAGATCTAAAAAAGAGCCACTATGGCTTAACAACCATGTAAAAGAAGCAGTGAGAGATAAAAAGACATCTTTTAAAAAGCAGAAGTCAAATCCTAGTGAGGTAAATAGAAAGGAGCATAAACACTGCCAAATTAAGTGTAAAAATGTAATAAGAAAAGACAAAAAGGAGTTTGAAGAACAGCCAGCCAAAAACTCAAAAGGAAATAACAAAATGTTTAAGTACATCAGAAGCAGGAAGCCTGCTAAACAACCAGTGGGGCCCCTGGACGATCGAGATACAAAAGGAGCACTTAAAGATGATAAAGTCATTGCGGAGAAACTAAATGAATTCTTTGCTTCAGTCTTCACAGCTGAGGATGTTAGGGAGATTCCCAAACCTGACCTGTCCTTTGTAGGTGACAAATCTGAGGACTTGTCACAGATTGTCATTAGAGGAGGTTTTGGAAGTAATCGATAAACTTAACAGCAACAAGTCACCAGGACCAGATGGCATTCACCCAAGAGTTCTGAAAGAATTCAAATGTGAAATTGCGGAACTATTAACTATGGTTTGTAACCTAGCCTTTAAATCAGCTTCTGTACCCAAGGACTGGAAGTTAGCTAATGTAACGCCAATATTTAAAAAGGGCACTAGAGGCGATCCCGGCAATCACAGACCAGTAAGTCTAACATTAGTACTGGGCAAATTAGTTGAAACAATAGTAAAGAATAAAATTGTCAGACACATAGAAGAACATAATTTGTTGGGCAAAAGTCAACATGGTTTCTGTAAAGGGAAATCACGTCTTACTAATCTATTAGAGTTATTTGAAGGGATCAACAAACATGTGGACCAGGGGGATCCAGTAGATATAGTGTACTTAGATTTCCAGAAAGCCTTTGACAAGGTCCCTCACCAAAGGCTCTTATGTAAATTAAGTTGTCATGGGATAAGAGGGAAGATCCTTTCATGGACTGAGAACTGGTTAAAAGACAGGAAACAAAGGGTAGGAATAAATGGTAAATTTTCAGAATGGAGAGGGGTAACTAGTGGTGTTCCCCAAGGGTCAGTCCTAGGACCAAACCTATTCAACTTATTCATAAATGATCTGAAGAAAGGGGTAAACAGTGAGATGGCAAAGTTTGCAGATGATACTAAACTGCTCAAGGTAGTTAAGATCAAAGCAGACTGTGAAGAGCTTAAAAAAGATCTCACCAAACTGAGTGACTGGGCAACAAAATGGTAAATGAAATTTAATGTGGATAAATGTAAAGTAATGAATGTTGGAAAAAATAACCCCAGCTATACATATAATATGATGGGGGCTAATTTATCTACAGCTAATCAGGAAAGAGATCTTGGAGTCATCGTGGATAGTTCTCCGAAGACATCCACATAGTGTGCAGCGGCAGTCAAAAAAGCAAAGAGGATGTTAGGAATAATTAAAAAAGGGATAGAGAATAAGACGGAGAATATCTTATTGCCCTTATATAAATCCATGGTACGCCCACATCTTGAATACTGCGTACAGATGTGGTCTCCTCATTTAAAAAAATATATACTGGCATTAGAAAAGGTTCAGAGAAGGGCAACTAAAATGATTAGGGGTTTGGTACAGGTCCCATATGAGGAGAGATTAAAGAGACTGGGACTTTTCAGCTTGGAAAAGAGGAAACTAAGGGGAGATATGATAGAGGTCTATAAAATCATGAGTAGTGTGGAGAAAGTGAATAAGGAAAAGTTATTTACATGTTCCCATAACAGAACTAGGGGCCACCAAATGAAACTAATGGGCAGCAGGTTTAAAACAAATAAAAGGAAGTTCTTCTTCACACAGTGCATAGTCAATCTGTGGAACACCTTACCTGAGGAATTTGTGAAGGCTAGGACTATAACAGGGTTGAAAAGAGAACTAGATACATTCATGGAGGGTAAGTCCATAAATGGCTATTAACCAGTATGGGTAAGGAATGGTGTCCCTAGCCTCTGTTTTTCAGAGGGTGGAAATGGATCTAGGCAAGAGATCGCTTGATCATTACCTGTATGATTCACTCCCTCTGGGACACCTGGCATTGGCCACTGTCAGCAGACAGGGTATTGGGCTGGATGGACCTTTGGCCATTCTTATGTTCTTAATGTATGATTTCATTAACCAGGTGATCTGCATTAAGGCACAGGATACTTGCTCCTCCTTATGATAGCACCTCTAAAGGCTCCAGAAACAGCAATGTACAACAGATCAAGTCACTCTCTGCAGCAAGCAGAGTGGATGTACCTTTAAGGGATAATGGAACGAATGCATGAGGAAGGCCATTACTGCCGTGCTGCTCCGACTTAAACCCAGGGTAGAGAAAACCAGAACCGCTCCAAGAGCCAGCTGAGCATCTAAATAAAGAAAAGGGCATTACAAGTGAGTATCTCGAAAATCAACACCAGGTAACCCTGCCCTGCTTGTTATTTTAAGTCAATTTCTAATGCAAGTGCTCTCTTCAGCAGGAAAGCGACCCGTAAATGACTGAACACCTCCAGTTAGTTGAGGCTCTCAGAACCATGCTCTGAGGTGTCAGAAGAGTACAAACATCTACACTCAATGGACCAGCGTGCACACTTGGTAGCTACAGATCAGGATCCACTCACCTATGAAATGACAAATGGTAGGGAAAGATGACAAAAGATCCTCATGGGGGGAATCTGTTACAGAAACATGAAGAAGTTTTTTGCTTTCATCTGTGAAACTGGAAAGAGAGAACAGAGAGATGTTAAACAGACCCATAAAGTCATTCTGGCAAACTACTTGATGGGACAAATCAGCAATATTTTAATTTGCAGTTACACAAGGAATAGCTTTTCATAGTCATCATCATGGTAAAGAAGAGTGAGTAAGACACTGAGGCTGCATTAGCTGGATAACCAATAGGTCAACAACTATAAACTATGTTTATATTTATGTATTAACATGACTCTACTGTATGTTCTACCTAGGAGCCTGATGAAGGCAGATAGCTGAAAGCAAGTGTTTTTTTCATGTCATACTTGTTTTTGGAGTTCCCCAAATGGTGTATACCTCACAAAGAATCTCATTTCACTGAGAAAGGACCGAGAAACAATGAAGAAGAATTTTAAGCTGTACAGCTGCATTTCATGCAAGGAGCAGTAACTTGGAGCTGAGAGGAATCCCAGTTCTTTGAGATTTTTAAGGGTTCTCTTTGGAGCCGGACACATAAGAAAGGCTTGGTTATTAGTAAAACTGACTGTGCAGAAGTGACCAGGTGAAAAGCTGTATTCTCCCTCACTTGCTACATGCTGCTCAGTCACATATTTGCAAAATGTCACTGGGTTTTCGGCTGTATTTCTAATATAACTTGCCCACTGACTTGAGTGGCTAGTCAAGTGGCTTCAGTCATTGATGAATACAGAAAAAGAAGTAAGAGAAATCAGAGTAAAGGTATATGACTTGCATCTGAAGTATATGAGCGTGTAAGTTTTCCTCTTAAATGTTGTTTCAAAATTTAGCATGAGGTTCACCACAGATTCATGCTGAGTCCTGGAATCCTAGGCCCACACCTTCACAAGTATGTAGCTACCTAAGTTCCATTAATTCAATGGGAAGTACACACTGTACCACTGAGGATCTAGGCCCTAGTGCTAAAGTTTCCATTCTTGCTCTACATAGTATAATTTCTTCTGAGTTATGGTAGACTGATGCAGCAATGAGTCTTTGCTTTGAAACCTCTATACTAGAGAAGTCAGACGAACAAGTGTTGAATAAATTTAAATGTATCCCATTACTTCTAATCACCATCCTACTCTGACTGACTCTCGCACAAGGGTCCTGGAAGGTTTACAAACATGCAGCTTCTGCTACTGGGCTCAAGTGGGTAGCAAGTTTAAAAGAAACAAAAGGAAGTATTTCTTCACACAGCATACAATCAACCTATGGAGCTCCTTGCCTGAGGATGTTGTGAAGACCAGACTTTAACAGAGTCCAAAAAAGAACTAGATAAATTAATGGAGGTTTGGTCCAGCAATGGCTATCAGCCAGAATGGGTAGGGATGGTGTCCCTAGCCTCTATTTGTCAGAGGCTGGAAATGGGTGACAGGAGAGGGATCACTTGATGATTCCCTGTTCTGTTCATTCCCTCTGGCCATCTGGCATTGGCCACTGTCAGCAGACAGGATATGGGGCTGGATGAACCCTTGGTCTGACCCAGTCTGGCTGTTCTTATTTCCCTATGTTCTAATGATATATTGCATCACTTGGCAGCTTTTCATACACACAAAGATCAATGCAAATCCAACTGGACCATCTGACTTACAGTGTTGCAATCTCCTCTGAGATGTTGACTTGTGCTTTGATTTTCAGATCCTTCTGAATCTGTGGGTCACAGGCCTGTCTGTAATCTCCCATATATAACTTAGCAGGCAGTATCTCTACAGGGTATGGCTGAAAGGCATCCAGTTCCTGCAGAAGAGGCACAAAAGGGTTAATACAGATAAATGAACTTATTTCTATTTGTCTTAATCTTACCTTGGAAAGTTCTTATACCTGAATCCTGAGAAGAAATGAACCAGTGCAAAGTCAGTGTCCCACAGCTACATTCAAACAGAAAGGAGGTACATTCATTTAATCAGACAGATATTCTGTAGATCAGAAGTTATCACTAGACTCAGTCAGTGAAATTAACATAGTCACTGCCAATGTGATCCTGCTGAATTTTAAGATTAAGAGTCAGACTATGTCTTTTATTGTACAGAGGGTACTTCAGGCCATGTCTCCACTTGCCATACCAGAGATCAATCCTTTGGCATTTAATTTAGCAGGTCTAGAAAAGACCCACTAAATCAAATGCTGAGAGCACATCTAGATACTCGTTGCAGTCTCAAGGAGTAAAGGAAGCAGATGGGAGCGCTTGTTTCCATTGGCTTCCCACAGTGAAGATGGCACCAACCTCAGCTTAAGGCAGGGGTGGACAACCTTTCTTGGATCAGGGTCTGCCAACCCCCAGGCCAGTAGATTTTATGTGCTCCAGCCCCACGGCGGGATAGCAGGGGGCTGGAGCACCAGCGCAGGCTCCCCAATGCTGGTGGGGGGAGCACCGAGTCTCAGGGGCTGGATCTAGGCAAGCTGGGAGCCGCAGGTTCCCTATCCCTGGCTTAAGGTATGTTGACTCCAGCTAAGTTATTTACATACTTAATGTAAAACAGAAGGAGTAACAGAAAGAAAAGACTTGTATCAGTGACAAGTCACTACCTTTTTTTTAAAGCCTTGTTCTAGATGTTAAATTTGGATGCTTATCTCTCTCAGTCTGAACAGGTTCCAGCCTGGCTAATGTTTGGTAAGAGAACAGGATACTGCTGGAAACAATGTAAGTGACTGAATAGGTAGCACTTTTCTCTTTGAGTCAATATTGAAAAAATGTATCGGCGTTTGCTTTGTGATCCTTTGGGATGAAAGCCATTGCACAGAAGAAGTTATTGAAGACATATCCTCATAGTCAGTCAAACAAACAAAGCCACAACTTCTGCCCAAACATGCCATTGTTAGAATACCTCAGACTACTAGAACCCGAAGAGATGTGTTTACTCTAAGAGCACTTTCTTGTTAGTCTGTTTCCCATGTTGTTTGTGTGACATTTTCTATATAACATCAGGGAGAGAAAAACAGTTTCTTGTGGTTGAAAATCCCCTCCAAAATTAGGAGGGGTACCCAGGGACAAGGGTAATACTTGAAATGGCTTTTGATTCCTTTTAAAAAATGTTTTAAAATCAAATTGACTGTGTCCCTTTAATTATCACTACAGAATTCACTAGCATTAGTTGAAAATGCTATTCATAGCATAAAAGCCTGGCACTTTTTGCCAACAATCTCACCTGAGGCATCCAGAATATCTTCTGAGTCCTCAAGAAATGGTAGCATGCAGTGAAACGCTCGTAGCCTCCTTTCAGGATGAGGACTGGGTGGCAGGTAAACTGCTCTAAGACTCTGGCGCACTGGGTGGCAGCCCCTTCCTCAGCATCTAAAAACACAGAAAAGCTACAACACATGGCTGTTATAGGGAACTGCATGGGATATGGATTATTTCCAACAGGCCCTGAGTTGTTGGGGTAAAACCCTGATCCTACCGACATCAGTGGCAAAACTCCCTTTGGCTTCAGTGGAGATAGGATTCCATTCCTGGTATCTGAAGGACCTTCAGAGACAGGGTCAAAAGCTACAGTCACTAATAGCTCCACAATAACTCCTGTTATTCTCTCTGGATTCCCAGCAGTGAGGTAAACTACAGGGAAGAACTGCTATTTTAACCAGCCCTGATTATAGGGGTGGCCTTTTCTTTGGTTCATTAAGCCACTAAAGAGAAGGCAAAGGAGACACAGGAAGGTGCCTTGGGAAATTTTCACATTGTTGATCTAACATGACCCCAAATGGGGTTAATAATGTTTTTCTCCCAGACTCATCTCTGATTAGCTTCAGCTTTACCTACTTTAGAAGCAGCTAAATTAGCACAATGGAAATCTGATTCTGGTCCTCCAGTACATTCCATTTTCATGTCGCACCGAAGAGGATTTTTCTCTTCAATAAAACTCTGAAATAAGGCCCCATTTTAGCTTGTACCTAACGAGACTGTTCCTGTGAGCCAGTTATGCATGTACATAATTGTTTGTAGGGTTAGCTCCTAGATTTGTCACAGGAGTCTCCAGTAAGACCATTTGAATTCAAGTTATATGTTTGGAACAATGTACCACAGATACAGAAGAAAAGTCAGATGTAAAGATCAAGACTTTACATTTCCAACTGCCTAACAATTTAGTGTGTCAAATTTTGGGTGCCCAAGTTGAGACACCATAAAGAGATCTGAATTTCAGAATGCACCAGGCACCCAGTCTCTCAAAAATCAGGTGTCTCTAAGGAAACTCAAGTTGAAGCACTCTAAATTGTTAGTCACTTTTGAAAACCTAGGCCAAAGGATTTTCCTGTACAAAATGGGAATCTAAGTCTCTGATTGCATAGTGAGCTTTGAGCAGACAGGCCATTGCAAAATCGAGACCCAAAGCTCTGACTGGATCATATATCACAGACAAGGTACATGTTTCTTCACTTCTTAGGTCAGGTCTACATTAGGATATTAGGCTGATATAAGTATGTCACTCAGCAATACAGTTAAACCAACCTTAACCCAAGTATGCACAGACCTCAGTCAATGGCAGAATTCTCCCATCAACCTAGCTACTGCACCTCTAAAAGGGTGCATCTAGATAGCACCCTTCTGTTGAAATAAGCTATACAATTTGCGCAATGCAAATTGTGTAGCTTATTCCGAGTTTAAATAAGAAGAGCTTATTTTGAAATTTGGCACTATCTATACAGTGCCAGATTTCAAAATAAGGCACTATTCTGACAAATCCCTTAACCCTCATGGAACAAGGGTTACAGGGACACTGGAATAGCACACCCACTACTTCAGGAAATAGTGGGCGCTTTTAAAGACGCAACACAGTCTACATACCCCATGGTGGATAAACTGCAGCAACAGAAGAATCTGTCCTATTGCGTGGGTAGCATCTTCACTGAAGCATGAGAGAGGTGTTACTGCAGCTGTGCCCGTGTTGGTTTATGCGTAGACAAGCCCTTTGTTAGGTCTTATCTACCAATAGCTGGATTTTAAGAGTTTACAAAGCATTTTTAACAAGCTAGCAGTAAACATTTCAACGTTCTTACCTTCATCAGTTTCAAACTAATGCCTGAAACAAGCTGAAATATGCTGAAAGTGGATCAAATATACTTAAAAAAATCTATAGTTTGCAAAATACTGCTGTGCTAACTAGACCAGTTATTTTCACTTTGCAACACTGGTTAATGGAGAAGTGGCAGATCTAGAAACAAAGCCTGTGATTCTGCAATAAGCTCCAAGGTCACTGCAAGTTCACAGTCTAAAAGGCAATCTGAAGTTTGGGAAAATACTACTTTAATGTTTTCCGGTATCTTTAAATTAACTCAACAGATTCACAAAGTTATCAGTGGCATGATCTGCATTTTATTCTATGGGTTTTCCATAGAACTTCTTCTAATTATTACTCTCATTAAAGTCCTATTTTTATTACTGTAATAATGCAAAGCCTTTTCAAAATCCTGAGCTTACTAATAAAATGAAAGAACTCACTTTGTGAACATGAAGAACTGGATTCAGATCCTGAGATCACTGAGACAGGTTTTGTCCCTAAAATGCAGTAAATAAACACACTCAACCCCAGCTGCACTGGGGAAAATAGCATATTTTCCTCTTAAATGGCTTTAAAAGTGAATGGTTCACAGATTGGAAAATAAGACAGCCGAGATGAGGGACCAGAAAAAGCTGGATTTATGAACCCCAGAATAAAACATGTGAAATATGACAAACAGAGGCTTATTGATAGCATAGTGTGGATAGCTGGAGTGTGTCAAGTTATTTGAAATAGAAAAGTTGATAAAGGTAAGTGAGAAATGAGAGGCATTCACATACCAAGATGATGGGCTTGACAGAAGAGAACAGAATACAGCTGAACTTTGAGTTGTAGCAAGAATCTTTCTCGCTGCTAGAAAACATACCTTTTACATCCTCCACAGAACCATCATAATAGGGATCATCCAAAGAGCTGGTTTTGCCATCATACACGACACAATATTTGACACACTCCAGCTCAACTGATTGAGGTACCAGGTATTCCCCCATAGGATTCTAGCAGAGCCACAAAAGAATCTTATTAAGGGGGAACTGCATTTTTTCCTCATGGAACTATCCCTACACTTTCTCCTAGTTCACCACTGTACCGTATGTTAAAGAAACTAGGGGAAATTCTGAAGTGATGTAAATTACATGTCAGCAAGTGCGTCTGGGTCTATGGCTCAGCTAGGATGGTATGTACCATATACGCTAAGAAACTGCCAGAAGGTATATGTTATCCCAACTTAGTCCTGGTTTACTGTTGCCCTTCTCCTTGAGTAGTCATTTACACCAGTGTAAAGTGAGAATAAGCACTTCAGAATGGTAGTGATTTACATCCAGACTGCACAGGTGTAAATGCAATGCAGTGGGGAGTACGGCCTCCTCAGGGTCATCCTTTTGTTTCATCCTATCTTTTGAGCATCAGCTTTCCCCCCTAGATCTCTTAATGGTTTTTTCCTTAAGCTCTCAGCCTGTAGCCCTGCAGTGTTTATTTATCATTGTATTGGTCACCTCACAACTATTTTTGTTCCTGTTTTCTTGAAACCTTCACCTGTAATTCTTATCAAATGTAGTGATGTTTACTGGTGAAGGAACTTAGGTTGAGATTTACAAGGGGGTTACACACACTGTTTCCTTTGATGGGACTTGTGGACCTAACTCCCTTTGGTGAGACCCAGAAGTCAGGAATGGAAAAGACCTAGGAGGTCATTTTGTTGGCCTACCTGACTATCCAGTAGATTTTCTCAATGCTCTGCCCTGTCTAATGTTAAACATCTCAAGCAATGGGGGTTTCACCATCACCCTTTGTGAGACAACTTTGCACTGTACTAGCTCTTCTTGCTACAATATTCTTCTTTGCTATTCAACCTAAATGTCTCTCCTCTTTAGCCTACTATCATCTCACTTCCCCTCTTTTCTACCCCAAACTGCATCATCTCTTGTGGAACGAATGAAACATTCCAGAATCAGGCAGGAGAGAGACTGGAGCTGTTCCGCATCTTTTTAAGCCAAGTCTATCTCACTGCTACATGCTAAATCCTAGAATCATCAATATTTGCTACTCATTCATGATCCAGAGCATTTACTCTCCTGGAACACGGGGATACAAAGTGTTCTGTTCCCATGACAGCAGAAGCATGGGTGGTGTTAGCTTTTCTATTTTCTGGAGAAGGGGCAGCTTTAGCTTCCTGTCAGTTCCCTGGAGGTCTTGTTGGTGACACTGACCTGGTGACATGCTTATTAGTGAACCCCTCTCCACCAGCCAGAACAGAAGGTCATGAAAGACAGCACACATGAATGATAAGCCTTGAAACCACAACTTACCAGCTTAACCCTTCTTGCTGTAATCACATGGCTTTCATTGTACTCACGCTTTGTACGGGCATCTGGAAATAACAATGAAGGTAGTGTGAATGGCTTAGTACTTCAAGGCAGAATCCTGCTCTGAATGAAGCAAATGGGTGAGCAAGGTCCACTGGACAAGGCCCTTTCCCTGCAAAGAGCTTTACAAATCTTACAACTAGATACCCACCACCAAAATACAGATTGTATACATTTCTCCATGGGATTCCATGTTTATTGTGCCTATTGACTTTCAGATTAAATATCTCACTTTGCAAGAAAAACAGTATTTTTTTCAACCAGCTCTTTCTCCCATAATTCCATTCCTCTGTTGCACTAACACAGATAATAGTTACAATGCATTTTGTTATTACATGAAATAGATATGACTGACTGCACCCAGGCGCCATATTTACATCACCACTTTTAAATTATGGCATCATTAAATCAGCCTATGAAAAATTCTTAGCTGAATTAGGAGTTCTTATCATGAAATAATATAATTCTTGTTACCATTTATTTAGTGTTTCATATGTTCAAAGCATTATACAAACATTAACTAATTATCCCTCCCAGCAACCCTGTGAGGAACGCAGCATTAGCAGGTGAAATTCATCTCAGGTGTAATCGAGTGCTCTTACACCAGGGATGAACTTGGCCCATTATCTGCATTTGCCTGTTGGTGAAACAAGTACTGGCGGCCAATTCAGAGTTAATATAAACCGTGCGCAAGTTACACACTGATAAAGTGACTTAAGACACTGTAATGTACATGTTGATGGGGTGGGACTGGAGAGTGGTATGTCAGATAAGGCAAATAATACAAACTGGTAACAGAAAGAAGATGTCTGCTTTATCTTTTCATATATTTTCCTAAACTTTCAGAGGTAGCTGAGTTAGTCTGTAACTGAAAAAAAACTTCTGTAACTGAAAAAAAACTTCTTCAGATGTAGTATGCCCACAAAAGCTCATGATACCAACTACATGTTTTGTTAGTCTTTAAGGTGCTACTAGATTATTTGTTTTTTAAGTTTTTCCTAGATTTTCCTGTTAGTTGTTTGTTCTGCTATATCCCTCTCTTCTACTCCCACATGAAATAAATTACATCTAGTTATAAGCATGCACTGAACACTTTAATTTACACCATTTCTAAATTAGGACAGCAGCAGAGGACACAATGGATTCATGGATTCCAGTCACATGCTCAGTCCTCAACACCATGTTGCCTCTTCTAAGGCTAAGCCTGCAATGTAAATATAGGTGCACTTATTACATTAAGATACCTATTGTGAGAAAGCCACCTCAATGTGAAATCCTAGCAGAAACAGGTCAACTCCTGTGCCTTGTGTCCACCAGGTTTTTACACTAAGGTGCAAAGCACATCTTTATTTGCAGTGAAAACATGGCCTGTGTGATGGCGCATCGGGGAGCCCCCTGACCCTGCACCCCCGTCCGCAGCAAGATGTGACTCTGCCAGCCAGTAGAATAGAGAGGGTTTATTGCTGCTCCGAGATACAGCACAGCATAGGACCGATGCAGGCATAAGAGGATAGGCCAACAGTCCTAGTTCCCTTAGGGGAAGGGTTTACAGGTCCCTGAACCCCCACCCCTTACACTGGTTAGACTGCTTCCTCCATGCTTCCCCACACTCTCACTGCCCCCTCCCCAAGCCACACCTTTCCTTTGTTCAAACCCTTCCCTGGTCAGATGAAAACCGGTTGGGCCGTTGTATACGTGACATGAAGGCCCTCAGGGGCAACCTGCCGCTGGGCAGTGCTTACAGACAGAGGCCAGTAGAGGTCATCCACAGCCCACAGCCAGTGAACGCCCAACCACAGTGGGCCTTCCTAGGGCCACTAGAGTAGACAGCCCTTCAACTACATCACAGCCTGTGAGAAATAGGTCTCCCAAATTCCAATAAAAGAAGATACAGCTTCAAAGTAGAGTACTAACTACTATACATAAAATCACACTGACCCACAAATTCTTCTAAGCCAGTGGTCCCCAACCGTTTGGGGTTGCCGGGCGCCAGGGGGCGTGGCCGTTCGCCCGCCAGGCGCCCGGGGGGCGGGGCCCCCCCATAGCCGCATTCCGGGGCCGGCGCTCTCCCCTCAAGCGCCGCGCGCCCGGGGCCGGCGCTCTCCCGCCCCTCCCCCAAGCGCCGTGCGCCCGGGGCCGGCGCTGGCGCTCTCTCCCCCCCCTCCCCCAAGCGCTGAGCGCCCGGGGCCAGCGCTCTCTCCCCCAAGCACGGTTCTAAGCATTATACAATCACATGCATGCTAATACTTCAAGCAGCACTGAGAACTCTGTTGTCCCCTGAACCTTGTACAATCATTTACACAAGTGCAAAGGGAGTGTAATTCAACTCCCAGGTAATAGGCATCTTTTCAATGACATTTATGGCAGTTAGGTCACTCCTATAGCATGTTTACAGTTTCATGACAGTCTAACCCCAATAATTAAACAATAAATCACATTTGTGCCAAAGTGCACATTAAAAATACATATCAACACTCTTGTTAGCTTACCCAGTAAACAGAGATAGTTAGGTTCAGTTAACCTGGAAAGCTTGGTGGACTGATTCAATATGTTGTAAAGTTCTGTAGGCTCACACAGAACCAACCCTGCCATTTTACTGTATGGAAAAAATAATTAAAGAGTCAGTACATTCTTAAAAATTGAGTTATTGCAAAGTAACCTAGCTAGCCACTCCTCTGTGAATGAAAACAACTGCTTTGAGCCCAAGCTTGAGTCCTTAAATCCTTACCTTCATGTCGAATATTTGCTCCATGAGAACTATAAGATCAGGTGTTTAAAAAATACACCGGTCAGAATTCTAGACCTGTGCACATCATTCAGATCTGAAATGAACAAGGAGAGATCCTATTCCCTAAAATCAGGACTTACATTTCTAAACATTGTTTTCTTGAGGTGGGGGTGTGAAATTCATGTTCAGTATTTCTAAATTTAGGGATTGGGTTGAGTGGAGTTGAGGCTAAATTCACTGGAAGAAACACAAGCTTGGCATTCCAGAGGACTGGGGACATGGTTATTAACAATTTATTTCATAATAACCTAGAAACATGTGTTTCCCAAGTATCTGTGTTATTAGGAACCCGGATAGGTACCCCATCTATCAGCAATGGGAAACTGAAATGCCTGAGATCCAAACTCTGACCAGATCCAAACTTCCACATCCTCGAACCTCTTAGAGTTCCTCTCTACATTTTGTAAAAAAAACCAAAAACAAACACCCCCAAAACAGAGAGACCCCAAATGTCAATTAATACAAAATAAATCAATAGGACCCCAGCTGCAAGTGATCCAGACCAAGGGTGGGGATCCCAAACCTCACATTAAATGTCACCTTTGCCGCCTGCACAGGTTCTCCTACTCTCCATGGAATTTGCAGCCATGGTACCCAAGGTGTCCTTTACCATGGCACCTGTACACCTGTGGAATTGTGGGTGTCATGGAAACCTGTTACCATGACAGCTGCAGCATCCATTGCCATGGCACCTATGACGATACCTGTAGAATCTGTTGCCATGACACCCACAGAGCTGTTACTATGGCACCTGAAGCATCAGTTGCCATGGCATTTAGGACCCCCGTGGAAGCTGTGCCCTGCGGTTCACGTTATGGCTACCCCCAGCTCAGAAAGGGTCCTTCAACATCCCGGGCCCGCTCCCATCCCCCGCTCACCTCCTGGTTGCTACTCAGTGACGCTCGGCCGTAACCAAGGCTGACGTCCTTTGGGACCGCCCCTTGCCCAGCTCTCGCGATCCTTTGGCGGGCTGGGATCCGCCGCCTGAGCATTGAGCGGGGCCGCGTGGCGGGAGGGGCGTTGAAGTCTCGCGGTGCTTGGGGGCGGAGCTCTCGCGGAGCTTGAAGGAGCGCTCGGGAGCCGCGGCGGTCTCGCGGTGCCTGGGCTGGAGGTCGTTGGAGTCACTGTCGCGCGCCAGTCATGCTGCTTTCCCGCCTCAGCGGCCCCGCCGCCGCGCTCCGCAGGGGCATCGCCACCTCAGCGCAGGTACCGGCCGGGCCCGCGCCGCGCTGTGTGCCCCGGCGCGGGCTGGAGAGCGGGGCCTGCGCGCTACGGCCCGCGGGGGGTGGCGGCTGGAGCCTGGCGCCGCCGGCCCCCATGGCAGCCGGGCGGGCTGCGTTGCGCGCTGCTCATCCCTGCCCCCCACGCTATCTGGGGGGGTTTCCACTTGGTCAGACCCCCTGCGGCGCCCCCACCCTCCGGCACGCAGCCTTTGCCGGGGGCACCCCCGCGGGCTAGGCAGCCCTTCGGAGCATTGGAGGCCTCTGCCCCGCCCCTGCTGCGGGGGGCAGCTAAGGGATGGGCCTTGCCAAGGTCACAGGGCGCCTCCCAGCCCTGCCCGCCGGCCCCACCTCCGCAGCCTTCAGGCCTCCAAGCTTGTCCCCTGTCTCCTGGCAGCCTTGCCATCGCGTCCCCTTCCTGGCTGCCCTTCCTCCCCGGCTTCCTGCGCTTGTTGCTGGTCTCCCGTTCTCATCACACGCCTGTGGCACCCCCAGTGCGTGGCACCCCCAGCCTGCCCCTGTGGGGTCATTCAGATGTGCGCTAATGGAGTTCCTCGCCTCAATCGAGTGAGGCCTCACGTGCGTAGACAGTTAGGCTGTGTCTAGACTGCAGGGTTTTTTTGAAAAAAGTAGCCTTTTTTTCTAAAAAACTTCACCTGCGTCTAGACTGCAGCCGTGTTCTTTCGAAATTAAATCAAAAGAACGCGGCTTTTCTTTCGACGGTGGTACTCCTCATTTCATGAGGAAGAACGCCTTTTTTTCGAAAGTGCTCTTTTGAAAAAAGGCATGCTTGAATGCCAACAGAGCTTTTTCGAAAGAGAACATCCAGACTGCCTGGGTGCTCTCTTTCGAAAAAGCAGCTTGCTTTTTCGAAAGTACTGCTTGCAGTCTAGATGCTCTTTTTCTAAAGTATCTTTCGAAAAAGCCTCTTTTGAAAGAGGCTTGCAGTCTAGACGTAGCCTTAGGGTGTTACACTCGGCTTGTTAAATTTAACGATTACGTTTTGATAAGTATTAACGCGAGAGAAAAGGTGGATGACGTAAAACCTTTTATTGGATTAACCGTGGGCTAGTAATTCTCTGTGGAGCTTGAAAGCTGTCCTCCTTCACCACAGAAGCTCCTCCAATAAAAGATACTACCTCACTCACATTAGCACTCTTTTTATGTTCTGGAATCAGCCTGGCTAAAACAACATTGCAGCTAAGTACTAATTTATTTAAATTGGCACTAGTGTTACATAGTTACTACAAACAACAGAACTGGTTAGAAGTGGGTCGGAAATATTGCAGTACTTAATCAAAGGGGTAGCTGGGTTAATCTGAATCTTCAAGAACAACGAGAAGTCCTGTGGCACCTTATAGACCAACAGATTTATTGGCGCATAAGCGTTCGTGGGCAAAGACCCACTTTGTCAGATGCATGTATCTGATGAAGTAGGTCTTTGCCCACAAAAGCTTATGCTCCAGTAAAAATCTGTTGGTCTATAAGGTGCCACAGGACTTCTCGTTCTTGCAATACTTGAGTTAAAGATGGGACATGTTGGGCATCTTTAGGTGTCTAATGTAGAAATTGGTGGTATTAATCTTGTGGCACTGGGCCGCAAAAATAGATGTGCCATTTTGTATCTCCATCCCTTTGGCTATTGACTTCTGATCAGGACAGAAGTTGACACTCATTGGTCAGGTGTAACTAGTAATCAACAGATGTGGTAACTGAATCTAGACATTTAATGGAGCTGTATGGTAGATTGGTTTCAGTTACTTTGGTCCTTTCCTGGACATCACTACTAAAATTGATGTCTTCTGTATAGTTCAAATTTTTTCTTTTAAACAATAGTGCTAAGCATGCTCATTCAAGAAATCAGTTTTTATGCTAATCCATGCAGTTTGATTGCTGATTACGAGCATACCTATGTGTGTTCATGTACTGATGATCTATTGCTGTCAGATGGCAGTTGACATGGCAGGGGGGAGGAGGAGGAAAGGGTAGGTATAAATGGCCTGTTTTCAGCATGAAGAGAGGTAAATAGTGATGTCCTGCTGGGGTCTGTTCTGGGACCAGTCCTTTTCAACATATTCATAAATGATTTGGAAAAAGGGATAAACAGTGTGGTAGTAAAATTTGCAGGTGCAAACCTATTGAAGATATTTAAGTCCCAAGCTGACTGGGTAACAGAATGGCAAATTAAATTTAAATATTGATAAATGCAAAGTAATGCACATTAGAAAACATAATCCCAACTATATGTATAAAATGATGTGGTATAAATTAGCTTTTACCACTCAAGAAAGAGAATGTGGGATTATTATGGATAGTTCTCTGAAAACAGCTGCTTGGTGTACAGGGTCAGTCCAAAGTGAACAGGATGTTAAGCATCATTAAGAAAGAGATAAGACAAATATTACATTGCCTTTATATGAATCCACGCATCACCCAGCTCTTGACTGCTGCATGCAGGTGTAGTCGCCCTATCTCAAAAATGTTTTGGAATTTGGAAAATTTAGAAAAGGGCAACAAAAATGATGAGGGGTACGGAACAGCTTTCCCATGAGCAGAGATTAATAAGAGTGTGACTTCCAATTTGGCAAAGATGACTAAGTGGGGAATGTGCTTGAGATTAGGGATGTTAACATGTAGCTGTTTACATGATTAAGTGATAAACCTGGATTAGGTTAATCCTAACAATTGTCCTCCCTCCTCCCTGCTACCTCTGTATCAGAGGCAGTGGGGGGAATGAGAGTTGTTGCCTGTGTGGAGCCAGCTCCCATGGAGCTGCTTGCTCCACCTCCCTTCCCTGTTGCATACCGCAGAAGCATGTGGGGGCAGGCAGGAGCTGGTGCATGGGGAAAGCCAGCTTGAAAGTGGTGATGCAGTTCAAGGTACAACTCATCAATTGTTAATGCAATAACTGAGATAAAATAGAACTCTTTGAAAATGAGATGCAAACTTGTGTGATGGAGGCTTGAAAACCACCTGAGTAACTATTACAAACATCTATGTCCCTCTTTCTTTTTCTCTTCAGAGCAATGCTAAAGTGGCAGTGCTTGGTGCTTCTGGAGGGATTGGCCAGCCTCTTTCCCTTCTACTGAAGAATAGCCCCTTAGTGAGCCATCTCAGCCTATATGATATTGCTCACACCCTTGGTGTTGCAGCTGACCTTAGCCACATTGAGACAAGAGCCAATGTCAAAGGTATTGTAAGTTATAAATTATGAGGCATGTTACTGTGCACACAAGTCCAAGATTGAAAGGATTCTTAGGCATGTTCTGTGTTGAGTACCCATGCATATTACTATATGCAGTGGGGCACTACTTGTCCTTTATAAATAAATGTGTTGTCAACTTGAAATTAAAACTGGAAATGGCTTATTTACCCAAATAACTTCAGAACAAGATGTAGTTAAATAGATTCAACTGAGATGGTTAGAACATATTTGATTATCTTTTCATATATATTTTTTAAAGTTCTGATCAATGTGAAAGCAAAAGTCTGTGGTCAGACTTCTCACTTTTTACGGAATTTATTCTGGTAGCCAGTGTGAGCTATCAGCTATATTTTCTTTCTTTAGCTTTTTTCTACAAAGTTCAGAATATCAGTTACCGCTGTAGCTCTTTGAAATAGCCTGCATAAATTCATGCTTGCAGAATGCATTTCTCAAGCATGTGGCTTGGTATAGGCAATTTTCAAAGAAAAAATCTTACTAAGCTTTCACTTCACTCTTCTGGTTTCCATTTCTGTTTATAGGGTCTATTGTTATCCAAGGAGAAAGCTTTGCTTGATAGATATAGGGATTTGTTTTAATTTGTGTAATACAATTACAAGCATTTCTTCTGAGGACAGATGTACTTGCATACTAGATTGGGTCCCTCTGGTAACATTCAGCCCTTCTCATTAGGAAGGATGAAATTAATAATTGAGTTGGGGAAGGCTACATTAAAAATTAACACTGGTATCCTTAAACGTACAGTTTCATATGCTAATTTTGATTTGGACAGTTTTAATCTTTCCCTGGAATTGTGAAATGCATAATTACCTGGATTTTCCTTTACAGGGTTCATTGGATCTGACCAGTTATCAGACTGCCTAAAGGGCTGTGAAGTTGTAGTTATTCCTGCTGGAGTCCCTAGAAAACCAGGTAGGTCTTAATTTTATTAAATGTAGCACTCTGAAATGTTTGGGGTGAGACATGAAATGCTACATACTAGGGAAGTTAAATATCGGTTAAGTAACCTCAAGAATTCTTGTTGGTTGGTTGGTTGATCTGTAGTCTCCGGGAGCAGGGCTGGCAGCCAGTGCACTCTAGCTTCGCTCCTGAGGATCCCCCTGCCACTCTGCACTGCTGTCTTGGTATCAGAGACAGCAGTGCAGGGTGCCAGGCGGGAGCTGGTCCGCTAGTTAAAAACTAGCTCCCCTCGTGGACTGGCTGCCTGTCTCCCTATGTTGCTGCCTCTGATAAAGAGGCAGCAGTGTGGGGTGGCAGCAGCCTCTGTCTACAGTGGGTCTGAGCTCCCGGAGCCAGAACTGAGCCAGGCTGCCAGCTCCTAATACACTTTAAATGCAGAGCCACAGCAGGAGTAGGTCCCAGACCCATTTCAAGCCAGAACTGAGCCGGGCTGCTGGCCAACCTTCTAAAAAATTTACTGGGGTGTGTGTGTGTGTGTGTGTGTGGGGCACGGGGGGGGTAATGCATGTAGTCTATAGCATTAATCTATAAGCTTTTGGTTATCTGTTAATTGTCTACACTATACATCCCTACTACATACACAGTTACTTCTTTCTTAAGTAGGGGTGGACAATAAGTGGCCTGTGGGCCACACACACGGTTCACCAGGATTAGTCTCTGGTGAGCCACAAGATGCTTTATTTACCTCACATCCAAAAGAATGGCTGTTTTCAACTGACCTGACCCACAAAAGGTTCCCCACCCCTGGTTTAAACAAACCCTAAAATAAAGAAAATATCCTGATTGTGTTTAACATTTCCTGTTCTACTCATATTTGTTGCTGAAAGGTTCAGGCCTTTCTAGACATGGATATTGCTGAAGACTCAATGCCTGGTTCTCAAGGCTGGCTTCATCTCTCCCCCCAGCTCTTGCTCTGAGCTCATACAAGACTGAAACAGGCAGAACTTGTTTTTGATTTAAAAAAAAAAAAAATCTTTTCCCATGGGCTTGCCTGGCTCCTTGCCAATACTTCCTGGATACCCTCTGTTTCTGGGTTTAACCCTTTACAGGCAATTTAATTAACTGAATGGCTGGGATGTCTAGAAAAGATAGTATTCCTCCCATCCATCACAATAGCTATGTTGATCTAATTTTTAAGTGTATACCAGGCCTCAGTCTCTTACTAGCTGAAGCTGTTTCAAAAGGGCAACTTTGACGTGATCCAGGAAGAAGTAGGCAAGAATTTGCTGGAGTTTGACATAGGGATGTAAACGTTTAGCCAGTTAACTGGCTGGAGCAGTTCCTGTCTGCGGGGGTGGGAGGGAAGCAGGCACTCAAGCCTGCTTGCCCCCATTTAATTGGTTAACCAGTTAAACATAATGTTTAACCTATTAATTAATTAAACAGGATTTTACATCCCTATTATGACAAAACATTGTTTCCTCTTGGTATTATAACTGGGTAGGGCTAGCTCAATCTGGTTCAGTGCAGTGGATGCTACTTGGCTAACCTCTGGAATGATGTACAGTTTGTTTTGATCCCCAGGTATGACCCGTGATGACCTGTTCAATACCAATGCTACCATTGTTGCGAATTTGACGACTGCCTGTGCCAAGCACTGTCCAGAAGCCATGATCTGCATTATTGCTAATCCGGTAAACATTAATGCTGGTAGATCTTGATACACAGTGTAGAGAAGCCAAAGGACTAGCAGCCTTAGTTAACTGACTATTAAAAAGGCAAGAATTAATATAGTACCATCCTAATTGAGAGACTTTCCAATCTTGTCTTTACTGAAAACAAATTGGCTAGAGCTAGATTTCCAAGTTAATGCTGGTCCTGTGACTATGACCGATTCCATAGATATAAAATAGTGTAGAAATCTTAAATAAATATCATGCAGTAAACCTACAAGAGAGAGCTATGCAGGATATGTATGTTTACTAGTAGATTAATCGGATGAAGCTTTGGTTCTTTAACATGCCCTTCATTACATGAATGAACCAGTGGAAGTATTGATGCAGGCTCGAAGCCATTCTGAGTTCTGATCTTCAGTTTAGTTACTGACAAAGATTTTGGATAAAATGGTGTTTAATTGCATTAATTCAAGAAAAGTGCACACTGGTGTCCACTGGAATAGTTGAGCGCTGTTGTCAGCTTGCTTGTTTAACTAACTAAAATTGTGATGGTATCATAGAAATGACATCATAGGCATTATAAAGATGCTCACTTTGCATCCTGTTAGAGATCTGATGAGCGTTCCAACTGTGTTCTCTAAATAAAAGCTCAGTTTTGTGGTGGTTGTTTCATTTCTAACCCATGGCTAGGATATGTAAACCGGTTAACTTAATAAATAAGCAAAAAGTAGCAGTGTGTTAATGCATTCCTACCTGCTTCTCAACCCTAGGTAAATTCTACCATCCCAATAACCTCTGAAGTTTTTAAGAAGCATGGGGTTTATAATCCCAACAAAATCTTTGGTGTTACAACACTGGACATTGTCAGAGCAAATACTTTTGTGGCTGAACTAAAGGTATGTTGTAATCTCCCTGCGTCAGTAGATTTACCACTATGAGCCTTTATTGTGGATGTTAGCAATGCTCATTGTCATAACTTAGCTCTATTCATTCATGATATGTCTCCGATTCCCTAGAACTAGCTATTTCCAGACTGTCCTTCAGGGTGCAGTTACAGCTGTGAAATTCTTGTCAAACTACACCTTGAGTGTCTGAGTCACATGCTTACCTTACCAATAGTGACATTTTCACTCCTTCTAGTGCTGGAGTCTAGTTTCACTGTGGAAGAGTGAGCTGGTTTCTACCATGCCTCTCTGAGCAGTAAACTTGTTGCAGGATGTTGTCTCATGGGAGAACAGCTTGACTTTCATACTCCTGGTGGAGTTTGCAGTGCTGGCATTTCAGTTCATTTAGAAAAGGCTAGTGAGAGCAAGGTCACCAGGATAACAAACAGGTTTCTCTGATGTGGTTTTAATTCACTCTCCAGGACATGACTGCACTTCAGTCTGTTTCCGTTATTCTACCCCATGTTGTGTTACATTGCAGATATCTGATTAAATGTTCAGGAGAGAAATATGTCTTAAGGCATACTGCTTTTCTTGCCCAGACACTTAATGATTGCTAAAGCCATGAATTTTCCTGCAGGGTTTAGATCCTGCTCGAGTAAATGTTCCTGTTATTGGCGGACATGCAGGGAAGACCATCATCCCTCTGATCTCTCAGGTATGTTACAGTGAATATTCCATGCATGGAAATGGTCTTATCACCCTGCTCTCCTTCAGTATTGCATTAGTGTCAATTTGAAATGTGGTTACTGAGATCTTACAGTGCCAAGACAAGAGAAGATGTCTCTGTCCAGCTGTTTGTACGTGTTCATTCACAAGAGAATGTGTTGTACAATTGGAAATTCATTCTGCACACTTCCAATGACCTAAGTCTAAGGTCCTCTGGGACTATTACAAGCTCCATAAACTTATGTGGCATCTCAGAGTAAGAGCCTTCTTCCCCAAGGAGCTTTTAGTCTGATAGACAAGAGATGGCACAACTGCTTAGGGAAGTGAGCTAGGAGAGATCATTAGAAATGCAGGTACTGAGACATTTATTGTACAATGTGTACATTTGATATCCATAAATAAAGTTGGTTGCCTATTGCCATAATGGGTGGATTCAAGACTAGTGAGTGGGCCGAATGAGTGGCCCTTCTTTGTCTCAGTGGGCTGCATGATCAGTGGTGGGTAATCTGCAGCTCACTGGGTTCTGCCTGTGCCTGCACACCACCTCTCTGCCTCCTTCCCCATGCCTTACTGTGGCACAGGAGCCCCACACTTCCTACTCTTTCCCCTCCTTTCCATCACTTTTAGAGTGCCATAAATCTGCTGAGTTGTGCTCCATTCCCACTTCTTCCTCTTCTCCCAGAGCTTGAATGTCACACATCAGCTGATGCACAGCGCCCAGAAAGTGCTGGGAGGGATGGGGAGAAGTAGGAAGAGTGGGGCCCCAGTGTTGGAGAGGGGTAGACAGGAGGTTGTACGGGCCACAGATGGAACCCAAGTGGGCTGCTTGTGGCTGTGGGCTACAGGTTACCCTCTGACGTATGAGAAATGTAAGTAACTGAAGAAGAGATGGAATGAGTGACCTTGGGCTTTATTGGGAGTCCTGGGGCAGAAATGAGATGAACACCCAAATCTGACTCGTAGTCCTGTGTCTGAAACTTTTGAGAAGAGGGGAGGAAGGAATCTGAGAAGTTGGCTATTGCAGGGATAGGAGATGCTTGGTAGATGCTAAGGATGTTAAAGACTAGTTGACTATTCTGTAAGCATTTAACTAATCGACTTGTTAATAGGCACTCCCACATTCCTCCTTTGAAATGTACAAGAGCCCCTGCTGAGTCCGGGCTGCATGCAGGTGCTTTCTTTGAAATGCACAAGAGTCCCCAGTGGGGACTCTTGTGCATTTCAAAGCCATGGACCCCGGGATCAGTGGGGGACTACCCAGCTGACCCCAGGTTCTGGGGAAATGCCACAGGGAGCCCATGATCAGCTGGGGAGTCCCCAGCTGACTCCAGGCAGCTGTCCCTTTGAATTGCACGGATGTGTCATTTAAAGAGACAGCCGCCGAACAGCTGATCTGCGGACTAGTCGAGGAACAGGGCAGGGTGCTGGAGGTGGGAGAGAGTGGGGGGAGGGGGGCCTGGGACTGGATTACCTTACCAGGCTGGGTTGCTGCACCTGGGCAGCAGTGGCTGGATGAGGAGCTGGTACAGGATTGCCGCAGCCAGATCATGACCTCCCCTCCTACCCATGCTGCAGCAGGAAGGGGGGCCACAACCAGCCCTTCCTGCGGTCAGATGGAGGCTGAACCATGGAGCCTGCCCTAGATCAGAGCTGGGGACAGGAAGCTGCAGCCAGATGAGGGCTAGACGGGGAAAACCTCCAGGGAATGCATCCATGCCTTGCTGTCCCCTTAGCCGGCAGGAGAGAAGGCGAAGTGGTAGTTGTGACGTAGTGGGGGGGATTACCTTACCAGGCTGGGTTGCTGCACCTGGGCAGCAGTGGCTGGATGAGGAGCTGGTACAGGATTGCCGCAGCCAGATCATGACCTCCCCTCCTACCCATGCTGCAGCAGGAAGGGGGGCCACAACCAGCCCTTCCTGCGGTCAGATGGAGGCTGAACCATGGAGCCTGCCCTAGATCAGAGCTGGGGACAGGAAGCTGCAGCCAGATGAGGGCTAGACGGGGAAAACCTCCAGGGAATGCATCCATGCCTTGCTGTCCCCTTAGCCGGCAGGAGAGAAGGCGAAGTGGTAGTTGTGACGTAGTGGGGGGGATACCTTGCTGGTTGCTATGCTGGGCAGTGGGCTGTGGGTGACCTCTGCTGGCTGTAGCATGGCCCCGCAGGGCAGGGAATGAGTCGTTATACAAGGGGGCTCCGAATCTGTCTGACCAGTTATCTCCCAGGGAGTGGAACAATGGGAAGAAGGCGGAGTGGAGCCCTGGCTGGGAGGCAGGGCTGGAAGAGAGTGGTAGTTTCGGTCTGGGAAGCAGGGGAGGAGGAGCTAGGGAGGGGGGCTGGGATTGTAGGGCCCAGCCATCTCCCATCTCAAGGGGGGGTAGTGAGGCCTCCTAGCCCCAGTTCTGTAATCAGATTACATCTGTGCTGTGCTGTGCTGTATCCTGAAGAAGCAATAAACTCCCTCTATTCTACTGGCTGGCGGAGTCTGTTCGTGCCACTACAGGGGTGCAGGAGATGGGGAAACCCCAACGCGCAGTCACAGTAGTACGCAGTAGCTGTTTCTGGCACCACTACTTCTCTGCAAGCTGGATCTGGTGGGGATGGTTGGAGCTCACTCTCCCCTGCAGGAAGCTGGTGCTCCAATATTGCAGAGGTCACTGTGAGGTTGGAACATCAGTGCAGGCTCGCTGCCATGGTGGGAGCAAGAGAGGGCTGAGCTCAAGCTGCAGGAGAGCCATATTTGGCTCCCTACAGAGCCATAGGTTGCCAACCCCTGCTCTAAAGTATCATGTGTTTAAAGGGGTGTTGTGATGAACTGATAAATGAGATTTTTCCATTTTAGTGTACACCAAAAGTGGAATTCCCTCAGGATCAATTGGAAACACTTGCGGGCAGAATTCAGGAGGCTGGTACTGAAGTTGTGAAAGCAAAAGCAGGAGCAGGTTGGTTCTTGGAAACACTTCTGAATCTTAAATTGTTTAACCAGTTCAGGGTGCAAGCAGTACTTTTGTGTTCCAGAATAGACTGGAAACTACAGGACAGTGTAGCACATTGGTATTTATTACAAATGGATTAGTGCTGCTATTGGCAGCACTCAAGCTCTTCAGTTCATTAGGTAGATTACTATTTAACCCTACTGTATGGAATCTACTATACAACCTTCTTCACCTGCAAATTAAACTGGTCAAACACATGCCAATAAAATGGCATGCTAGTGGTCCAAAGTTACTGTTCAGTGATGGGTTCAAGGTTTTTGATCTTGTGCTATCTCAGCTGTTGGACTTGACTAATGCACTGTTAAATATGAACAGTTAAACCTAGGTGTGGGGAGCTTAAGCCTGGATTTGGCTCCTGAGGTTTGGGGTCCCCCTAGCATTGGGGAGCTCATGCTAGTTAGTGAGGGGTGGCTTTTTTGTTTCTCACTTGTGTGCAGCCCCTGACTGATTTTTCTGTGGATCATTGGCCCCTGATTCAAAAAAGGTTCCCCACCCCTGGGTTAAACAGAGCTCTTGTTCTTTACTGCTTCCTTCTGATATACAATCTCTTCCTTAGTTTTGTTTTGTTTTTTTTTTAAACTAACATCTCATTTCAGCATAGAGGGGAGTAAGTACTAGATGTGAAAACAAGCAGAGGAACTTCAACAAAGAAGAAATATTCTGCTCTTTTAATATATAGCTCAGTAATAGGCAAAACTACTTTTTTCCCCTTTGTGCATCTTCTTTAAAAGAAAAGATGCTTTCAGTGTGGTGGAGGACAAATTGATGCTTGTGAGTATTGAAAATATATAATTCCAGTACCTGCTGAATTTGTGTTAGCCACCTCTCCAAAAATGTGACACTGATTCAAATGTCAGATTGTAAACAAGCTTCCATCCTACACTAGTTTTAAACTTTTCAGTTAGGGTTAAAGTTTAAATAAATAGTGATATTAGTGATCCTACCAGTCTGAACTAATATCTTTGTTCTGACTCCTGTTTGTACAGGATCTGCTACCTTATCTATGGCGTATGCTGGGGCCAGGTTTGTCTTTTCTGTGCTGGATGCAATGAATGGAAAGGAAGGTGTTATTGAATGTTCTTTTGTGAGATCGGAAGAAACAGAGTGTCCATATTTTTCCACACCTTTGCTACTTGGGGTATGTCTCTTGGATGGTGTTTTTAACTGACATGTTTAGTGTAATAAATTGTACCTTAAGTTGGAAGGGTGTTGCAGAAGTAGCTTGTTTGGCTAATGCAACACTTCAGATAGCATTTTATAACTTTAGATATTTGAGTCAGGCATGTAATAATCCTATTCAAATGATTTTTAGAAGGGGCAGTAGCCTAACTCAAAGCTATTCCTTGACATTCTTAATGAAAAACTGGAGTATGAAGTACTTTAAACATTTGCAATAGGTTTTGAGCTCCTGATGTTTCAACAGAGCTAAATAAGAAAAGGACTTGGCTATTTCAGTAACTGATTTACTCAGGCAAATCCAAGTTTTGCGTTTCAGTTGCTCCCTGTCCTTAGTTCTGCTTTTGAATTGACTGGATAACCAGGTCCTCTAATTTAAATCAGCATCTCAGTCTGAACTCTTTATTCTCAGTCACTCTGACTAGGAGGTTGTAATGTGTATTTTTATGAAGAACTGTCAGAACTTCAGTAGAACTCAAGTGTCTGGTCACCTTAACTCAATGGTCTCAAACTTTTTTAAGCACAAGATCGCTTTTTGAATTTAAGTGCAATCCAGGATCTACCTCAAACCCAAATACCCTTGCCCTGCCTCCATCCTGCACCTTCTCTGAGGCCCCGTCCCTGCTCACTCTGTCCTCCCTCCGTCATCCTCCCTCCATTTCACCAGGCTGGGGCAGAGGGTTGGGGCACAGGCTCTGGTCTTGAGCCTGGAAATGTGAGGGGGCTCTGAACTGAGCCTGGGGCAGGGGTTCAGGGTGCAGGCTCTGTAAAGGAGTTTGCATCCAGAGGGCTCAGGGCTAGGACAGGGGCTTGGGGTGCAGGAGGGGATTCATGACTGGGGCAGGGAATTGGAGCTGGCTCCAGCTGGACACTGCTTATCTCAGGTGGCTCCTGAGTGGTGGGGCAGTGAGACCAAGGCAGGCTCACCCCTGCCCTGGCCGTGCACCACACTCCAAAGCAGCCAGCAAACTCCCTACATCCCAAGCTCTGTTGTGCCTTCGCCCTCCGTTTTGTGGAGATAGAATACAGGATGAGAGAGGGGGTACCCTGACATCAGCGCCCCCTCTTCTCCCTTCCCTGCTCTGCACTGCAAGCAGGAGGCTCCCAGGGAGGGGCAGCTCCAAGGCTATGGGTAGCAGTGTGGGGAGGGGCAACTGAAGTACCAGCACTTGGTAGCTTCTTGGCCAAACCAGTCAAGATCACTTATCAAAGGCTCCAAGATCTACCAGTAGACTGGGGTGTGAAAGCCTCAGTGTGACTTCCAAAGCCCTACTGGTGTCCAGGAATTGCAGTTTGGTGGCCAATATAAATAATGAGTTAAGAATGCTGTGGCGTTTGGGAACAATGGAAGAATGTTTTATAGAAGACTTAACTTAGCATTGCTCAGGTCCTTAACTCAATAGTTTCGTGTTTTCTTAATTTTTAAATACTTATTCTGGGGAGGGCAGGAGATGAGGGGTTTGGTATGCAAGCTGCCCCAGGAAGAGAGGGCTACCCCAACCACATCTCACTCTAGCAGCTTGAGGCCAGATGAGAAGCTCCCCTCCATAGCTGCTGCAGCTCCAGGCACAGCTGTGGGGAAAGGTGCATGTCCCCCAGCTGGGACAGACACGCAAACTCTCTGAAATATATAGTAGATAGCTGTCCTTTTCTTCACTCCTGCTGGCCCAATGGGGTTATAGCTAGGGATGTCAATGTCTAGTCAACTACACGATTAACCAGTAAGCCTCTGCTAATCAGTTAATCCTGTTGACTACATTCAGTTCTAATCCCTCCACACGTGCTGGCTTCATGGAGCTACCTGCCTCCCACAGAGGCAGCAGGGGGTGGGGGTGAGGGCAGGGGAGGCTGCCACAGAGCAGCCTCTGTCCATTACAGGGTTGGGCTCACCATAGACAGAGGCTGCTCCATGGATGCCGGCACAGCATCTGCCCCCAGACCTTCACTTGGAGTCTATCAAATAGTTGTGTAACTGATCATATTTTATGCTATTACACGATTATTCAATTACATTATCTAACATCCTTCGTTCTAGCTCTCCCAGTCCCCATTGCTGCCCCCTTGCAGTCATTCTGCAGTATAACTGTTTCTCATAAAATAAACAGTCGAATTCCAGGCACATCCCATTGTTCTGGCATGACCAAATCCTGACCTTGCTTTAAATTAGGCTAAGAGGAAGCTGCATACTAAAATTGGTGGTCCTACTCTTACTGTTTAGGAGAAGTTCTTGAACAGATGGGCTCGGATGCACAAACTCAATCTACTATATATTTGAGAAATGTAGCCTAGTTTATTTTATGTGGACTATGTAAAGTAGGGATGAAAAATCCTGATTAATTGGTTAATCGGTTAAACACTACATTTAACTGATTAAAGTGACTAATGTGGAGGGGAAGCAGGGTTGGAGCCCTCTTCTCCCACCCCCACCCTCTCCAGCCCACAGAGAGCAGCTCCTGCTTATGGTGTATCAGGGCCCACCATGGACAGGGGCTGCTCTGGCCAGGCTGGAATGGACCCATCCATGGTGTGCCCCGAAGGGCTGGAGCAGCCCCCTGCTCTGGGCTGGGGGCTGCTCGAGCCTCCATCAGTTAACTGGGACCTTACTGGTTAACCAGTTAGCCTCTCTCATCCCTAATGTAAAGAGAAGCTTTTGAGACAAGAATTCAAAAAGAAAAGGGAGTTGCAGTCCTTGAGGGGAAGTAGACAGTGAAAAGGTATCCTACTCACTGAGAGTGGACTGAAGTAAAGACTGGAGTGAAATAGATTGGGCCAAGACGTCAGACAGGATCAGCAGCAGCAGCAGCAACCATGGGCTGAATGCCCGTTGGTGTCCGATGCCTCCCTCACTATTTCCTTTCATCTTTCCCTGTCCAGTGTAGAATGACTTAGTTTTTATTATATCATCTATCCATTCTTTGTGGGGTCTGCCTCTCCTATTTGGACCGTAAATTATGCTGAATATCAGGGTCTTAACTTCTTATCGTTCATTCTGCAGATATGTCCGAACAGCTGTAACTTCCATTGTATAACCTTCTTCTGTAGGTTCTCTTTAGTCTCTAAAGCAGTGGTTCCCAAACTCTTCGGCACCACGCCCCCCTTTTTTGATTTTTGAGAAACCCTCACGCCCCCCCTCCCAAAAAAGCAGCAAAACTTGGGGTGGGATTGACGGTGTGTGTGAGGGGTTGGGTCTCCTCGTGCCCCCCTGGAATTTCTTCCCACCCCCCAGTTTGGGAACTCCTGCTTTAAAGTCTGGGTTCTAGAAGGGTAACTGCAGAGTAGATTTGAAAAATCAGTGGAAGCCAGTGGTGCAAATGTATGTGATAGTCTTTCTGCAGCGTAAATCAGTTCCTTAAATTAGCATGTGGCTTTAGGAAAGCAACAGAACAGTTGAGGGAAGGGAGAAGGAGAAGTTGGTATCTCAGCTCCTCTTCTAGGAAGGAGATGGTCCTAAAATTGGACAAGACACCATCTTCCCCCATCCTGACTAGTGGGTGGGAAATAAAGTAGCTGTTTGAAATGTTTCGAGACTCTCTCCTGCAGATGCACCAGTTGGAGACCTGAGGAGGAGGGAGGGTTTTTAACGAAAGTTAATCCTCTAGCTAGGCATAGATTTTAAAGCTATTCCTTGCTAAAGAATGCAGAAATTGTGTAACCCTAAAACTCTTCTTCCCCCCCCTCAGAAAAATGGAATTGAGAAGAATCTAGGTATTGGCAAGATCTCTCCTTATGAGGAAAAGATGGTAGCTGAGGCCATGTCTGAGCTGAAAGCTTCTATCAAGAAAGGAGAGGAGTTTGTGAAGAGCATGAATTGAAGAGCGGATGGGGAAGAAGAATCACCGTTTCCTTAATTTATTAAGGCATCATGTCACTTTAAAAGACTTCAGATGCAAAGTACGAGCTTTGATCGAAGTCATTCTGTATTAGTGTATTATCTGCTCTCAATTGGTCAATTGGAATTCTACTCAATAAAACAGCCTCCTATTTTTTTAAGGGTACTCATTGGACAGTTGCACAATGTGCTTTCTAAAGCTGAAAATGCGCAAATGTGAGAGAGGGGCAGGTGTATTTCAAAGATTACACTTCCAGGTCTCACTAATGCTGCAACACTGTTATGCTGCCATTTGCCTGCTTCTGTATTCATCAGACACAAGATCAATTCTTTCCTTCCTAGGAATACAGTAACATGCAGAAGCTGATACGTATTCCATAACTTCTTGAGTTCTTAGTCATATTTAATCTCTGGGAGATCCTGAGGGCTACTTCTGGAGACATTTTTGGGAGTTTGAGTAAAACATACACCATCCTCAAGAAGAGAGGCAAATGGAGTTGGCCAACTGTTGCAACAAGTTATGATCTCATTAAACTAAAGAGAATTTTTCCTATTGCTTTGTAATAGTTAATTCTGTAGCTGCATTAGGATTCCCCAGCACAAATAGGCAGAACATAACCTCCAGCTTTGTTTCTCAAAGTATTCAAAAAGCCTCTTTATAAAATTAGCAAAGTCCAGGCTACTGAAAATGACCGGCACACCCTATCATAACATTAACCCACAATTAGTGGCAGACATGTGGACCCACCCAGTTCTAAACTCAGACATATAATGCAACAAATTACTTCTATTCAGTTTCTTTTCCTCATTTTATTAAAATCTTCACTCTAGACAGCTTTAACTCAAAGTGGTGCTGTTCTTCCAGTGTTCTAGCAGTGGTCTGTTCACTATATTGTTCTCCAGAGCTCAACGAGAAAGCATGCTCTAACAAAGATAGCACTAGTGTTGGAAAACTCATAGAAAAGACCTTCTCTAGTCAGGTTGCCAAAGCAATTGCTTTATTTTTAAAAGTGTTTTGGGGGAAGTAGAATTACCCCTAGATCTAGAAACTGGCTTCTGCTACTAATCATCTTCACTCTAAAGGTATAGAAAAATAAAGAATACAGCCGAGGGGGAAGATTAGACCTTAATGCTTTGCATTTTGGCTCTTGTAGGAGACTCCAAGTGACTCATCAATGCCACACTCATTTTACACAATTTAACTGAAGAGGCACTGACTCAGTGGGAAAACTGACTGGACTCCTGCTTTTGTCTCCACTCCTACTGTTACTGACTTCTATTACCATCATGCCTTGGTCTCACAGACTAGGACCCTATGTTAGCTGCTATATAACAAGCTATACATTGGTAAACTGCTGCCTTTTATATCCAAAATTAAGGTGCTGTCTGACAGTTGAATCAAATCACATAGAGATCTTGTTGACAAAAAAATCTGTGCTGGTGCATATACTGGTATAATAATGCTAGAAATTTTCTCTGGATAAGCAAGCCCTAAGTCACAGCAAATATCATATGGCACTGAGTTGAATGTACCTTCCCTTCTGTCTGATGCCTAGTGCTGAAACAAGCTTTTCTTAGCACCAGAACAGGTTGCTATGGCCTTGTAAGACCTTTGGAATGCCCCAGTGATAATATGGGTATCTTCACAGAAGGCAAACTTGACCTAAATGGGATAAACAGCAACTAGCCATCTTTAAAGCATTATGTAAGGATCTTAATTTTTGTTTCCAGGGCTCATGAGTTTTCCTCATTGCCTGCTTCCTCAGCATTCTTTGGTGAGGTATAAAGCAGGTGTCACCTTTCCAGATGATCTTCTCATATCCAAAAGAAAAGGGAGACACATCTATTTCAGCACAGGTAGAGCCTGCACTTAGTTTTTTCCTATGACTTAGCTTCTAGTTTGAGTATCTTCAGTGTGAGAGACGTACGGTCACAATTACCTGATAGCTATTTTGATGTTTAGGCTGAAGAGGTGATCATTAGTTAACGTGCAGTTGAGTCCTTAAAAACAAGAACCCCCGCTCCCCCCCAAAAAAAAATTGGTACACATCAGCTGTTCAGCTTATCCTGAGGCTTCAGAACAGCTCATTTTTATGTTTTGTATTGAGAAATTAGTGATTAAAATACAAAGCCATGAATGTTTGTTTTATTATTTTAGATATTGGCATAGAGAGTACACTTAAGTTTGTAGATGATACAAAGCTGGGAGGGGTTGCAACTGCCTTGGAGGATAGGGTCATAATTCAAAATGATCTGGACAAACTGGAGAAATGGTCTGAGGTAAATAGGATGAAGTTTAAGAAGGGCAAATGCAAAGTACTATACTTAGGAAGGAACAGTTTCACATGTACAGAATGGGAAGCGACTTGTCTAGGAAGGAGTACTGCAGAAAGGTATTTAGGGGTCATAGTGGACCACAAGCTAAATATGAGTCAAAAGTGTGATGCTGTTGGGAGGGAAAAAAAGCAAACATGATTCTGGGATGCATTCTTCCACTCTACTCTGTGCTGATTAGGCTTCAAATGGAGTATTGTGTCCAGTTATGGGCGCCACATTTCAAGAAAGATATAGAGAAATTGGAGATGGTCCAGAGAAGAGCAACAAGAATGATAAAAGGTCTAGAGAATATGATCTATGAAGGAAGACTGAAATAATTGGGCTTGTTTAATTTGGAAAGGTAAAGATTGAGAGGGGGACATGATAGTGATTTTCAGGTATTTAAAAGGGTGTCTCAAGGTGGAGGGAGAAAAATTGTTCTTCCTGGCCTCTGAGGATAGGACAAGAAGCTATGGGCTTAAACTGCAGCAAGGGAGGTTTAGGTTGGACATTAGGTAAAACTTCCTGTCAGGGTGGTGAAACACTGGACTAAGTTGCCTAGGGGGGTTGTGGATCTCCATCTCTGGAGATATTGAAGAGCAGGTTTGATAGAAATCTGTCGGAGATGATCTAGATGGTACTTGGTCCTGCCATGAGGGCAGGAGACTAGACTCAATGATCTCTCAGGCTGTGTCTACATTGGTGCGATCTTGCGCCAAAGTTTCCGCTCTTGCACAAAAACTTGCTGCCTGTCTACACTGGCCACGTGTTCTTGCACAAGTAAACTGACGTTCTACTGTATGAAATCAGGGCTTCTTGTGCAAGAACTATGATGCTCCTGCTTAGGAATAAGCCCTTTTGCGCAACTGTTCTTGCGCAAGAGGCCAGTGTAGATAGGCAACATGAATTTCTTGTGCAAGAAAGCCCTATGGTTAAAATGGCCACCAGAGCTTTCTTGTGCAAGAGGACGTCTACACTGGCATGGATGCTCATGTGCAAGAGCACATCTCTTGTGCAAAAGCACATGCCAGTGTAGACCCTCTCTTCTGGAAGAGTTTTTGCACAAGAACTCTTCCGCAAAAGAAGCTGCCGGTGTAGACGTAGCCTCAAGGTTCTAGTGTTCTATGATTTTCTGAATTTAAGCAGTTTGTTCATTTCTTGAGTTCTGTGGCAGAGGGTAATTACCCAGCTAACTTTATGTAGAAAGCTGTTCAGGAGTTCCATAGTGTGTCACATTTAAGTTAATAATACTTAGCTCTGATGTTTTGTATCAGATCTCAGGGCTTCAATCTTTATTTTTAAAATGTATGCAGGGCCCATAGTTACTCTTCTCTTGTTTAGCAATCCCCACCGGATACACGTGACAGCTGCTGTTCCTACTTTGTTCCATATTTGGTGATGAGCTGGAAGGGAGAGTGAACTTAACCCTGATAAACTTGCAGCCAAGCCATGTGGGTGAGGCATAGTAATTACCCATGTGGGTCATAGCTGTAGTAGAGAAAGCTGTAGTAGCTGTGGGTTATAGATTCCTCAGAAGGGAAGGAGGCTTAAATGGGCCTGATTTTGATGTCACTTAAAAAGACAGCTTGAATGCCCAGGTAACTATTCCTGTTTGTATTATGGTAGCACCTAGGGTCTTCAGTCACAGACCAACACCTCATTGTGCTAGATGCTACACAAACACTGAACATATGGCACGTCTACACTGTTGCCAGATTGACAGGCAGTAATTGATCTAATGGAGGTTGATTAGACCGTTGATTGACGGTTGGGTGCTCTCCTGTCAACTCTGCCTGCACTTCTGGTTCTGGTGCAGTACTGGAGTTGATAGGAGAGCATCAGCTGTCTACTTACAGCAGTGACCGTGATAAATAGATCTAGATATGTCTACTTCAGGTATGTTGTTCAGCTAGCTGAGGTTGTGTAAATTAGATTGACAGCTCATAGGAGTATAGACCAGGTCTAACTGATGGGCCCTGTCCCTAAAGAACTTAGTCTATATCTAACTACAATTACCTCTTCTAGGGGTCTAGTTGTAACAATGCCTAATCCTTAGGCCTGTTTTCCAGAGATCAGCTCCAGGTGTATATTAACTCCATCACCCTCTGAGATCAGCCAGCACTTTCTATTGTTTGTGTTTATATTGTACATAATTTCTCTTGCTAGGCTCCACTCATCATTGTATGTGGCTCAGGCTTTTGTTTTAGTGACTGTCTACCATATTAGCCTTTTCTGCTCAGCAGGGAGTGGGAGAGAGGAGAAAAGTGACTATTTTGCAGTTTCTCTCATTCAGCTGTTGGGGAAGCTGCAGTCCTATTTATTGGCCATGATGCAGTGTTAAATGGAGTTACAATTTAGTAACAGTGCCAGGTCTGCTCTCATGATTCTAAGATGGCATCAGCTGGTGCCTGTTGCTTTTACTACAGGTTCTTGTATAGTGGCTATCTGGCAGCTGGGCACTGAGCTTGTCCTGAGATCTTGTCTCCACAGGAACCCCAGAATGGTAATGGTAAGAATGCATGGCTCTCTCTTTCAGCAGTAGAGGCAGGTACAAGGTGAAAACATGCTTTGCAATTGGTTTCTCTAGATTCTTCTTCGAGCAGTGTCCCATGGGTGCTCCACTGTAGGTGTCGGGCTTGTCCCGGCGCCGCAGATCGGAGATCTTTTCGAGCCGTAGTCTGCCGGACCGCGCATGCGCGAAGTACGGCTCGTGGCTTTTCGTGCCGTTTGAGCGTTGATGGTCCGGCTCCCGCCAGTTCCTCCTGACCGTTCTCGGCTGCAGACGGATCAACGTCTCTCTCGTGAACCCTGTTCACAAAGACAGAGAGAGATTACCAATAGTTGTTATATACATAGTTTTAAAAAGTTAAAGTTATGGTTATAGTTCTTTCTATAGTTAATAGTTCTAGTCGTTTAAAAAAAAATTTTTTTTTTCTTTAGTAGTTAGTTTATTGTTCTTAATGCCGGGGTTCAAGAAGTGCGGCGAATGCCGCGAGGCAATGCCTGCCTCTGATGGCCATTCCCTGTGCATCAGGTGCCTTGGGGAAGGCCACATACCCAAAAATGTCCCCATTGCTCCAAGCTGACGGCCAGAGCAAGGCGGGACAGGGACATGCTCCTAAAGATCCTCTTATTCGACAAAGCTCTGAAACCCCAAACCCAACAATCTAAGGGGCACGCAGAGCAAACAAAAAAAACGAAGAGGAAACCATCTCCAGCGCGATCCCTTCCACCCTCACGATCGGGTGCTGGTGACAAACCAGGGACATCAACGGCACCGCCCGCATGCGTTGCGGTGGTGCCTAAAGACAGCCGGAGTATGTCGGCTCCGAGCCCTTCTATATCGGGCTCCGCGGTCTCAGCCGTTCCCTCGGTTTCCAAACCGCTTCCAGGGACCTCCACGGCTTCGAGAACCTCTGCCGGTGCGGAATGCTCCCCGGCACGCAGCCGCTCCCCAGTACCGAGATGCACATCCAAGCTGCCTGCGGAGCCGAGCCATTCCTCAGTGCAGGAGCGTTCTTCGGCACCGGCTCATTCTAGAGCACGATCACCAGCATTGAGTCGCTCCTCGTCCCGGGCGCATGCGGCACGGCCAAAACAAACGGCGCCAAAACCCTCGACACGGGGACCCTCGGTAACTCCTGGGCACCCTTCTTCTCCTACACGGTCGGCACCGAATCGATCATCACCACCCAGGAAGCAACAAAAAGAAGTTACACATTCACCGGCACCGGAGCGTTCCTCGTCATTGACGCGCTTACCGGCACCGAGCCATCCTTCGGCACCGGAAGGATCGTCACATCACAGGTTTCCCTTAGAAGGATGTCCACCGGCACTGAGGCAGCCTTCCCCTTTGAGACGGTCCCCGGAACCGAGACAATCGTTGGTGCCGACACAATCGACTGCGACGACGCGGATCACCTCGTCACGGACTCCTTCAATACCAGTGGAGATAATCCCTCACTCTGTGCTCTCCACTCCAACTTCCTCTCCATCGGAACAGTTGCTGGCACCACCTGCCCATAGATCTAGGAGATTATCTTCTCTCTCACCAAGTCCTGAGTTCTCTCCTGAAATACATTCACCATCCCCGGCGTACTCTGAGTACTCTCGTACTGGTCAATTCTCCCCACAATCCGGTCATTTCTACCACCATGATCGTTGTTCACCCAGTCACAGCACCTATTACAGAGGAAGGTCACGATCACCAAGATCGCCCGCGTTTTCAACCCATTCGGAATATTCCAGGAGGTCCCGTCGTTCCATGTCACCCTACTATCACCAAAGGTCATCGTCTCATCATCACGGGTCCCCTCAAGCCTCTCTCGTCCAAAAGCACTCTGCTCCCTCTGCTCCTTCAAGGCCACCAACTCCCTCCGGGTCTCCTTCTCGCACCGGACAACCTCTTCCTGTTCGGGATCCCGAACCTGATCGATCACCCATGGATCAATCTTCATCGTCACCAGACGATGCAGTTTTTCAGGGAGACACCTCACCATCGGACGACCTACGCCAGTTTCAGGAGCTGTTTAAGAGAGTGGCAGAGAGTCAAAACGTGCAGCTGGGGGAGGTGCAACAAAAACAACACCACCTCCTCCGTAACATCAAACAATCTCACCAGCCCAAGATCTCGTTGCCACTGGACGTGGCCATTCTTGAAATTGCAGACGATATTTGGCAGCTGCCGGCATCCGCCCCGCCTACGAATAAGAAGGCGGATAAAAAGTATTTCGTCCCCGCTAAGGGGATGGAATTCCTCTTTACCCATCCACAGCCTAATTCCTTGGTTGTGGATGCAGTACAACAAAAGGCAAAGATGCTGCAACACAAACCTACTGCCGCAGACAGAGACAGTAAGTGTCTTGATTTATTCGGACGTAAAGTTTACTCCTCGGCAACACTCACTCTGCGAATGGCCAATTATTCCGCACTGTTGGCGAATCACAACTTCGACAACTATGCCAAGCTTGTGCCACTGCTTCAACATCTTCCAGAGGCAAAACGGGACATTTTAAAGGCTGTAATACAAGAGGGCTACGCAGCCTCTGGAATGGCCTTACATATTGCCCTGGATACAGCTGATGCTGCAGCGCGCATGACTGCTACATCGGTCGTTATGCACAGAGCATCCTGGCTGCAGCAGTCCTCTGCTCCCAAAGACCTCTTCTCGAAGGTCGAGGACCTACCCTTTGACAGGCAGAATCTCTTTTCTGATAAGACTGACCAACTTCTGCACTCGGGGAAGGACTCCAGAACCACTTTAAAAATGTTGGGCATGTACACTCCTCCCTACCGTAGAAAACGATATACCCCCTACCAAAGGCAGAGGCCCCTCCTACGACAACCTCCTCAGTATAGGCCTCAAGACCAACAAAGAGGTAGACAGCATCAACAGCGGAGACATCCGCCGCCCAAAACGACTTCCCAACAGGGTACCAGACAGCAAGTTTGACGCGTCACTCGAGGGGTTGAGAACCATTCCTACCATCACCATTCTGAGTGCTACAAAGGCGATTTTTCACCACCGTCTGAGGCCGTACCTCCATCGATGGGCTTACATCACCACCGACAAATGGGTCCTTCAGACAATTTGCCTCGGTTACACCATCCCATTCACGTCACTACCTCCCTTTTCCCCCCCCGTCCTGTCCCTTTTCAGGGACCCATCTCACGAGCCCTTGCTCAGGCAAGAAGTTACCCGTCTACTCGCTGTCGGAGCAATAGAGCCTGTTCCGGACGAGTTCAAGGGCAGAGGTTTTTATTCCCGGTACTTTATAACGGAAAAGAAATCAGGGGGATGGAGACCGATACTAGATCTTCGCGACCTCAACTGTTTCTTACGAAAACAACGGTTTTGAATGGTTACCTTAGCTACAATCATCCCAGCACTTCAGAACGAGGATTGGTTCACATCCCTCGATCTTCAGGATGCATACTTTCACATTGCGATTCATCCGGCACACAGACAATTCCTACGCTTCCAAATCGGTACAGACCATTTCCAATACAAGGTCCTGCCATTCGGTCTCTCGTCGGCTCCACGGGTTTTCTCCAAGACCCTGGCTGTGGTGACCGCATATCTTCGTCGGCTACACATAATGATCTTTCCATACCTCGACAATTGCTTAATCAGAGCCCAATCATTGTAGGAAGCACGCGATGCTACAGAAACAACACGCACGGTCTTCCAGGAGCTGGGTCTCATTCTCAATGTCCCGAAGTCATCATTGGAACCGCACCAATCAATACAGTTCATAGGCGCTTGTCTAGACTCTATGCGCGAGCGTGCGTCATTACCGCATTACCGATGGAAAGGTTCCAGACAATGCAGGATTTGATCCAGATCTTGCTCATCAGCCCAACGGTTCCCATACTACGGTGCCTACAGCTTATGGGGCACGTGGCCTCCACAACATATGTGGTCCAATACGCAAGGTTACGTTTTCAGTGCCTTCAACATTGGATGGCACGGATCTGTCCCCCCAATGTACGCGACGTCCACATGACAATAACAGTTCCCACCCATGTCAAGAAGTCACTAGCTTGGTGGACAGGTCCAGACAATCTATTGTCGGGCGTACCCTTTCATCGCCCTCAGCCGTCGGCGCAATTGACAACAGATGCGTCAATCATCGGATGGGGCGCACACCTTGGCCCCGAACAAGTACAAGGCCTATGGTCGCCAGACGAATCGTTGATGCACATCAACTTCCTGGAGCTCGGCAGTGTACAAAGCATGTCAACACTTCCTTCCCATCATTCGGGGACATGTCATACGAATCCTTACAGACAATATGACAACCGTTTATTATGTAAACAAGCAGGGTGGGGCCAGATCCCACTCCTTGTGCGCAGAAGCGGTATGTCTATGGAACATGTGCAATCGCCACAACGTCTTCTTAATCGCAGAGTATCTCCCGGGCCACCACAATGTAACGGCCGATGCCCTCAGCAGGCATTTTTCTCTCAACCACGAGTGGGAGTTACATCCCACAGTGCTCTCTGCGATATTTCAACGATGGGGATTTCCGCTAGTAGATCTCTTTGCCACTTGTCACAATGCGAAATGTCCTCAGTATTGCTCGAGAGCGGGAATTGGGCGAAATTCAAAAGGTGACGCTTTCCTATACAACTGGGGATGTCACCTACTTTATGCATTTCCACCCACACCCTTGATTCCCAGGGTAGTGGAGAAAATTATTCGGGAGAGGGCCACAGTAATCCTAATAGCCCCCTCCTGGCCCAGGCAAACGTGGTATCCATACCTCCATCGCATGTCGATACATCCTCCGTGTCCTCTACCAATTCAACACGATCTGCTCTCGCAAAATCATCGCTCCCTGCTCCATCCGCAGGTGGACTATCTCGCACTCACGGCGTGGTACCTAGTTGGTTCCAACAATCAGAAGCATTATGCTCACAATCTGTCAAGCACATTTTACTAAACAGTAGAAAATTATCTACGCGAACTACTTACTTCTCAAACTGGTCACACTTCTCATCATGGTGTTTCCAAAAGGATCTGAATCCAGTCTCTACACCTCTGCAGTGTATCCTGGACTACCTTGTACACCTCAAAAATTCGGGCCTTACCTGTGCTTCCATTAGAGTTCATGTCGCTGCAATAGCAGCCTTTCATCAGCCTGTCGACGGATGTTCCGTATTTTCCCATCCGACAATGAAAAGGTTCTTGAAGGGAATGTCCAACTTGTATCCACATTATACTCAACCGGCGGATCCTTGGGACCTTGAAATGGTCCTGAATACTCTGACGGGCAAACCCTTCGAACCGCTAGCAACATGCAGTCTACATGACCTGTCCATGAAGGTCATTTTCTTGTTGGCAATTACTTCCGCGAGGAGAGTGAGTGAGCTAGCTGCACTATCAGTCTCTCCTCCCTATACGGTTTTTACACACCAAGTGGTGATATTGCGAACGCAACCACGTTTTCGTCCCAAAGTGATCTCTCGTTTTCACATCAACAAACCTATAATTCTTCCTAAATTCCATCCCAAACCACACGCTTCACCAGAACATGCGCGCCTGCACACTTTGGACGTCAGACGTGCTCTCGCCTTCTATATTGAGAGAACCAGACCTTTTTGAGTGGCAGACTCGCTACTAATATCAATGGCGGACCGTACTAAAGGTTGCTCATTGTCCGCTCAATGCATCTCCTCCGCTATTGTGCAATGCATAAGGGCTTGTTATAATCTGCGAAAGAAACCACTGCCTTCGACTTTGAGAGCCCATTCGACAGTGCAGTAATGATTGTTCTTCGAGATGCATGTCCTGTGGGTGCTCCACGACCCGCCCTCCTCCCCTCTTCGGAGTTTTCTCTACTTTGTGTCTTTCAGAACAAGAGGCAGGAGGAACTGGTGGGAGCCGGACCACCAACGCTCAAACGGCGCGAAAAGCCACGAGCCGTACTTCGCGCATGCGCGGTCCAGCAGACTACGGCTAGAAAAGATCTCCGATCTGCGGCGCCGGGACAAGCCCGACACCTACAGTGGAGCACCCACGGGACACGCATCTCGAAGAACAATCGTTACTGCACAAGGTGAGTAACTTCTTTTTTCCCTTGGGGGAAGTTTTAATATCATGAGGAGATACTTCAGGGTTAATCCTTCAGTGAATCGTCCCTCATGGGCTGTCAGACTGGCTGGTGGATTGCTTCACCCTCTTAATACATAGAGTACATTGGTTAAGCGATCCCACAAGCTGAGCTGATGTTTAGTATAAAGTAATGCATAAGCTAACGCATAGGCCTTAATAACAAACGGTGCCAATCTGAGAGAGGAGAAACAATTCCACAAAAGGGATTTATGGGTAATGGAATAAACACTGAAGAATGATAACACTTTAAAGACTAACAAGATGGTTTAATAGGTGATGAGCTTTCGTGGGCCAGACCCACTTCCTCAGATCAAATAGTGGAAGAAAATTGTCACAACCATATATACCAAAGGATACAATTAAAAAATGAACACGTGTTCATTTTTTAATTGTATCCTTTGATATATATGGTTGTGATGATTTTCTTCCACTATGATCTGAGGAAGTGGGTCTGGCCCACGAAAGCTCATCACCTATTAAACCATCTTGTTAGTCTTTAAAGTGCTACACAGTCCTGTTTTTTGTTTCAGCTGCACCAGACTAACACGGCTACATTTCTACCACTATTGAAGAGTGATACTGTTGCATAGAAAGTGCAGCCTTAAGTTGTATTTGCTTCTACATCTTTTGCTAGGCAATGTTCCATGAAGGAATGCTGAACTGACCTAACAGGGCATTTCCAATCCCACTGCATTGATACGGCTGCACCTAGAGTGCAATGCTGGGTTCCCTTTAAAGGGGTACCAAGAGATCAGAGAATACCAACCAAGAATAAATGAATCAAAACCTTTCACCTGCAGAAATTGGCTTTGGGCAAAGTGCTGGCACTAATGAGTTGGAAGGTAAAAGAAGCAGGCATTGGGCACTATTAATAAATCAAGGGGGTGTATTAAAGCTTGAGAGTGATAAATTGAACTTGTATAGCAAGAAAAATGGCTTGACAAAAGGATAAGTGGGGAGTGGAGTGGTTTGCTGAGTGCAATAATTACAGCTCAGACAAGCTGGTTAGAGAAATATATGGAAAACCTAGCGCCGAGTGGCTGAGGCAGGTGGCTGGACTTTCCCTGGGAGTTCCTGCTGTAATGAAGCTGGTAATATTGGGTTACTATTTGAATATGGATTTTGCTCCCTAACTTCAGGTGGAAACAGTTAACAAAGGTGGTTTGCTGAAAAGGAGGCTGCCTCTCAAACCTCCTCCTATCTGACCTGACAGCAATTGTGAGTGGAAATCCTCACAGATGCATAAGAACGGCTATACAGGGTCAGACCAACAGTCCATCCAGCCCAGTATCCTGTTTGCCGACAGTGGCCAATACCAGATGCCTCAGAGGGAAGGAATACAACAGGTAATTCTCATGTGACCCTCTCCTGTCACCCACCTCCAGAGAAACAGAGTCTAGGGACACCATTCCTACCCATCCTGGCTAATAGCCATTGATGGACCTAACCTCCATGAATCTATCTATCTAGCTCTTTTTTTAACCCTGTAAAGTCCAACCCTACACCACATCCTCTGGCAAGGAGTTCCACAGACTGATGAGCTTCTGTTTGTTTTAAACCTGCTGCCTATTAACTTCATTTGGTGATCCCTAGTTCTTATATTGTGGAAATAAGTAAATAACTTTTCCTTACTCCCTTCCAGTGGGCCTCTCTAGTGAAGGCTCTGCTGCTGCTTGGTTCTGGGGTGGCTACTGCTCTTCATTTCCAAGAGCAAAATCCTCTTCCTCAGTCCAGGTAAACTAGCTGTTGGCAGGGAAGAAATGGACTCTTCCCTCCACCCAGCACGTCATGGCTCTTGTACTTTGGGGGTGAGTGATGGATCCATATCCAGGCTTTCTCCCAGCCCTGCAAACCCTGCATGCTTGACCATAGGGAGCTTGCTCCTTACTCTGAACTGGCTTTACACATCCCACTGCTGGAGCCAGACCTTCCTTGGCCAGAGAGCTGTGATGGCAGGCAGGACTGGCCTCCTGGAACTGGGGTCAGAAAGGGGTGAGGACTGCAAGAGGAAGCTGTACGAAAGAGAAAACATCACAGACATAGAAATTGTCAGGCTGGATCAGCCCTAGGGGCCATTAGCCAAGTATCCTGTCTTTGGCCAGTACCAAAGAAAGGTGAAAAATCCTGCAATAGACAGACATGTGGCAGATATAATCTGCTTCCCACCCTTATTCCACTTGCAGCTGGACCCCTCCAAACTCCACCCATCCCTCACTTGCCTTGCTTGCTAACCTTTGGAGGTGCTTGGAAACTATTCCGTGTAGTCCATACCCACAGACAGCAAGCCAGTGCTATATCTCACACACCTTGTGGTTTGTACCCAATCTGCATTCCTGGGAAGCAGAGAGTCAGCAGACCCTGATTGTACAGGAAAGTAGTCAAAAGAAATAGAAAGTAGCTGGCAGTTTCCCTCATGGCTAAGCCAGCCCATTTGCCTTCAGTGCTCTGTCTTGTAAGAGTTACCTTCAGTGGCTTGCCCCTTGTGAGATCCATTCTGTCCTTGTGCTAGAGGCAGTCCTGTGTGTTACCCCCAGGATCATATCCTTCCAGGGAAGTTACAGCACAGCGTAGCATTTATAGTGATAAAAACGTCCTCTTTGGAGACAGCATTGAGCAAAACATGGAGAGTTTCTTCCAGTCACATGCTACTGAAGGATGTATCAGCAATAGCTCTTCCATACAGAATTATAGCAACCACTCTTCTCATGTCACAGGCCCTTCCACCAATGTGCAGAAAGAAGTCTGTTTGTTCCACCATGTTTCTCGGGGCTTGTGGTTAAGATAATGGACTGGACAGAGGCTAGGTTTAGTTTGGGGCTCTGTCCCAAACTTTCTGCACCTTTAAGTAAGTTGTGTTGTCAGCTGGGGTCTTCCCGATGAGTTCCTAACAGGTCTCTAGCTCCATGGATGATGATAACCAAACGCTGCTTGTGGGTGTGCTCAATGATGTATGCCATGTTGATTTATACATTCATTAACACAGAAGATTCCAAGAGAGCCCCCGAAGACCACAAATCAGATAAGGATTGAAGGTGCCTGGCCGGGTTTATTGTTAAGCTGAGTACAGTAGTATTAGTCAGACTCCACTGAACCACTATGTATATGTACCCCCATAACAATGGAATCACTCAATCCGTGGGTGGTTCCACTGCATCCTAGGTCATCCAAAGACTATTCCTCCCAAGATACCACTTTATATACAGGTACAAACAATTTACACATCACTTCTGACGTGTCAGGTTACTGCCCTCTGACACTAGTTAGATATCACCCTGAACTGTACTTAATGATCTGATTAGATAGCCTCCATCCATCATGCTGTGATTTTTAGACCTTTTCCTGAGCCTGGGTCGGTGTCTATGGAGAGTGTGTACCAAGGACTTTTTTAATAAGCTGGTGGTACCATGTGCTTTCAAGTTATGTCCAATACCAATTACTGTTCTACACCTGGGCCTATTACCAATTAGTGTTTTGCACTCTCAGCCCTGTTCGTGCCAAGTTCTGTGAGCAGGGGCCTGCTGCTGGCTCACAGCTTTGCTTTGCTTTGTTAGCCAGGTTTTGTCCATTGTTAGCTAGGCCTCAGGCCTCAAACCAGGCCTGTGCTACATGGGCTTATGTTTCAGTCCTTCATCTTGCTACAAGTTGGTTAGTAGAGCTGGTTGGATTTTCTTCCCCCCGCTCCCACTGAAAATGTTGAATTTTGCTGAAAAACTGGGAGGTCTGGGGGAGCTCACTGGTGGCACCCACGGTAGTGAGGATGGGACTTCAGCTGCTGTTTGTCCAGCTCCAGTTCGTGGAGGCTGAGCTGCTAACCCTGGTCACAGCTACTGGCTGAGCAGGCTGCTGGTCCATGTCTGTGGTGCCTGGCTCTGGTTGCTGGCTTTTCAGTGGGGGAGGGCTGTGTGACCCAATCATGGCTGCTGATGGGCTCCTCCGTGAAGGGTGGCTCTGGGACTGCACCCTGGCCACCAGCAGAGCTCCTCTGGGGTGGGGGCAGAGGGCGCTGGGGCTGCCCAGCCCTAGTCTCCAGTGGTGCTGCTCTGGAGTGGTGGGACTGCTGGCTGGTGCTCCTGCCCCCAATCTGTGCTGTGGCCAAGAGCTGGGGGAAGGGGTTTCGGACAGGGGGGAGGGGTCACTTACCTGGGCTGGTGGCTGGCTACATGGAGAGCCCTGGCCCCAGCTGCTATTCTCTTCTTGTGCGGCTGCCTCCCTGTGGTCACTCTGCAGTATAATTGTCCCCTGTGCTCGCTGCCCTCATGGTCCCTCTGCAGTATAACTGTCCCTCTTATCGGCCATTCCCTTGCCCATATCCATTGTATCTAAATGTACACATTTACCTTTAGCAGAGAGGAAAGAAGGCCAGTATGGTGTACCAGTAAAAACTGGCTACTGGTACCAGCCCGTACATGGCCAATGTTAAAGTGCTGCCATGGCTACTTTATATAAGAACATAAGAGGGGCCATACTGGGTCAGATCAATGGTCCATCTAGCCCAGTGTCTTGTCTTCTATCAGTGCCCCAGAGGGAGTGAACAGTAATAATCATCAAGTGACCCACTCCTGTCATCTGTTTCCAGCCCCTAACAAACAATACGCCAGGGACACCATTCCTACCCATTCTGGCCAATAAGTATTGATGGACCTAACCTCCATGAATGTATTCAGTTCTTTTTTTGAACCCTGTTAAAGTCCTGGACTTCACAGCAAGCTCTGGCAAGGAGTTCAACAGGATGACTGTGCTCTGCACGAAGAAAAACTTCCTTTTGTTTGTTTCAAACCTGCTCCCTATTAATTTCATTTGGTGACCCCTAGTTCTTATATTGTGGTAATAAGTAAATAACATTTCCTTATTCACTTTTTCCACACCAGTCATGATTTTATAGACCTCTATCATATCCCCCCTTAGTCTTGTCTTTTCAGTCTTTTTAATCTCTCTTCATATGGGACTCGTTCTAAACCCCTCATCATTTTTATTGCCCTTTTCAGAACCTTTTCCAGTACTAAGGTGTCTTTTTTTTCCCCCCCTTAAGATGAGGTGACCACATCTTTACTCAGTATTCAAGCTGTGGGCATACTATGGATTTATATAGAAGCAATAAGTTACTTTCCGTCTTATTCTCTATCCCATTTTAAATGTTTCCTAACATTCTGTTTCTTTGTTTGACTGCTGCTGCACATTGCATGAATGTTTTCAGAGAACTACCCATAATGACTCTTAAGATCTCTCAGGTGGTTATAGCTAAATTACTCCACATCATTTTGTATGTATAGTTGGGATTATTTTTTCCAATGTACATTCCTTTGTATTTATCAATATTAAAATTAATTTGCCATTTTGTTGCCCAATCACCTAGTTTTGTGAGACTCTTTTGAAGCTCTTCACAGTCTGCTTTGTTCTTTGGTCTTAACCACCTTGAGCAGTTTAGTATCAATTGCAATTTTTGCCACCTTACTGTTTACCCTTTTCTCCAGATCATTTATAAATAGTTTAAATAGATTCCGTACAGGTACCAATCCTTTCAGGGACACCTCTCTCCATTCTGAAAACTGACCATTTATTCCTATCCTTTGTTTCCTGTCTTTTAAACAGTTACCAAACCATGAGAGGATCTTCCTTCTTATTCCATGACAACTAACTTTACTTAAGAGCCTTTCATGCTGGACCTTGTCAAAGGCATTTTGAGCATAACTATCCTGGAAAAGCCTCGTATTTGTAATGAAAGTAATTGAAAGTCTGGGGCCAAACTTTCTGAAATGCTTCAGAAAATCCCTCCCTTTTCTTTTCACAGGCGCCTTTTCTTCACTGCAGCAAACCTTTTTATTACATCCAAAGGGGAGCAAGTGCTGGAGTAACCAGGAGGTGGCAGCCATGGCATGCTTCTTTGGTATTGTTCTTCTGCAACCAGCAGGAGCATTAGAGCCCAGGAACAATCAATGGCATTTAAATGTTGTTTGATGGAACGGGTAGGTGGTGGTGAGGGGGGACAGGCTGGCATTTGACTGCAGCATGCGCACTGGAAAAGCTGGCTGGATTCCCAGCTCCCAAAGAAGGAATAAAACTCCCAGGCTTTTGGTGGCAAGGACTTTACAAAGGTTGTAAAATGTCACTGCAGGATGAGTGGAATTGGCATGCCCCCCATTCACACAGAAAAGCTGATGTTCCTGCAATGGCATTCCCACTTAGCTATACACCCCTTGGTTTAGTGGGGCTTGCAGGTGCTGATTGTGTTCCATGTGTTATCCAGTATGTTTTCCAGGTTCCTGGTAAGACACTCTTAGTTCTTATATGGCTCTCTTCCTCAGTCAATCCCAAAGTACATTATAAAGGAATCCAGTATCATCATCCCCATTTTACAGATGGGGAAACTGAGACACAGAGCAGTGATGCGACTTGGTCTATGTTCACTCAACAGCACTTAGGCAGCTGGTGGGCTAAAGGCACAGCCTGACATGTTGGCCAATATTTTCTCATTGTTTCCATGTGCTCCCCAGGCTGTATGTACCTCTCTGGGATTTCCTATCTCTGAGCTTTTCGGGCAGGAGCTTTTTGTTCTATGTTTGTACAGCATTGTAGCACCTGGTTCATGACGGTAGCTCCCAGGTGCTACAATAATACAAACAATAAATCACCATAATAATAGAGCCAGGACTAAAACTCCTAGCTTCATGTAGTGCACTACCCCCTAGACGACGCTACCTTCTCAGTCACATCCATCCAAACCATGTCCAGTGCAACCAAGAAGAGAATTTGGTACATAAGGGTCCATTTCCAATGGGCCAGATTCTATCCACTGGGTTTCACAGGGTGTAAATCAAAGAGAGAATTTGCCCCCAATGTGATTTGTAATATTGGACAGTCAAGAGGCTACAACTGAACTGGGTTCCAGGGTGCTTCATTCTGTACAAACACATCGTGAGAGATGGTCCCTGCACTTAACACCTCACAGTCCACATAGACAAGACAAAGGTGGGAGAAAGAAGGATCATGTCTCCATTTTATAGACCGGGACTGCACTACATAAAGACTAAGTGACTCACCCAATGTTACACATGGAGTCAGTGGCAGAGCCAAGTGTAAAATCTAGATCTCCTGAGCCCCAATCCACTACCTTAACTGTGTGACTGTCCTTCCTCTGTGAGACCTAGTTTATCTTACGACTTCATGCACATTGCAGTAGGGAGCAAAGGTGGTGGGGCACAGCCACTCAAAACTTGGGGGAAATGCTGACTTGTAATTGCTAATGTAGCTATAGTAGTTCTTGTGGCCTATGTAGCTGGTATCTGTTATGACTTTCTACTGCTCCTCTATTGGGGAAAAAGCCCAGCTTTCTGGCTGCAGGGGCACCTGCCATGCCTGTATTCTGATACCACCAGCTGCAGATGAGTCACATACACTGTGCTATCTTTCATAGCAACCTTACTTATGTTCTTTCTTGGGCTGTTGTTTTCTTAGCACCATTGCCCTTTATTTTAAGCTAACAGCTTGTGCCGGCTCTTAATGCTGAGCTTTGCAGTCATAGCTTAGTACTGCATAGACAATGAGCTCTGCAAAGTAGTATGGAACAAAAGGGGCTGGAGTGACAAATTCATGCAACAAGCACGGGGCTGCAGAGCTGTGCCGGTGCTGAACTATGGCACCTTACATGATTACAAAGGAAGCACGTGAGCGCTGCGTGGTACTGAGATCTCAAGAAGCGGTGAATTCTTACTTCAAGTGGCTGGTGTCCTTGCTCTCCAAGTCACCTTCCAGGGATGCAGGGGAAGATGGTGGAGAGAGGCTGCTGCGTCAGGGGGAGCGTCACGGGTGCAGAGGGGGAGAGGAGCCCTCCAATCTGTCGTTTCAGTCGTGCGGGGACATTGTTTGTCAGTTTTTCTTAGGCAGCTTCACTCACTACCTTCCATTCACCCTTCATGATTTACTAAATCGCTGGGAGTGCCTGCTTCTCTGCTGACCTCTTTCAAAGCAGATTTGGAGTGCAGCGACGAGCCAGGCCTGTTTGCATTTCCAGTGAAATCTGTCCCTAAAGAACACCCAAGGGACTGCTCTTTACCTGGGTGCTATAACAGATGGCTGCATAATGCGGTGCAATTAATACAGCCACGCCTGCAGGGGCTGAGAATTTACTGCCTGATAGGAGAGGTTACTGCAGCTAGGAGGTGACTAAGCACAAGTGTCCCTGTGCTTATTCCTAATACCCACATCCCAGGATCTCCCAGCGCTCTGAAGATACCACCATCCCCTATGAGATAGGGAAGCATTTTAGCCACATCTCACAGTTGAGGCGCTGGGGGTTGATCAAAGTCACACAAGGAGTTTGTGGCAGTGCTGGGAGTAGGCACAGTAGGGAATGTAGGAAGCCATATCAAAAAAGAGCTTGCTCAGAGGGAGTCGCTGCCTCACTAGTTAGGAGAGATTCTTCCACAAGTTCCAAATGGGGCAAATGGAACTGATCCCGGAAGTGGGGCTAGCAGACTCTCCCAGAGCATAGGGACCACGACACAGTCTGGGAGCTGCTGGTGTATACTGTCTGGACAGAGGAGAGTTAAGGCAAGAATTGGATTGTAGCTTTCCAGGGGATTCTGCCTAGGTTTCTCATGTTTTAAGTTTGTGTTTGGGGGTTTTATGCTGGCTTGGCTCAGCCAGAGGCAGAGACACTGCAAACTCCCAGTGGTGGAGCAGTGCAGTGCAAACTCCCAGTGCAAAGTTGGTGAAAAGTGCAGATTTGTCGAAACTCAACTTTTGGCAGGAGAGGGCTGGATTTGACAGAACTTTTGCCGGGCAGGCGTCTGCGTGCACATGTGCACAAGGATAGCGCAGCACTGTGTGCATGGAGGGGTGAAAATAGCTAAGTGGTTAGAGGTTCATCTTGCTGCAGGCTGGGAAATGTGTGAAACCTCCAATATGATTGAGGGACGGGGAAACCATTCCCCACCCAGCTGGCCTAACAGTGAAGCAGCCCTAGGAAGAGAATCCAGGAGTTCTGCTTCCCCAGTGGGAATGGGCCTGGGGCACGTGTCGCTGTTCAATAGAACAACCCTGTGAGGGCGGCTGAATCTCTACTGTCCCTGGAACATCATCTGCCAGTGCCGGGGGGAGGGGGGTGGAGAGAGAGCCAGGGAGCTGCTCAGTGATTTCACAATCCTTGTTAATGAAGCTGCTCAGCCGGCCACTAACTCCTAGGGGCTTAGGAGCTGGGCCGTAACTGACAGGGTGTCAATTTTTGTCCCACTAGCTCCTTCTATGGTTCTTCCTTTCACAGATCTGAATCTACGGTTCCCGCTTCCCAATTACTGTGCTCTCAGGAGGGCCTTTTCAATTAGCCCATTAGCCCATTTAGAGGTTCTCAAAAACCCCTCATTGCTGAGTTCGCTCAAAGTTATTCACGGTGCTTGCTTGCTTAGGTGAGACGCCGATGCCTAGGGGAAGTGGCCTCTGCAAAGTGCCTGTCTCCTTGCCAAATAACCCGGGGCAAACCCAGAGCTTCCTAACCATGCTGATGTTATTCTGCAGCCCTCCCAGGGCTCAGTCCCAGCATGAATGCCGCACGCCCCTTCCTCATGCATTGGGCACAGTTAGGCAGCTGCGGAGCAGGCTTCACTTTGAAACCTCCCCTCCTTAGGGGGAGAGGGAATGACAGTCACACTCAGGGCCATCTTTAGGGGTGTGTGGGTCCCGGGATGCCCCTCCCCACCCCCATGCTCCAACCCAGGCCCTGCCGCAATTTGTCTCACTCTTCCCATCCTCACTTGTACCCTTCCCTCGAGCCTCCACCCTCTCCTGCCCCCATTGCAGCCCTTTCCCCAAGCACTGCAGTCCAGGGAATTATTGGGGCTGGCGTGGGGTGGCAACTGGGGTCGGGCCCCTGAACTCACCATGGTGGCAGGAGCCATGGGAAGCAGAGCAGAAGTGGAGTGACCCAGCCCACTCCATTCCCGAGGGAGAGCTACGCAGCAGGTGGGTCACTACTTGCCACAGTTCCCCTGCCACGGTGTGTGTGTGGGGGGGCCCGACCCCTGTAATCTCCCAAGCAGCCCTGATGAGGTAGGAGCTAACCTCAGTCTGGGGGTCCGTCTCATCAGGCCAGGGTGCCGGTCCCAAATCATCCTATGGATGGGACAGCTCTGGTTACGCGGTCTCCTTTACCAACTGTCCCCCGGGGCAGGGGAGCAGGAGCTGCTGTCCATAGGATCAGGTGGCCATGCAGCGATGAGGTGCAAGAATTCCTCCCAGAAGCCAAGCTGGATGTGAACCAGCAGCACCCAAGGCATAGCTGGGGCAAAGCAGTCCCAGGAGAGGGCTACAGGCTATGAGCAGCTCCCTGAGCCACTCAGCCCTTGGGTGGATTTGCTTGAGACCCTAATAGGACCAGCCACAGTGTCAGACAACTGGCCTGCTTAGCCCAGTAGCCTGACTTCTGGCAGGGGTCAGTGCTAAAGAGGGAGTGGACAGACCAGGCATCGTTGTGTCTGGCAGTCTGAGGCATGCTCAGGCATGAGGTTGTGTCCTGAACATCTTGCCTAATACCCATTGATGGACACATCCTCCATGAGTGTATCTAGCTGCTGTTTGCATCTGTTACAGTCTTGGCCTTCTCAACACCTCTGGAAGTGAGTTCCACAGGCCGACTGTGTGTGGGGTGAGGAAATGCTCCCTTCTGTTTGAAACCCGGCGAACCCTGGCTCTCGTGTGATGGGAAGAGATAAAACACCTACGTTTTCCTTTTCTGCCCACCATTCCTGGTGTTAGAGACCTCTATTACCCTCCCTCCCCGGCCGTCTCCTTTCCAAGCTGAACAGTGCCAAGGTTATGAATCTCTCCCCATGTAGTAGCTGTTCCAGCGTCCTGAGCATTTTTGTTGCCCTTGAATGCATGGGGTCTTGGCCCTTCACACCACCTCTTCCCTGTCCAATCGCACAAATTCCAGAGCAGCAGCAGAACCAAAAGGAAGTGTGTTGCGTTCACCTGTGAGCTGAGAACACAGAGGCACCTGTCCGGGAGAACCCAACTCCTGCCACACATTTTGCATGCAGGAGAGTCACCCCTGCAAGTTCTTCTGGACAAATGAAGTGACAGCTGAGCAGCATTGAGGACAAGGCAGCAGGGCCCTTTCCTGGAGCTGTCTTTTTGCCCTGCTTCCCCCATGCCCATGCTGTTTGCACACACGTTTACTTGCCTTGCCGGTGGAGAACCTCTCCTACAATAAGGGTGTTGGCATCCTGATTTCGTGGCTGGGAAAGGGCCCGGGTGTGTGTGCACATTGGCTAACTTGCTACTGCTCCCAAGGGAGTCGTGGAGCTCATGGATGAGACAGGCCTCTCTCTCCAAAAGGGCTGGAAGCACAAGTGACCGGACCAACACATGCTGAGGAAGCCCTGATTTCAGCTGCAGTTGTGCATCCCCGGCACTTTCTAAAGAAGGCCCCACTGGCCAGCTGTTCCAGAGAGCACCGCACCCACTATCATGTGATTTCACACTGGAAAGGGGGTTAAATGCAGGCCAGGTCAGTGCCTGAATCCCAAACCATCCCTAAGAACTTCACCCCAAACCCTAGTTCTGTAGGAGCAGAAAACGTGGGCTGGAACAAGATCTGAATACAAGTCTGACTTGGCCTCTTTCCCTGTTGGCTCGGGCCCCCAAATCCAGTTGTATTCAAGGCTGTGTCCCATCTTCAGCAGCCTCCCAAAAGCCTGAGACCCTTTCTCCCTGAAGCAGGGCCCCCGGTGGCCAGACTGAGGGGAGGAGGGTGTCACACGGTGAGCTCCATTTCATTCTGCACACACCATGTTGGTTGTCACCGTCAGTCTGTCTTGGAACCTCCCAGCTGAGGAAGGCACCCGGTGGAGCGGAGAGCCTGGCTAACCTGGGCAAGGCTAGTTACTCTAGACACTGTCCTGTCGCAGGTGGGGCGCCCTGAGGAGGCTGGCGGTGGGAGAGCTCCCAAGACCCATTTCTCAGCTGCCAGCCCATCCACAGGAAGGAGCCCGAAGGGGGGAAGGAGTCGCAGTTCCTCTGCTGAGGGCCAGTGGCCGCACGAACACAGAGCGCGCTCTGAGAAGGAGGCTGACCGCCACCACTTCTAGGCTGGCCAAGCCAAGAAGACAAGATGGGCGGCCTGGGCTAAGGCAGGGGATTTTCAAACTTTTTTCTCATGATGCAGTTGAAGAAAATTGTTGATGCCACAACCCGACGTAATGTGACTAGAGCAGCGGTTCCCAACCTTTTCCAGAGCGTGACCCATTTTGACAATGCAGGAAGACTTGGTGACCCAAGGTGATTCAAAAAATGTGTGAATGGCTCCTTAAGAGTCACCTGGCAACCATTTTGAAATGTAACGGTGACCCATATTTGTAGGCTCCGGGATGGGGCTGAGGAGGAGCTTTGGGCTGTAAGAGGGGGCTTTGGCTTTGGGGGGGTCAGAGCAGCGGCAGGAGGGCTACCGTGAAACGCTCCCAGTCAGCGGTACAGCAGGGGGACCAAGGCAGCTTCCTGCCTCTTCTGGCACCACGGACCATGCTGCCCCCAAAAGCAGTCCGCAGCAGGTTCCCAGCAAATGGGAGTGCGGACAGTGGCGGCCCGTCAAAACAGGCGATTTAGGCGGTCGCCTAGGGCACCAAGATAAACTGTTTTTGGAGGCGGAGGTGCCGATTGCGCACTGATCGTGTGTTTCGCTTAGGGTGCTAGTTGCCAGCAGCTCATCTTGGGCCGCTCCTGAGTGCAGAGATAAAGCTCGGGGCAGGGGTAGTGAATGGAACCCTGTGCACCGCCCTCTTTCCCCCCCAACCCCCACGTACAAGCAAGGCCTGTTGCTGGCTTCTTCTGGGGCCCAGCACAGCCTGTGGTGCCGAGACAGGCAGGTAGCTGCCTTAGCCTCCCCACTGCTCACCTGATCCCTTTGCAGCAACAAGACCCAGGGCCCGACAGTCTTGGGCCGTGACCCCTCGTTTGAAAACCACTGGTGTAAGGACACTGGCCAGCCCTCAGACTCAGAAGGGGGCTGAGAGCAGACTGGGCTGGTTGTTATATTCCACAGCCCGGGACTCGCTGGGGCTTTCAACAGTAAAGTGATGGTAGATCAGAAATCCCTTGGCTACCCTGTGTTCCCTGCTTGCCAGCTGCCCGGTCCTTGGAGGGGTTAATAGAGAAGGGCAGAGGGCCTGCAGGCAAGGGAAACTCTGGGGGAGCAAGCGTAAAGCGGCAGGGCAGGAAAGGCAGGTCCTGGGGTCCGAGATAGCTGGCTTGGGGTGGGGGATCCGCTGAAGGCGTCAGACACAGTCTGCCTCTGGGAGTGAACCCAAGCAGCCAGAGCTAGGCCTGCCAAGGAGACGATGGCAGCAGTTGGCTTCACTCAAAGCCGCCTGGTGTCTGTGCAGAGCAGGGAAGCCAGTGAGCTGCTTACTGGCTCCCTGCATAGAGCTGCAACCCAATACTTTATCAGCTCAGTGTCTGCCTCTGTAATGACAGGGAGCCTTCAGAGGGAGCCAGCCAGTCCCTTCTCTGCCACTGTGCCTTGTAATTAACCCCTTGGTGACCGTCCTTGTGACTCCTCACCTGAACAAGGTGAGCTGAATGTAATCCTGTTATTTATACTATCCTAATGCCTAGGAGTCTGAGCCCTGAACCCGGCGCCAGGCGCTGTACCAACACAGGACAGAAAGACAGTCCCTACCCCAGGGGCATCATCCCTGAGTCTCCTGCCACCCCAGAGGACACATAAATCCCCCAGTTCTAGGAGTTATTTATTCCACCAAGAGGCCCCAGCTGGGTGTTGCATAAACAGCAAACTTACAGTCTACTAGGCAGATGCAGGGAGGAAGGTCGAACAGGCCCAGAGAGTGTCCTTGTTCCCCATCCTGTGTCCTAGCCATTAGGTCATGCTGCTAGCCATTTTCTGCTTCCTCTCTGGCTGCACCTTTTCCCCCTTCTGCTGCCAGAGAGCAAGACAGCCTGGTTTGCTGCTGCTCCTATAGCTACACCTCAAGTGTATCTCCACTGTGATGGAGAGGGGATGCAATGGAGAGGGGATGCCAGCTGAGGGCTGGGGGGAGGGGAGGAGGAGGAGGAGAGAGAGAGAGAGAGAGAGAGTGTGTGTGTGTGTGTGTGTGTGTGTGTAAGTAAAAATTGTTCTCCTTAGCCTCTGAGGACAGGACAAGAAGCAATGGGCTTAAACTGCAGCAAGGGAGGCTTAGGTTGGACATCAGGAAAAACTTCCTATCTGTCAGGGTGGTTAAACACTGGAACGAATTGCCTAGGGAAGTTGTGGAATCTCCATCTCTGGAGATATTTAACAGAATGACTCCTTTGCCTCCCTAGTCCTGCTGCGCACCTCAAGTTCCAAGAGCTACTATTTCAAGCCATCCTTTCTTGTGTCCCCAGAGCCTCCTGGGGCTTCTGATTCCCAGTCTGAATCTTCTCAATTAGACCTTATTCTGATGCCTTCCCCACTTGGGTTGTCTTTAATTATTTATTGCATTTTTTCTTCCCCTCTGTATCTTCAGCTTCTTTCAAGTGATTATTTTCTTTCGTTTCCCTTCAGCTGTGGCTCTCCCTGCTTCCCTGCAATTAATGTTCTTTCTCCCGCTTGTTTTTATCTCACTCTGCCTTTTGCTCTCTGCAAGATCTCTCTGTTCATGCAGCTTGCATAGCTGGACTTTTCACTTAGCTTCTCTGGCCTGCCTCACCGTAGTTTTTTCTCGGGAATCTTCTTTTTTTCCCCACCCCAGCCAGCTTTTCTTCTTGGTCTCTTAGGGTTTCTTCATGGCTTTTTTCCCTCATCTTCACAGCATTGACAGAGCTTCTATTCTATTCTATTCTATTCTATTCTATTCTATTCTATTCTATTCTATTCTATTCTATTCTATTCTATTCCTTGTACTACTCACAGATCAATATTTGCTCTTCACCTGGCCTTTCTTTTCTGAATGCTTCCACACCCAGGAAACTGACTCTAAGTCAAGTAACTTTTCTCCTGTACCTACCTAGGATTGCTAATGTACAACAGATCCCCCATCACTGGCAACTCTTAAATCAAGCTTGGCTTTTTTTAAAAGACATTCTCTCGTTCAAAAGGAATTCTTTTTGGGGCTGATCTTTGATCTGCATCGTGCCAAGGGTCAGGCTAGAGCAGGTGATCACAATGGTCCCTTCTTGTCCTTGGATGTCTGTGAGACTAGCAACTGCAATAGATTCATCCTCAGCAAAACAGCACAGTTACTCAGGGCCCTGTGAAGTCAGACAAACATCCTGGCTCCCTTTCCAGGCATTCTCAGTCAGGGTGTGTTCCTATTATAGATGGTCACAAAACGGCGGTTTCCTCCTGGAAAATGTAGACCAAAGTGAAACTGTTCTCGGTGAAAAATTCTGGCCTTTGGTTGTTAAGAGAGATGTAGCTCTGCTAGTTCACCTAGTGGGTGTCCATGTAACCTCACACTAGGGCTTCATTTGTAATGAAAGAGGTGCCAGGACCAGGGGCATTGGAACACGGGGGCTAAAACTGGAGTCCAGCCCAGGTAAGAGTAGCTATGGACTGGGCTCAGGGGATTCCCCCTGCCCAGTCTACAGTTCCCCACAGCTGCCCTGGCAGCTCTTACCATGGCCCGGCTGTGGCTCTTCAGCCCTGTCCTCCACTTGGCCAGGGCAGAGCCTCAGAGGGGAGTGAAGGGGGGCCCACAAAGGGGCAGAGCCTCATGGTCTCCCCTCCCCCCCATTAAGAAGACTCCATCACCCCTAGCTGGGGCGCAAGCAATTTCTTTACATTGGTCCTGGGTCTCAGCCCTGGCAAGCCTGGGCACAGAGCTCTGCCTCAGAGATATGTTTGAGTCACAATGCCATGGGCTCTTGTCTGTGGTCACCTAGGTTCTGGAGAGCTCTAGGGTAATTGCTCCAAACACTGAGGGGCACCTGTCCTCATTCCTAGGGGGTAAAATTCACGCCTGTACAGAGGCCTGTGTGCCACTTAAGTCCTCTGACTAAGCTTTACAAGTGGGACTGAAGGGGAAGACTGTGTTGCACCGAGGGAGTTCGGCAGGGCCTGCCGCGGAGAGAGGCCAGCTCTGCACCAGGGGTGCTCCACTCCATATAGCTTATCCCAAAGGTGATTGCTCAGTCACTTCCGTACAGTGTGTAAACGGCTGCCAAGGAGGCAATACTGGACATTGCAGGGCTCTTTAATCCAGTGAAAAAAGGCAGAACCAGACCCAGTGGCTGGAAGCTGAAGTCAAACAAATTCCACTCAGAAATTGGGCACCACTGTTCACAGTGCGGGGGATTGACCAATGGAGCAGAGAAGGGAAGTAAAATCCTGTTTAGAATGTTAGCTGGTTAAACTGTCAGCTGGGCTGCTGCGTCATGCTGCAAGTGGGGGGCTGCTGCAGCCAGACTGGGCTGGGCCCATTGCACTGCACTGCAGGTGGAGGGCTGTTCCAGCCACACCAGGCATTGGTTAACTGGTTACAGGTAAGCATCACCTGGTAAGGGTGATACTTACTGGGTGACTGGTTAACGGGTTACCTGTTTATATCCCTAGAGCAGACTCCCAAGGAAAGTGGGGGATTCTTCCGCAAATTGAGATTGGAGGTCTTGCTAGGAGAGCTGCTCTAATTAAATCCAAGCTTTTGGGCTCCACACTGGTGACTAGCTGAAATTTCATGACCGGTGCTATCCAGGAGGTCAGACTGGATGATCTAATGGTCTCTTCTGGCCATAAAGTCAGTGACTCTATAAATGTCTGTGTATCGTATACTGGCAAAGCACTTTTAATGCAGTCACAGATTTACCGGCAGTCCCACACTTTTGCTGGGATTGTTTAGGGCTTGTCTACATTTGCACGTTTTGTTACCAAAACCTGCCCTTTGGTGACAAAACAATGAGAGAGTTTACACTGCAGTGTGACTTTTGTTGGGAAAAATATCCAGTTTTGGCAACAAAAAACTTCCAGCCCTGAGAGAGATGTTTGTCTTTTCCCTTCCCTTTATTGTTGTCGACTCTGCTGTTTGTTTTGTTGAAAGAACTGGCTTCCTCCAGTATCCCACAATGCCTGCCCTGGTGGCTGTGCTCAGTGTTTTATGCGATCTCTGCTGCCCTGCAGATATGTGCTCCTCTCCTGTCAAAGCTCCAGGAAGTATCTGACAGCTGAGTGAGCCGCTCCCTTTGGGGAACAAAGAACAAATCATTAGAGTGGTTTTGTTCCGCCCTGCACTAGAAAGATAGCAGCACACAGACTGCTGCTGCAGAGGACGGGCTGAAGAGACTGCTGTGCTGCTTTGATTTTCCTCAGCACAGAGAGCTCACAGAGCTATGAGGGAATCCCAAGAAGCACAGGGATCAGCTCTGCCTTCCCATAGCACTGCACTGTGAGATGCTTACCCACATTGCTTTGCTCTATCTGTCCACAGGGTGCTAGCAATGTGGCCAGAAAATTTCCACAGTAGGAGGCAAAAAAACTGGTTTGACCAATTTTCACTTTTGGTGACTTTTGCCTGTTGACAGCACTTTTGTCACCAAACCTTCCCAATGTAGACATAGCGTCCTGGCGTGAGTGTGGCATCCTGTCGAGCAAAACAGTTTACACTGGTAAAAGCACAATTTTGCCAGTATAGGGACATCTCCACTTTTGTACAGCACCTAGCACAATTGGGGTCGTTGTCCATGACCTAGGCCCTACCACAAGACAAATAATAAATACATGAGGGGCTTTTATTGGTGCAGTTGTGTCAGTTGGGGTTCACGCTTTCTTGCATCCCAGTTGCCATATCTATGCAGGCAGAAAACTAGTGTAGATCCGGCCCAAGATACTCCTCATTCTACTTACTGGATACTTACCATGATCACAGGGCCTAGATATTTGAGTGCCTCACAATTCCTCATGTATTTATCCTCACAATGCCCCTGGGACTCAGGGACTTGCTGTTTTCCCTTTTGTACAGACAGGGAAACTGAGGCAAGGAAGGGTTATGTGACTTCCCCAAGGCTGCAAATTGAGCCATAGTCTGGGCTAGAACCCAATCTCTCTGAGCCAGGCCTTGTCTATACACACAGGTAGTACTGCTTTAATTATACTGGTGTTGTGAAGGTGGTATGACCCCTAGTGTGAATGGTCTCAGACTAGTACAGCGGTGTTTACCTCAGTACAAGATACAAGGTGGGTAGGGAAATATCTTTTGTTGATAGAAAAAGGGTCAACCTTTCAAGCTTGTTGTTACCCCAGAATGCCTATTCACTTACGGGCAGGGTATCAGCTCTGTAGCCTAGTTTAACTGCATCCAGAATTACAGCTGGATGGGTAGATCGGTAAAAATCACACCCCAAACTGACCCTAATTATGCTGGTACAAAACTGCGTGTAGCCCAGGTCTTAAATCCTGCGCTAACCATTGGACTATGCTGCCTTCCCATCACGTATGTAAATATACTAGGTGTCCCCTTGAATGTATCAGAAACATGTGTCTGAGCACATCAGCGTAAAGCACTGCCCAGCACGGGCTGATCCAGCACTGCAGCCTAACAACACTTTCTGCTGAAGTTGGGTATTTCCCCCGAGACGCCGCGCAGGGAGCTGCCGCAGTGAAAATGCTGCAAGAGGCCCAGGCACTGTAATATTCCAGGTGCACCTGAGTGGAAGAGCTGGAGAATGAGTTACTCTCTGATTCCGTTTGCCTTGAAAAGCCGCCTGATCAATTATTCAGTGCTGCAGCCACGCCAGGTGGTTATAAAAAGATGACTGCAGGCACAGGGCAAGGTGCCCACCCTGGGGAAGCTGGCTCACTATCTCGGCTAGGTTTGCTCTGCTACTGGAATTCACACAGGAAAGGAACAATCCAGGGACAGGTTATTCCCCCGAGAGGACATTTGCTCTCGCTCAATAGAGGACATAGATGTTAGTGACAACAGCCCAGGGAACAGCGAGTGAGAGGCGTTTGCAGAGAGGCGAGTGAGAGCCAGTCCAACACGGGCGGGCTCTCCTGCACGTCTCGTCATCCTTATTTTGCAGAACGAAAGCCAGCAAAGTGGTGTGTGTTCGCTCCCCTGCTCTTCCTCTGCCATTCCAACAGCAACGCAGAGAAAGCGCTTGTGACGTTTTACCTCCTCGTGGTGGTGCTGGGCTGACTCCCAGCTGCTGCAAGTGCAAGAAACAGTCCATGCCCCCTGGATTTCTCGTTTGTAGAAACACCTGCTCAGAGGGCAGCTAGCATTCACTGAGCATGGGTGTTGCAGAGTGGCCTGTCTGGGAGTGGGAAGGTTGTTTTTTGTCCCCCAGGCCCTGTCTACACTAGGGCAGTGTCAGTGGTTTCGGGATCTCAGTATCCTGCTCTTCTGGGTGGATGCAGTGATCCCAGCAAAGCGAGGCTGCTACTCTTCACCCCCACGTGATGTAGCTAGGGCGACAGAAGTGTGTCATGTGGGTGTGGGTGGGGAACCACCCCATCCTGTCCATGGAGAACAGCAGGCGCTCTGTGCAGGGCACCTACAAAGTAGAGATTTGAACCAACCCGTCTGGATCCAAACACTGCATCAGGGCAACTAGAGAGCCCGCGGGAGACATTGGGGTGGGACGTAAAAAGTGCCTACATAAAATATGTAGCCCAAATATCAGGACTTTCCCTATAAAATCAGGACATTTGGTCACCTTGGGTGTGGCAGTGTGTCAGGGATGCCCCCCGATCCTGCACCCGGTAGCAGCAAGATGAGTCTCTGCCAGCCAGTAAAATAGAGAGGGTTTATTACTTCTCCAGGATACAGCACAACATAGACGTGATGTGGGTATAAGGAGTCAGGGCCAGGCAGCCTAACTCTCCTTGGGTAGGGGGTCCATGGGCCCCGACCCCTCAGTACTCAGCTTAGTCTCTTCCCTTCATGTTTTTCCAGACAAGACTGACTCTTCCCCAAACCACACCCTTCCTTTGTTCAAACTCCTTCCCTCTCTGGTGAGTACCAGTTGGGCCATGGTCTACACATCAGGGCCTTCAGGGTGACTCCCCTGCTGGGCAGTGCTTACAGACAGACTCCAGTAGGGGTCATCCACAGCCCAAGCATTGTGCCCAGCAAGTGGACTGTACCCCCACTACATCACATTAGGGTGTCTGAAACCCTAACCCAAACTCATTCTACCCCTGGCCTTGCTTCTCTATTGGGATGAATGCTCCTTCAGGCCCAGCTAGAGCTGCCTCCTTCAGGCCCAGCTAGGGTTGCCTTTATATATTAAAAAAAAAAAAAACCTACAAGACTTAAGCAAAAAAAGAAAAAAAACCCATTAAAACAGCATGTCCCCTTTAAGAGTGAGTGCAGGGATAGGAATAGGGGAGCAGTTGAGCACTAAGACCCAGGGGAAGCTTCCCTTTGGTCAACAGCCATTTTGTGAGGGCAGCCTTGCGGAACCAGGTAAGCATGGGGGCTGGGGAGGGAGGGGGCTGGAGGAGTTGGGGGAAGGCCAGGTGCTGAGTGTTTGTAGGGTTGCCAGGTGCCCGGCATTTTCACCTCCTGGCCTGGGGAAAAAATCAGAAAATACTGGACATTTTAGGTGTCCGGTATTCTGAATTTTTTTACCGGACAGGAGGTGAAATACCGGACTGTTTGGGTGAATACCGGACACATGGCAACCCTAGGCCCAGCTGGAAACTCCAACATGGTCGCCTCCCATAGGCCACTGTAACAGCTCTCACACACGTCCCCTTTCGGTCACTGGCTGCTCTCACCATCCCCTTCCCTGTACTCACATTGCCAACTTCTGCCAAGTATCGAATCCCTCCAGCCTTCACTGCTGTGTGGGATACATTTTGTTACGTGCACCAGGCATGCACAGATGTGCAGCACCACTGGAAACCCTTTATTAGGAACACTGGCCCTGGCTGTGTTCTCCCACAGTGCGCCAGCCTGTGTGTTTGTGCCAGTTTGGCCCGGGCACAACAGTAATTTGCTGCTGGCTTGGGCCAATACTGGGCTACAGTCCCCTGGAGTAAGGAGAGGGCACAGAGAGTTGCTCAGCACCAGTGAGGCTGAGGACATGGGCCACTGAGGCGGTGAGCCTGCAGACACACCCTGTCCACTGCCTGACGCCGGTCGCCCTGTGCAGGTTTCTGTGCCCTGTTTGGCTGTCATATACACCGCCGTGTGAAATCGGAATTCTCCTGTCCTTAAAGGACCAATTAGAGAGAAGAAAGGGGGGAGGCCGGCTGCTGTGCTAACGATGACTTGTTACAGAGACCCAGTTAATAACCCTGAGCCAGTGCTCTCCAGGGTGTGACCGCATGGCGCTGATGCCATTCAGTGTAGGTTGCGTTTGGCCCACGGTGTGGTTTGTGTGGGTGCTGTGGGGCTGGTGCCTTGCTTCTGCAACCAGCCTTGTGGGTTCTCCAGGCTCATTAGTGCCCACGGGTGCTTTGGGCACCTTTGAGGAGGTGGGGGCCGAATGCAGATGTTCAATCGTCTTTTCCTGGGGGGATGCTTTGCATATGCCCCACTGCCAGAGAAAGAGTTAATAGGAGCCAGAGGGCAATTAGCACACTCCCCGGGCTCAGCTGAGGGGGAGGAGCTGGCTAAATCAAGGCTGAGACCAACTGAGAGTAGTGGAGGGTGATTAAGAAGGGCAGGAGAGTCATGCTGGGGTCCTCCCTTGAGAGGGGAGCTTTGGAAAGGGCTGGGAGAGAGACTAGGAAGGACCCAGCCCGCAGATAATAGGGTGGGATGAAGAGTCCGGATTCCAGCCCAGGATATCTGTGGCAGGCAGCTCCCTCGGGTGCCCTGCTGGCCTCTGAGGAAGGTGAGAGCCCCCAGTGCAGGGGAGATGGGCTGGAGGCCTGCGTGATTCACCCTGGAAGGGGTGGGAATGAATGTGACATGGGCCAACTCCTGGGAAGAAACAGCCTAGACTGGAGTGGTGAGGAGAGCCTGCTCCACCATGCCCACCTGAGGGCATATGCCAGCCGGTGAGTCACTGTCTCCTTTGCTTATGGACTTCAGGCTAGATCACTGCTCTCAGCCAGGAGTACTATGCCCCTGAGGGTGCACCAAGATCTTCCAGGAGTACAGCCACTCATCTAGATATTTGCCTCGTTTTAAAACCGGCTATGTAAAAAGCACTAGCAGAGTCAGCACCATCTCCAGGGTCATACAATGACTCGTTTGTACTGCTCTGTCTACTATATGCTGAGGTGTAAGGACAATATTTATACCCCAATTAATTTATCGTATAATTGCATGGTAAAAATGAGCAAGTCAGCAAGGTGTCAGTACTGGTGTGTTGGGATACATCTGTATTGTTGTGTCTGTGTAAGCAAGTTGTTTTTAAGGGAAGTGACACTTGGGGGTAGGCCAGACAACCCAGACTCCGGAATGGGGTGCGGTAGTCTGGAAAGGCCAAGAGCCGCTCTACTAGAGTCTCCAGTGGGGCAAATCAGCTTCGCTCCCCTGGTTTCACTGGGCCGATGATATTGGTGTCAGCAAAGCTGGGCTGATGGATGCTGGCTGGGGATCTGCCCCAGTGCATTCTGGGTTATGTGCATTGCTGGGCCAGCTACTGCATGTATTATCCTCCCTATGTGATCCTGAGGGGTGTTGAGCCCTTAACGTCAGTGGGCGTTAGAGGTACCACAGCCCCATTCAGGATTAGACACTAAACTGTGTGCTGAAGGCTGTCGGCCTGATGCTCTGCTCTCTCACATACGGGTTCACGCTGGCGTCACTCCATGGATTCGCTCCTGACTCGCCTGAGTCAGCAGACCCTCTTGCTGCAGTGGGAGCAGGGCATTTCCCCCCAGGTCCAGTACCCTCAGCTAGCCGGGTGGCAGAGATTCTGCAGGCCAGATGGAGCAGGCAACAGGACACTCTTGGGAGGCTCAGGAATTGTTAGGAAACGCAGGCCTCGAGGCAGTGGCTCCCAATTTGATTGAATAAGCGCTTGGGTCTATCTTTGGCTGGTGCCCCACCTGGTTCTGTGACTCTGAATGTGCCATGAATGCTTTGGGTTGGAGTGGGAAGGAATTGCAAGTGGATTTTTGATGCACAGCTAGGGAAAGCCCTGGCTAGCACCTTCTACGGTTTTACCAACCTGCCCTTCCTGCATCCTGTCATCCCAGCACCTCTCTTTATAGTAAGCTGAAGATTCAGCCTGGGAGGGAGCTTTATACTGCAGAGCCAGCAGCCTGGGAGGGAGCTTTATAAACTTTATAAGCTTTATACTGCAGAGCCAGCAGTGTGGGGCAGCAGCCAGCTCCCAGGAGCTGGGCCGGGAGCCGGCACGTGCCAGCTGAACAATTTAACAGCAACCAGAGCTGATAAGCTGAAGCTTTTTGGTTAACCCATGTACCGGTTAAACTCTTCCATCCTCCCTGGGTAACCTCTGGAGCCTTACAGTCCAGCGGATCAGGGTGGAAGCTTGTCATTGGGGAATCAGAGGGCTGGCTGGCCGGCCCTGCTGTGCACCTGTTCTACTGGAACAGAGACAGAGCCATTGGTCCATCCCCTCTCACCCCTGCGCCAGTCAGAACCTGATTCCAAATTTTTTGGGCCTATTTCCTGCAGCAAAATATCTCCCAAAGCCCAGACAAAGGTATTTCTAGCGACGCGTGCAGCCTGCCAACCCGCTCGGGAAGCCAGCGAGTGGCTGAAGGCTGGGAGAAGAGAGGTGACGGAGAGCTCAGATCAAGTGTCTGGGCTTTATTGCTGGAGCCTATGGCTTACATAAAGAACTTGTCCCTGGGCAGCGACCTGCCACATGGGCTACGCAGAGGGACTCTGTAATGTATGGGCAGGATTCATTGTATGAGCACCAGGCCATCTTCTGTCCCAGCATGGAGGGGAGGGGGCTGATCCTAGATGTATTTCCAGTGAAAGGAAGGGGGAGATGGAGTCACGCCGGTATCCTTTGGGTAGGCTGTGAGGGTCGTACCCTCTAGTGGCTAGTTCCACTCACTACGCTCATGGTGTAGTTCCTTTGGCTGGAGGGGGCTGGTGCTTGTGGGGCTGCAGGTCCAGGATTCAGTCGGGGGGATTGTTGTAACCATACACGGAATTGTAGCGTTGAAAGCAGCCAGTCATTCTGCTGCTGAGGAAAGTGCATCTGCCAACCTGGAAAGTGCAGGGTGCAGCCATTAGCTCTGGAGTCTTTCCCATTCTTTAGATGCCATCTGCAGCTTAGGAGATGGGTTTCTAGGAAAGGCAATGCACACACAGGGCTCAGAACATCTAGGCTCAGTTCCTGCTTCTGCCACAGAATCCCTGCATGACCTTGGATGAGTCACTTAGTTTTTTTGGGTCTCAGTTTCCCCATCTATAAAATTGGGGGGGAGTATAACATTCCCTCCTCTGTTGGAGAGAGGGGACTGTCTCCTACTAGCACAATGGGGCTCCCATCTAACTGGAGTGCCGAGGAGCTACCATCCTCCTCCCTGGTGGGGTTTTCCAGACCTTATTGGCCCCCTTCCATAATGAATGAGTAGAACAAGAAGGGGACCAATACAGTCCGTATGTGGGAGGCTAGTGGCTGGGGCACGGGGCTGGGACTCAGGAGAGCTAGGCCCTGGCCTGAGCTCTGCCACTGATCTTTCAGGTGGTCTGAGGCAAGTGACTTCCCACCTCTGTGCCTCTGTTTCCCCTCCCATACATGGCCTGTCTTACCCACTTAGTTTTCAGGCTCACACAGGCTTTGCGTGTGACTACATGTAACCCACATATCTGCTGGGTGTGGTGCACTGTCCCCTCTAGGGGTACCATGGCCACTTACAAGAGTATAAAGAGCACCTCTCGTCCAGTCTGAAGTAAGCAGTCCTGCCCCTGCCCTGGGCCAAAGACCCTGGACTCATTCTCTGTGTCAGCAGGGTCTCCAGATGCAAGTGGGGTCCAGACAGCTCTCATAAACTCCGTGGCCTCAGCGAGCCCAATCAAGAGCTATTGCCTACTACTCTGCCTGCCACCACCTGCCCCACGGCCATTCCTGTGGCTAACCCAAGCCCACAGGGCTCTAACTCCCCTCTGTTGGCTCCCACCAACTGCCACGGCAAACTTGACACTCCGGTGTGGGGCAGCAGGCTCCCTGGTAACTGAGCCACCCTGGCTGTGTTCTCCCCCGTGACTTTCCTGTGACATCTGCTGCCTCTGCGAGCTGCAGCAAGATCCTTTCTCTTGGATGAGCCGCTAGACCCTGTGGGAGGCAGGAGGAACAGTTCTGAGCTGCGTGCCATCGCCGCTGCGCCAGCCACTGCCCCCCACAAAGCCCTGGGGCCTGAGAACAGCTGGCAGCTCAGCTGATGTATGAGGCCGGATAAGGACACCCAGGGTGCTGAGGGAGCGCAGCCTGGGGTTTTTGTCCGGGAACTAAGTAGCTCTGACCAAGGAGATGTGTGCAGGGAATTGAGCAAGAGGGAGGCCGGGATCAGATCCCTGCCACACATGGAAACGAGCAGAGTACCGCTGTCTGTCGCTTTCCAGGCCCCTGCGGTGTTTGCAGACGGAAGCTGGAGCAGATACAGGGATGCTGTATGTGTGTGTCTCTAATCCCTTGACTCCTACAGACCCTGCAGGAGTCTTTGCCAGGCAGAGGCCGTGTGGGGAGATGCTGCAAGTAGGGTGAGGCTTGGGCAGAGAACAGAGGGAGTGGCTAGCCCAGGGCTGGACTGCCGGGTTCCTAGAGCCAGTACCTAAATATCACACCACTCTGGAATCCAGATGTGCAAAGTGTTTGCCCAGTCGCCAGCTGGAGAGCAAAGCTGGATTGGCTACTATATAAAAGTGCCAGTCCAAGGCCCGTTAAATCTGTCCAAGCAGCTCTCAGTGACCTACGGCCATTGGCAGGGACTGGTCTGAGAGGGGAATTGAGCTCTGTGTCTCCCACGCAGCAAGACCAGCGAGCTGAGGCCCCCAGTCACAGCCAGAGTTTCCTGTAAGCTGAGTGCTTGTGTGGTCGCTCAGGAGACATTCACATGCTGCCCAGCTGATGAGCAGGGTGCCCATTGCTAGGTTCTGTGTTTCCATTGGTGGTGCACAGTTGCACATGTCTCAGAGCACATAAAAATGTATTCCACACATGGATGGAAAACATTAGAGGGACCATTGGTCACAGCCTGCTCCCACTGAAGTGAATAGGAGTTCTCCCTGAGCAAAGCTGCAGGATTTGCTCTGCACCCGGCAAATCCTGCTCTCACATACAGCCAGAGAAGCCCCTCTCCCACCTGACTGCTAAGCCGGCACTCAACCCTTTCCAGTTTTCTGCCCCACCCTGCCCCGGTCGTCTCCTTAGCACGTAACAATTCAGCCCCTTTTAGCAACCATGCTGGATTCACCAGGGACAATTCCCTTGCTTTAGAATCTTCCCCTTCCTCATTCTCATAACAGGAAGATGAGTCAAGATCACCCCTCCCCAAACAGCAGTGGGAAGGGTCAGAGGCCAAATCAATGTGTAGATTGACAGCTAATTGTTATTGCCTCCTCCTCCAAAGCAGCCCATTGTGCCCAACTGAGGGACTCAGGATAAAACTTGTGTCATCGTCCATGCAGATCCAGCCTCTGGTATTAGGATGCCCGTTAAGTTTGAACCGTTTGGCAGGGAGCCAGCAGGGGGCCTGGTTTTTGTTTGGTCCCAGACTCGGAATAGTTCTGCAAATTCAGATCTGTCATGGGCAGAGCACCTGAGGTTTAGTGAATTCCCCAAATTGTTCTCTAGTTGGCCATGGGCGGAGAGAATAGAAAATGGGCTTGTCTGGGGACAGTGCATGTAGCATTTGCAGGGGGGTGACCAGGACTGCCTTGCCTTGGCGTGGAAGGCTCTGGCCTGTTTCCATCGTGTGTAATGGCCAAGCTCCTGCAGAATGCAGAAGTGCAGGGACTGGATTTGCTCTCTGCATATGCCCACCTAAGGCAGGAGGTCTCACCAGGGGGGCTGTGACCTTCCAGAGGGGTCATGACCCGGTGTCATGCTAGTCATGAATGCTAGAAGGCCTCCACTAGATCCTGGCTGGGTGGGAGGAGGCCCCAGAGAGGAATGAGTAGAGAGGCACTGCTCTAGGCCTCTCTGTGCACAAGGGAAATGGGCCCTTGTACCCACCCTGTGGTCCCCCTTGCACCTCATGGCCACATGCAAATACTCAGAGCAGGTACCAGACCCTGTTTGCATCCAGCCGGGCATGGATGGAGATGTTGGCATCATCACAGCAGCATGGTCAGTCCCCCCAGCTGCCTGGACGGTGCTCTGTACTCCTGCCCAGAGGCTAGATTGGCCCTGCACAACATGTCCGGCAGCCCAGCTGTTAGCTACTTCCACAGCAAGTGACTTCTTCTGTTATGTGCTATGGAACAGCCTCTAAGGAGGTGGGGAGAACAGTCTGCCAGCTGGCCAGAGGATGACATGCAGACCAGGAACATAAACCCAAACCTGAAATTTCCCTTAGCCTGGAAAGGGGTGAAGCAACCTTCATGAAAAGCTGGTTTTAACCGATTCTCTTTTCCACCCACAGCGGCTAGATTATTTGCATATGCCCCTTGGAGAACTGGAGTTAGCCCACGTTCCTGTTCTTTGGAGGGACCACAGATCTGAGCTTCCCCATAGCTACCAAGCCCCAGCCTGAGAAAAGCAGACAGGGCCTGGCTGTGTGTTTGGAAGAGCCTGATTCAGGGCCCATTGGAGCCTTTCCCTTAAATTCAGCCAGGGAGCCCAGCCCTCACGGAGAAGGCGACCATGAGGCAGTGCCCCAAATGACTCCCATCAGGCACTGCGGCGTTTCAATGAGAGATCGGCCTTTTCCAAAGCAAGCAGGCTGTGTTGGGAAAAGCATGTAATTGAAAACCCCTTTGGAAATGGAGAAACAGTTGGGACAGAAAATTTTCTTCCAGCCCTGGTGCTGAGCCCAGGGGAAATCCTATCCCAGTGTCACAAGGGGAGCTGTTTAAAATCTGGCCTGGATTTTAGGCCAGAGGCTGAGCCCTTGAAGTTTGGGACGTTTAGGTGATCGTCCAGCTTCGTCCATCCTGGTAGTTCATTGCCAGCTCCAGGAAAGTGTGCGGTGATCCCATGAATGGCGGCACAGCTGTACTTCTGAGACAATCCCCGGGCAGCAGTGTGTTGGAGCAAGAGAGCCTTCCCTTTGCAGCTCTGCTGACAAAGACTTTCCTTAAATAGAGGGAAATAAGGGGTGGAGAAATGAATGGGCAGAGAGCTAAAGACATCTGATTGCCTGGGGAGGCCGTTCAATCACTGTCAGTTCTTTACTGCATCTAATCTAGGGCTGGGATTGAATTTCACAAGAGCTTTAAGACTATTGACTAGATTTGTCTCCAAGATGTTTGTAATTTTATAAACTGCCAGCATGCAAAGCAAGCGGGAGGGGGGAGGATCTAAAATAGTTTGCAGAAAGCAACTTTGTTCTTAGAGCCAACATAAGTCAGTTGTTACAAGGGGAGACAGTGGGGCGGAGTGGTTAGGGTGGTGGACTAGCAGTTGGCAGACTAGATTCTCCTCCCAGCAGTATGACTTGGGTAAATCACTTCCCATGTCTAGACCAGGTTTGGCAAAGTTCCCCTCCCTGTTAGGCTCCTACATAAGGGCCAGATGTTTAAGGATACCCAGGAGCCAGGCAGAAAGCTGAGCTCATTTGACAAGTGTGAAGGGTCTGGCCTCTGTTTCCCTGTTGTAAATTGGGGATATTTGATGCCTGTAAGTGTTCACAGACTGACATGCGGGCTAGACTGTGGGCAAGAATGAGGGTGTGACTGTCAGCTCCAGGAACAATTTCAGGCACAGCCCATCCGCAGCCTGGGTAATGGCAGCTTCCAGCACAGAGACCCTGGGTCTGCTCAGCACTGGGTGGTTTCCACAAAGAACCTGCCAAGGAGCCAGGGGTGCTGTTCCCCTTTGGAAACTGGGCCGAATCCCACCAGTGTAGTTCTCTCTGGCCCAGTGATTCCTTCATCAAGCCCATATCTTATGGGTGAGTTAGACCGTGTTTCTTGAGAGACTTGCAATAGGAATGTAAAGAGTTTTAGCTGATCCACCTCATCTGTGGCTGACCTGCTCCAACAGTTGACTTACCCGCATCATTATCAATATGCCCTTTATTTCCAGTTGGAACCTGGCTGATTTCAACATCCACCCCTTGGATCTTTGGGCTGGTTCTTACATGGCAGGATCCTCCCTGCATCCCTGCAGGGCTGGGCAGAGGCATAGCTGGCATGGAGACCTTTGGGGGTACCGGCTCTGCTGTGCCTGGCTGGTGGATACAGGACATGGCTTGTTAGCAGCACTTTGTAAAAGAAATTTCATGTGTGGGCAGCCAAAGCCCTGCTCCATGGGCGGAAAGAGACAGGACTTTTCATTTGCCGTTTGCCATCGCTTGCTTTCTCCTCTCTTTGGGCTGGGCAGCTCTCCTTTTTTCAGCTGCTGGATTGTATTGTTCTCTAGTTTCAGCTGCTAGAAATGGTGCCTCTCTTTGTCCCTGTCACTTTCATCTCCAATATATTGGAGCATCAAGGACACAGACTCTGTGATCCCTGCTGCTTTTTAGCCCTGTGCCAGCTTTTCATTGCTACCAGGGGTTTCCAGACACAAAGTCAAACCAAACACATCCCAGACCAACACAAAAAGCACCTTTATTTGGTAGAGATCTAGGAACAGAGCTGGTGATCCTCCAGGGGCCTGGCTCTTGATAGAATAGCAGCTCTGTGCTCCAATGTGAAGCGTCTTTTTCTTTGTGTTTGTACAGTGCCTAGCACAATGGAGCCCTGCTTTGTAATAGGGATGTAATAGTATAGTCCATGGGTTCCCAAATTGGGGAGTGTGCCCTCCTGGGGGGGCATGAAGAAATTCCGGGGGGGGCACAAGGTGACCCAGGCCCCTCCCTCCCCCCCCCCCCCCCCCCCCCCCCCCAGGTTTTGCTGCTATTTTTGTTTTTCATCCCTGGTCAGTTCCTTTTTTTTTTTTTTTTCTCAACAAGTTTTGCTGCTGGCGGGGGGGGGGGGGCGGCGTGAGGGTTTCTCAAAAATAAAAAAGGGGGCATGATGCTGAAAAGTTTGGGAACCACTGGTATAGTCGATTAACTGATAAGCAAAAGTGTATAGGTTAATGCTATAGACTACATACATTTCCCCTCACCCCCGCCCCTTGCCAGTAAATTTTTTAGTAGGCTGGCCAGCAGCACAGCTCAATTCTGGCTCACACTGGGTCCGGGACCTACCCCCACTGTGGCTCTGCATTTAAAATGTATTAGGAGCCAGGCGGGCAGGCAGTTTGGCTCAGTTCTGGCTTGTGCTGGGTCCGGGAGCTCCGACACCTCCCCCCACCCTGGACAGGGGCTGCTGCCACCTTGAGCTGCTGCCTCTGTATCAGAGGCAGCAGTGCAGGGTGGCAGGCAGCCAGTCTGCGAGGGGCTCCCCTCACAGACCAGCTCCCCGTGCTGCCGCCATTCCCCCCCCTCCCCAGGACTATAGAATAGTCGACTAACCAATACAAATTCACAAGGTTAATTGACTATTCAATTAACCGATATTTAACATGCCTAGTCTGTAACGGGGACTCCTTGGCCCTCTGGCCAGACAGATAGATACATTGTAAGCAGGGAATGGAGGAAAGAGAGGTGTTGGTTTGCTGGCTGTTTGATTTACAGACTGAATTATAATGTCCCCTCCCCAGGCACACCGGAATGAAGAGAAACCGCTGTCTTCACCAGCTCTCGTCATATGACATGGTGCGTCCATTTCAGAAACCACCCCTCCCCCACACCTGCACTAGCGTGACATGGGGGAGGTCAGTGAGCGGCATGCTTTGATTCAGGAGTGGCAAAGCCTGGCATAACCCGGCTGGGCCGAGTTCCCAGGCTCTCCGAATGCGTAAGGGTGAGAGCCCAGCACCCTGCAGAGAAATACAGACCCGTCCAAACTCCAGTGCCCACTTCAGATCATTGCTGCAGCCGGCATTTTGAAGGAAGTAGCTTTCTCCTGGAAATCTCTTTCGGTCCCCAAGGGTTCCAGCCTCTAGTAGCCATTAAAGGGCCCGCTGAGTTGTTGGAAAGGGACTGCTAGCATGGCTGCGTGCCAGCTGGTTAATAACATTGCCTTGGCCTACATTCTACCCCATGCTTCCGCTGGATGTGAGCTTGTGTTTCACTTTGTGTCCAGAGTGCGCTTGTGCTGGGGTATAGCTGACCTGACCCTGCCCAGAAGTGGCTGCACAGCAGTGGTGCATGATTTGCCTGTGGGTGGTGAATCGCTTTAGGATCCTTTGGGATGAAAGGCGTCATCGAACTCTAAATACAGTTCTAACAGGGGCGGGAGGGGGAGGGGAAGAGAGCTGTTATCAGGGCTCAAAGCTGCCTTGATTTAATTTTAAAGAAAGAATGGCATAAAACCAGCATATTCCCTGCAAGTATGCACTAGCAATTATCAGTTCAAACCAGAGCCCATTATACACACAAACACCAGCCTCACTGCACACCTCCCTCTGTCCAAAAACCTTGGTGAAGAAATAGGCCATATAACATGCCATGACAATTAAAATACAGTGAAATGAATTGATCTCCACAAAGCTCTGGCTAGAACTCGGGGCTCCCTTTGATACCGGGCTGAGTGTGTCTAGCTACAGATGCGATGTCAGACCCATTTAGTTAAGCTGGTGGAAAAAGGCAGCGCAGCTGCACTTAGGGGCATCACCATAGAATTTTGTTCTGATTTTACTCCATCTGGTATAAGAAACTGACATTGTTAAATGGGGAGCCTGCTGTTCTCAGTGCAGTTGTAGGTATTTCCATCACCGGCGCTTGTGCCCTTAAACGTACAGAGGCAATCTCAAGTTGATTGATTTTATTTCTTTAGTTACCCAGATGTAAATAAACATGATACATCCTGATGATATGATGCAACAGCTAATTAGATGCCTCGTTCCATAGGATGACCATCCTGCCACAAAAATGTAGAGAAGGATCCAGTATGCAGCTCCAGGACTGGAAGCTTCATCAAGGACCCTTTTGTCCACTAGGCCACCTAAATGCATTCAACATGCGTATACTGTTTTCCACTGTCTCCCCATAGCACCCTGTTATAAGGCTGACACTCCAAAGTTATTCATATGTGTCTGCTAAGAGAAGAGGGTGCTTTCGAGGCTGGTTGGAAAATGCTGGGAGTCGAAATCTAAGTGTTTTTTTTAAAGTCTCAGTTTCAATGACATTTTGCCATAACACCCCCCTGAAATGCTGCGTTTTGATAACACCAATGTCCCATTTTTGAATTTTCATTTCAGCGTTTTTTGGGGGGGTTGTTCTTTTTTGCAACGGCTGTCACTGTGGATAGGATAAAGGTCAAAATAAGAACAACACGATCAGTTCAGTGAAACTGACATAACACCAAACAGGTCTTTTGAAAACTCAATGTGGTGGAAAATGTTGACTCTTTATTTTTGGGGGGAGGGGCTTGTTTTTTGTTTCCCATGGAAGAGAAAATCTGCTTCTTGCCTCCCTCTAGCTTTCAGTGTTCATTTTGGACCCTGTCTAGGTCATGAATATTCCTTAAAACCAGATTTCCAAATCTTCCCAACCTGATCCTCCTCTCTCTCATATTGCCCTCCGTTCTAGCCAGGATTTGCCCAGCACCCTCCTCCCATCTACCAACATGCAGGGGGATTTGGACACCCTAGTTTGTAAATGCGGTAGCTGGAAATGGCTTGCCCGAGAAAGACCCCGGGGAGATCCGTATTTGCACACGCGGTATGAATACCTGGGCTGCAATTGACAGCACAAGTCCCCAGCTGTGGGGAGAGAGGTTTAATGCTGTAAATGTCAGTGCCTGTCTTGGAAAGGACTGATTTAATCTCACACTCTAACAGCGAGCTGGCAGATGGCTTGGGAGCCCTGGCCAAGCCAGACACAGAAGGATTTTTAATACTGGCCCTTGGGAGTTAAAGCCATTCAGAGAACGGCTGGAGCCTCCTGCTGCCTTGTTGTCTCTCAGCAGCACTCATGCCAGGTGTGTCGGAGTGGGGGTGGGTCTCAAACCCAAAGAGGTAATTGACAGCTTCTAGTGTAGAACTGGCTCTGCTGTGTCATGCACTGTCTTAACACGTGATGCTTTGTTGAGCAAAAGGCTTCCGGGAGACAGCGTGGCCCATTGGCTGGAGCACGGAGCAGAAGCTCAGCAGAACGGGGTGGTAGGCAGCTGTGCTGAAGTTTCTCTTTTACCAATACAGCTTCTGAGCACTCTGGGGTAGGCCTTGCCTCTGGCTGGGTGTCTTTAGGGTGCCAAGCACAGCATGGGGCTTGCCTCGCATGCCGGGACCTGCCCTGTTAATCTGCAGCACACTGGGGCGGTGTATCTCCTGTGCGCAAAGTGGCCACTGGGATCCCGCTACAAGTACACTTTGATCTGCTCGGTGTGGAACCGGGCACAGGCTAATACACGCAAGGGGAGCTCTAGGGCACGGTGGCTGGGGCCATGCAGACCGCCGCTGCCCAGCAGGCTAGAGGGCTGTAGATTTGCAGCCCAGTTTGCCACACACTAAGGGTATGTCTACATTAGCTCGTTAGTTCAAACTAGGTAGGGTAATTAGGGCAACCGGAGTTGCTAATGAAGATCCTAATTCGAACTACTACTCTGTGCTGCGTGTAGCCGCGGGCACGGAGTTTGGATTAAGGGGAATTTAAAAATGCCGGCGCCCAGGAACATGCAAATGAAGCCTGGGATATTTAAATCCCGGGCTTCATTTGCAACTCTGGTTGCCCTAATTACCCTACCTAGCTTGAACTAATGAGCTAGTGTAGACATACCCTAAGTGCCCCTGTCATGCTCCCACGATGGAGGAGGTCTGGCAGAGAGGGACATCCGGCTAGATGTGCACAAGGACCAGCCACGATGGCCTTGTGAATTCAGCCCCTTTACTCAGGCTAAAATACAGGCTCTAAAGTGGGAACCTGACAAGATACATCACGGCTGGGGCATGCCCCCTCTCCTGCAGATGGCTCTGCCCCTGTGGCCATGGCACGTGAGAGGGAGGAGCAGGCACAGGGCAGCGCTGATGGTGCTAGCAGGCAAATGCTGCGACCGAGGCCAAGTTCAGTCTGCCCGGGCGAGCTGTAGCCGTTTGCCTCACCCCAGCGCTTCTTGCTGCAGCATCTCTTCCCCTACTGGTGGAGGGGCCTTTGCTTCAAGGCCATTGCTTTGGCTGCTCACTTGGAAAGATTCTGTGCTGCCCCTGGTCTCCGGGGATCGCCTCTGCCTGTCCTCAGGAGATGGGGTGGGAGGGATGGGTGCTTATCACCCTGGGCTGGTCAAGCCAAGTCCCTCCTGGCCTACCAGCTGGGCCATTGCAGCTGACAGGCATGTCACTGCTTTAGCTGGAAACAGCACAGCCCTGTTTTAGGTGTGAAACAGTCAGTCCAGGTCACGAGCTCTGTCTGATCTGGGGTTTGAATCTAGGACCTTTAGCATCGGCGCCAGGCTTGCTCCCACTTGATCTAAAGGAGTAGCTCCTTTACTGCAAGCAGTAGTAAGCTATTAGCTCTGTGCACTGGTGGGCTATGGTGCATACTTTGCCAATGGCTCACACGCAGGGAAGGGGAGATATGCCTATGGTTGAATGGCATCAGCAAGACACCCATGATGGCTCCACTTGGAGCCAACAAGGCCTGTTGTAGTAACTAGCTCCAGCCGCCCAGCCCACTACCCTGGTTGCTCAGCATCAAACATACGTGGCACTGAATAGCTGACTTTGCTGCTGAATAATGCTGACTTAATGTCCATGAAAATAGCGAGTTGGCACCCAGAGGGTCCTACTGTGCATTCGGGAAAGCCAGCCCTTTATTGGCTGCTGAAATGCTGCTGTCTCTGGGTGGAGTGAAAACACTGCTTAACATGGCACCGCAGCTGCTATTATTTGTGCTGCTGGACTACTTAGAAGGTGCCACATGAGATCAGGACCCCACTTTCCATCCACAGTCCATGTGCCAAAGTGCTTGTCCTCTAAGTAGGTATGGCGAGGGGGGGGGGGGGGAAACTGAGGCACAGAGTGCTGGCTGTATCTATGGTCCTATAATAGGTCTATGGAACCCAGGTTTCCCGATTCCCAGGCTCATGCCCAGGCTGTTAGATGCTGGTGCCTTCCCCGTTAGGAGGATGCGTAGCAGATTCTCCCACCCAGCTGTAGCAGGAGGGGGTTCAAAAAATCAGGACAGAATGGCTCACGCTGGGGTTAGCCAGGGGTTGCTAGTCAGTGCCTGGGAGCTCAGCTTCCGCTTTCTGCTGGAAGGCAGTTCCAGGGCTGTAAATCAGAGAGAGATGTTTCTCTGCCACTGTATCTCTCCTCCCTGGAGCAGGGCTCCGCAGGGTCTCGCTCGGCGGTAATTGATCTGACTCCGGCCTCCAGAACCGCTAGCACAGGCCGAGAAGAGACAGCAGCAGACGTTTCAATTATCCCGTGAAGCGGGGGTTGGGATCAGCTTTCCAGGCTGCGCCATCACACCACATTTTAATCTCGCTTGGCTGGACCGGCCTGCCTACCACTGGCCCCACCGCCCCTCGTCTAATCCCGGTGAGCAAAGAGCACACGGCAGTCACTGCCTGGCGCCTGCCTCCATCCCAGCAGCCCGGCAATCTGAAGTCACAGGGAGGGGGTGATGGCAGACATGCCTCCTTGGCAGGTGCCAACGCTGGGTGGGCACGGGGCCTGATACAGCTGGGCAGATGTGCACCCTGTATTTTAGGGTGGTGTGTAATTGGGGGTCAGTACGATTGTTTGTGTACCTCCGTGGGTGTGTGCATGTGTATGGCATGGGGAGTGGGCGGGGTGCGTGTTTGGTGTAGCTCTGTGTACATACATGAGTGTGCGTAAGTGCGCTCTGTGTGTAGCTTTCTGTGTGTTTGGGCCTGTGTTATGCCTTCACATGTGAGAAATGTGGGCCAGACCCACAAGCTGCATTGTGGCTGTGGCGTCCCCTCAGAAGGCTGTCCCCCCTACAGCTGTGGCAGGCGAGAGAGGGCAGCAGGCAGTGCAGTGGCGTATGCCCAACCGCTAGGGAGAGAAGATAGGGAGCTGAGTCCCATGATGGGCTGCAAACAGGAATGCAGGACCATGAAGTGTGGGTGTCCAGGAACAGGACTGATGTGGGGCAACTGCCCCACACTGGCCAGAAAGGGTTAAAGCAGGCTGGAGGGAGTCAGTGCAGAGCCCTGTCCAATCAGGGAGAGGCTTTTAAGGAGCCAATCAGGGTGTGGCTTGCTGGGGCAGGCCTGTATATAAGGAGCTGCCCAGCAGAGAGAATCAGTTAACTCCTGACCAGGGAACATGTGGGACTTGGGTCCCAAAGCAGCACCTTCGGAAGAGCAGGGCTGGGTAGGCTCAGGGGGGGTGGAGAGGGAGGCTTCAGCCTGATACCTGCCAGGCTTCAGCCTTGCTACAAGGGCCAGGAGGGTGCAAAGAGTCCCAGGGGAAGTGGCCCAGGGAACTAGGGCAGGACAAGGCAGCTGCTAGTGTCCCTGGGTTGGGACCTAGAGTAGTGGGCGGGCATGGGTCCCTCCCACCTCCATCCCCTTGCACTGTGTCTAGCCACCATTGCTGTGCAGCCTGGAAGGGCAGTGGTTGGCCCCTGAGGTGAGGGGCTAGCCTCAGGCTGCAGCTGGCCACGCTGGCAGGTGCTAGATGAAGGACTGCTAATAACCCCTGGAAGGGGGAGGTGAGACCACTGTAGGGGGCGCTGCCAGAGGGCAGTGTCCTGAAGAGGATGCCGTGGTTGGGGAGCAACGTGGGTCCAGACTAAAGGCGTAGAGCATGTACAAGGGAGACACCAGCCTGAAGGAGATGCCCTGCTGACAAAAGGAATAATTCCCTGGAGCTATCAGCAGGAGGCACCACAGCAGTGAGTACCGCCCCGGTGACACCTGGTCAGATTCCTATTTTTACAATCCCCTCTGCTCCTTTGTTTGTACCCTGGGGTTCTTTCCTTCCTTTCCTACGCAGCTGAGCACCATAGTATTGCTGTAGGATGTTGAACAGCTGCTGTGTTCAGACCAAGAACTGGCTGCATTTCAGGAATGGAGAGATGGTAGTCTTGTCCACTCACAGTCTGCAAAGTTCTCGGACACCTCTGGGAATCAGGAATGATCCATCTGTATTCAGTTTAATGATGGGTCATGTTTTGCCCATGCGACTTCCATGACTGGCTACAAACTAAGGATGTTAAGTATCAGTTAACTGACTAATTGAATAGTTGATGCATTTTTTTAAGTGTAGGGTGCCTCCCCCTTTTCACTTCAAAAGCAACAAAGTCTGGGATCAGCTGGGGACTCCCCTGCTGACCCTGGGCTCCCTGTGGTGCTGCCTCTTTGAAACACTGTGGCAGCATTTCTAAACGGCAGCACCGCACAGAGCCCAGAGTAAGCTGAGTCCCCAGGAGATCCCGGGCTCCATGCGGCGTGGCTGCTTTGAAATGCTGTGAGGAGCCTGACACCGGGCTCCCCACAGCATTCAAAGCAGCAGTACCGCACACAGCACTGCCGCTTTTAAGTACACTCCCTCTTCTCTTCCTCCTCCCTCCCCCTCTCCCCCCCGTTGCTGCCTCTATCTAATAGAGGCAGCAAGAGGGGAAGAGGCAGCAAGAGGGGAAGTGTTTCCCAACCAGTGGTATGAATACTCTTAGGCTACGTCTACACTGGCCCCTCTTCCGGAACGGGCATGTAAATTTCACTAGTCGTCGTAGGGAAATCCGCGGGGGATTTAAATATCCCCCGCGGCATTTAAATAAAAATGTCCGCCGCTTTTTTCCGGCTTTTAAAAAAGCCGGAAAAGAGCGTCTAGACTGGCCCCGATCCTCCGGAAAAAGTGCCCTTTTCCGGAGGCTCTTATTCTTACTTTGAAGTAAGAATAAGAGCCTCCGGAAAAGGGCACTTTTTCCGGAGGATCGGGGCCAGTCTAGACGCTCTTTTCCGGCTTTTTTAAAAGCCGGAAAAAAGCGGCGGACATTTTTATTTAAATGCCGCGGGGGATATTTAAATCCCCCGCGGATTTCCCTACGACGACTAGTGAAATTTACATGCCCCTTCCGGAAAAGGGGCCAGTGTAGACGTAGCCTTAGACTATGTCTACACTGCAGGGTTTTTGTGCAAGAAGTCTTTTGCAGAAGAGTTCTTGAGCAAAAACTTCTTGTGCAAAAGCGCGTTCACACCTTAAAGTGCATTGCTTTTGCGATGTGCTTTTGCGCAAGAGAGCGTCCACACTGCATGGACACTCTTGCGCAAGAAAGCTCTGATGGCCATTCACAGAATGGCCATTAGAGCACCTGTGCTTTTTCAGATAGGCTCTTTTTGCGCAAGAAACCCTGTGGAGTGTCCACACATGCCTTTTTGCCAGCGGCGGATTTAGGGCAGGGCGAGCGGGGCGGCTGCCCTGGGCCCCACGCTTCCTGAGGCCCCGCGCATGTGCCTTAGCACCACAGCGCATGCGCAGTGTCAAAGGGGGGGGACCTGCAAAATTTTGCTGCCCGGGGCCCCGCGGCACTCTCATCCACCCCTGCTTTTTGCGCAAGAGCTGTAGCACAAAAAGGAATTATGCCTCATAGAAGAATGTATACCTACACCGGAAAAAGCCCTCTGTTTTGCCGTTTTACTCTCTATTTCCTTGTGTAAAAATGCACTTGAGGTTTGGATGCTCTACAGGTTTTTGCGCAAAAACAGCTGGTTTTGTGCAAAAACCCTATAGTGTAGACATAGCCTAAGAGTATTCATACCACTGGTTGGGAAATGTGCTTGAGAGAAGTCTAGGGGGTACGTTAATACAATTGAAATTTGGAGAAAACTGAATTTTTGTTTTAAGTTTTACAGCACTTTATTATTTTTGTACTTTTTACACCCAAAAATTTCATCGCCTGCCCGGCTACGATTAAGTTGTTTAAACAAATGTTCTGCAATGGTAAAAAAAAATGGTGTGTGTCTGAAAACTGTAGGTACTGGGGGGTACTTTAAAAATATATAAGGGGATACTTTATAAAAAAGGTTGAGAAACACTGGACTATCTGTTAAGCATTTACTTATCAGATAATCAACTAGTCCTTCACATCCCTACTACAAACGGGTGCCAGCTGTTGATTCCCATTGTGCCGTAAACACAGCCAAGTGCCCACGGGTAGTGCTGTATTATCACTTGTGAGTCACACAGCACAATGAAGCACCATGGGGTACATTTCAGAGGCTGGTCGGTCTGTCCCATAATATCCTCAGATGATTTTTCAGACCAATGCAGCGGCATTATGTAAATTGCAAGATGAAAACGTGTCCCTGAAAGAAAGTTTTAAAGACAAGGAGTTGTCCTGCCTCATTAAGAACACAAACTCACAGGACACAGCTGGCTTCCAAATAACCATGTTTGCTAACTATACACCGGATCTGTTGACAGACAAACCTTTTAAAGGGCTACTCCTCAAGTCCTATGCACGATAGGGACCTTACAATGAAACCAGTTCCCATGTGCTGGCTCAGTGGCTCCGCCTAGCACTGAGGAAGCCAGGGGCCGTGCTGACATTCACGCTGCGATACAAAACAAACCTCCCAGAAAGGATTGGGAAGGATGCCCCAAAAGGATGACAGTTGGCACCATCCAGCTGCATTCTGCTGCATCAGTCACATCGTGTGCCATTTGCCCCCGGTGGTGGTTTCCCTGGTTAGTGTGCAGTGTGAATGAAATGCAGCGAGGACTGAGCCATTACCGAGTGCTGAGCATTGCAGTTTCTTGGTCTAATTTAGGTGAACACTCCCTGATTTTGGACTGTTGCAGTGTCTCATCATGCTTTTTATTGATAGTGATGTAATGTTTAAGGCACGGGAGGGTCGATAAAGGATTCCAGATGGCTGCTGGTTTTGCTTTCCTGATTATTAGCAATAAGTCATGAGGACAGCTTGCTCTGCTGTTTCCTTTGCAGATACAGTTTCTTTCTATGCAACTACTCTGGGGAGAGAGGACAACCCCAGCCCCCTCTCACCGCAGCAGCTTGGGGCTAGGTGAGAAGCGCCTCTCCATGGCTGCTGCAGCTCCAGCAGGCAGAGCTGGTGGAGGGGTGCATATTCCCTGGCTGCGGGACAGACAGACACATAGACCAACAAACACAAACTCTCTGAAATATATAGTCAATAGCTGCCCTTTGCTCCATTCCTGCCCCCTGCTGGCCCAATGGGGTTATAGCTGTTCTGGTCCCCATCTCTAGCCCCTTACTGCCCCCTGTGGTCATTCTATTGTATAACTCCCTCCTTTTAGACCCTTCCCTTTCCATTTTATGGGAAACAATCCCATTCCAGGCACATCCCATTGTCTTGGCAGAACCAAACCCTGATCTTGCGTTATGATGAGAGGAAGCTGCCCACCAAATTTGGTGGTCCTAGCTCTTAACGTTTAGGAGGAGTTCTTGAACAAGCAGACAGATGGACAGAGATGCACATTTCTAAAATACAAGGTAAGATTAATCTCACAGCAAAAGGACTAAGTATTCAACAATTGGTTAATAACATCATAAAAGCATCCTGATTGGTTAATAACTAAATCACGTGGGGTTTTACTATCATGTGCTGCATTGAGCCTCTGGAGAGGCATTAAAGAGCCACTTGCAGTCCCCTCGCCTCAGTCTGAGTATTGTGGCTCTAAGACAAGAACCACCAGGTAGATACAGACACAGAGGAGCCAGTACAAGGAAACACTGAGGCAGCAGGATGGGTCATGAGTGCAATATTGTCAAGTGTGGTTTTTGGCATCGCAGCGAAGGAGAGATTGAAGGAGGGATGTGGAAGGGAACGGGAAGAATTGCTCCCTCCTTCCCTGCATTCCTGACACACACATGGAGTTTTCCCCCTGAATTGCTGAGTAGGATTAACAGCAGAAAGAGCGAACCGTGGAGCTGGGCTCCTAGAAGGGTCGTTTGCACAAGAAGAATCACACAGCACTTTGTTTCCTGGCATGGATGATTTTATTTCTCTTTGATTTGGGTCTTGAGCCAACTTTGTGGCCCATGTCTGGGCCATGGCAGGCTGAGAGGTACATAAGGGATGGGCTCTGCTCTGGAGAATTTACATTCTGAACAGGGGAAATATGGGGAAGCAGGTGGATATTTTACAAAAGGGGAAACTGAGGCACAGAAAATGAAGGACTTGCCCGGGCTCATAGGAGGTGTCTGTGGCCCAGTCAGGAGCTGAACCCGGATCTACTGAGTCTCATATTTGTGCTTACCCACAATACCTTCCTTTCCCCTGTTGTGAGGCACACACATTGATAAACTACATGGGCAGTCCAGGACGTCTGGCATAGCTGATCCTATCAGTCACCTCGACCAGGGTTTCCATGGTGTAGGAGAGAGCAGAATTTGCTCTACTGTGATTCAAGGCTGTGACTTTGGGTGGCTTCCAGAGATGGAAGGCAGCCATCTCTAGTATTGTCCAGACTAGAGTTTTCTTAGTTAACGTGTAAAAGGCAAGTTTTCCAACTATCAGTGCTGTGGAGCCGACAGAGCCATCTGCCGTGTGCAGTGCTAGTCCAGAGTGCCTCATGCAGCACCAAAGCTTGCCGGCAGAGTTTGCTGTCAGTGGGAGAGTGCAGGGCTGCAGTTGGAAATTCCACCTTAAGAGCACCGAGGCCGCCAGAGAAATCTAATTTGGGCTCCTAAAGCAAGCAAACGTAAGCAGGGAGGCTGCTGATGACTCATAAACAAGTACCACTGGGATGGTGGCTTTACAGAGCCGTCTCTCAAAACCAAACTAACCAGGGATTTGAGGCTCATGAAAAGAACTGGCTCGCCGTCCCTTTATTCAGCCACAGACTGGCACAGCGCAGCGCGTCTTCCCTGTGGCGCCCATGGGATTCAGCCCTACACAGGCAGGACTGCCTTAAAGGGGAGAGGCCCCACCAAGAGGAAGTCTAGCTCAAGGGCACTTGGCTCAGGTGGTTACTTGGGTTCATGTCCCCTCTGCCACAGACTTCTTGTGTAACCCTGGGTAAATCTCTGTGTGCCTCAGTTGGCTGTCTGTACAGTGGGGAGAATAGTGTCGCCCTACCTCCCAGCGGAGGTGCAACAGTAAATATATTGACGATTACAAGATGATGGACTCTGGCAGTACCATAGCTAGTTGCAGTGTCCTGGTCACTCCCTGCTCTCTTCTCACCCCAAAGGAGCTGGCGTGAGCCCTCCTTCTGGCCAGCGTGAGAAGGTGGTCGCTCGCACCAGGCTTGGCGTAAGAGCGGCGATTTGGCTGGAGGTGGCTCTGCCTTCAGCCATTGCCTCCCTGGCCTGCTTTGTGACAGCATCCTGGTCAGTGCACTGTCTTGAGAGCAAGTCCGTCTCCCCCTGCCACCCACGCTTGTAAGGAGATGAGTTCGGACCAGGCTGGGAGAACTGGCATGAAGGGGCCCCACCTCCCTGTTCCTCGGACCAGGCTGGGAGAACTGGCATGAAGGGGCCCCACCTCCCTGTTCCTCGGACCAGGCTGGGAGAACTGGCATGAAGGGGCCCCACCTCCCTGTGCCCTGGTGTTGATGCTCTGGAGCTGGGCGGCTGGTGTATGCGGCCGAGGGAGGTAACGGTGCCCTGGGTTGTAGCAACCAACACACTCTCCCTTCCTTCTGGCCTATGAGAAGGGGGCAGGGAGGGATGCAGTGCTACCAGCCCCTGTTGCACCAGCACAGCTAACAGGGCTGAGGTTCCTCCTGGCTATGACTTAGGAGCCTCTTAAAGGCCAGGCTGGTGGGCCCCAGCTGCAGTGGAGCGGTACAACAGCCCCTTCCCAGCATCTCCGAGCTCTCCACGGGCTGCAGCACTGCCTGCGGGTGTGGGGCGGCCTTCTCGCCATAGGACGTGCGGCTTTGCTCTGGTCGTCCAGCCCAGCAAGGGTCTATTTTGAGTGAGACATCAGCATCTTCTCTGTGTCAGTCCCCTCACCTTTTTGGAGCAGCTGCCAGGTTAGCTCTGGGCTCCACGTTCTGTCTCCAGCCTGCAGCATCTCTCCCTCCCTTCCCATCTCACGCTGCTGGGAAGCATTGCTGGGCCCCACCCCTGAGGCAGCTGCATTTCCTTGCTGTGGGGGAAGGTGCGTTTGAGTAGCACTTTTGGGGATGTAGTTGGGTGAACGGTGGCCGACCGTTACCCTGTTCTGTCCTTTCCCAGCATGCACTTGGTCCGGCTTGCTAGAGCCCCAAGGCGGATGTTGGGGACTTGGCCCCGCTTCAGAGTGGAACCGTCACTCCCATCCTCCCTTCAAGTGAGCTGCTGAGCCATGGCGAAGGGATGCGTTTCTGCTGAGTGAACGCAGCACGCTGGGCTGCGCACTGAATGGCACTTATGAGACGTCAGCTGCTTCTGTCGTCCTTTATTTTTAGGTCCTGCTCACTAGCGTCCGAGGAGGGAGGATGGACAGCCTCCCGGGGGCTGGGGCAGAGAGCCCAGGTGCCATCCCAAGGCTGGGGCTGACAGGGCCTGTCAGGAACCATTTGGAAGATCAATAACTCCCCAGCTCCGCAAGAGTGAGAGGAATCCAGGCAC